>NC_136514.1:13586055-13741055 GCF_053919585.1 Euprymna scolopes | reverse complement strand
TTTTAACTGGCCTTTCCGATGCAGCAATCGGATTTTAGAAAAAATAAATAACAAAGGAACAACAAACATAATTGCAAAAAAACCCTTGTTCAAAATTATTGGCACGATTTATTTAATAATCAATTGTATAGCCTTTGGCCTTGATTACCTTCCTCAGTCGCTTTTCATAGTTTACAACCAAGTTGTTGCACTCTTCAGTAGTAATTTTAGCCCACTCTTCCTGACAATAATCCTCCAATTGAATAAGATTCTTAGGCTTCCTTTGCATTACCCTCAATTTTAATGTTCTCCATAAATTTTCAATTGGATTAAGGTCTGGGCTTTGTGATGGCCACTCCAAAACATTAATATGATTGTCCTCAAGCCATTTCTTAGTCAGTTTAGCCGAATGCTTTGGGTCATTATCTTGCATGAACCACCAACGACGACCAAGTGAGAGCTCTTTAGCAGAGTCTTTCAGGTTTTCATCCAATATTTTAACATAATCTTCTTTTTTATGCTACCTGTGACCTTAACAAGTCGCCCTGGTCCAGAAGCAGCAAAGGATCCCCAAAACATCAAACTGCCTCCACCGTGCTTCACTGTGGGTATGGTGTTCTTAGGCAGGAAAGCTTCGCCAGATTTTCTGTAAATATAAGACACTTTATTATGGCCAAATAACTCTATTTTCGTTTCGTCAGTCCATAGAACGCGTTTCCAGAATGCAACATCTTTATCAATATGACGTTTTGCAAAGGCTAGCCTTGCTTTCAGGTGCATAGGCTTCAATAAGGGAGTCTTTCTCGGACGACATGCTTTTAAACCAGCTCTCTTCAAAACTCTACCAACTGTATGTCGAGATACATTCACTCCAGAGGTGCTCTGTTCATCAACAATCTCCCCAACAGAGATCCTTGGGTTTTGTTTTACTTGTCGAACAATTTTCCGTTCATCTCTTGGGGAAAGAATCCTTTTTCTCCCTCTACCCTCTAAACTCATAACGTGGCCTTGCGATTTGAACTTGTTTATTATGGATCTAACAGTGGATTTGGGAAGGTTTAGCTTCTTTGAAATCTTATCATAGCCCTCCCCATTGGTATGGCATGCTACAACAAGCTTCCTGGCGTCTTCGCTGTGTTCCTTAGTTTTAACCATGGCGATTGAAAATTATAATTTAGTCACTTATAATAGTTTAAATAAATCGCTATCTAAAAATTATCTGAAAAAAATTATTCACTGAATTAGCGTTAAACAAGCATAATATGGCTATAAAAAAGTTCAGAAAGCACGTAAACCGGAAATTGATTGATATTATACTGATACTAAAAGAAAAACAAAGCCGTGCCAATAATTTTGAACAAGGGTTTTTTGCAATTATGTTTGTTGTTCCTTTGTTATTTATTTTTTTCTAAAATCCGATTGCTGCATCGGAAAGGCCAGTTAAAAATACATAATATACTTTGTTATTTTCTTTAATTTAATCTCTTTTTTAGAATTTATTAGACAAAATTTAACTTTTATTTTACCGTGCCAATAAATATGATCATCACTGTATGTGTATATATGCATATATGTATATATATATGTATATATGTGTATATATATATATGTATATATGCATATATATATGTATATATGCATATATGTATATATATATGCATATATGTATATATATATATGCATATATGTATATATATATGCATATATGTATATATATATGCATATATGTATATATATATGCATATATGTATATATATATGCATATATGTATATATATGTGCATATATGTATATATATGCATATATGTATATATATGCATATATGTATATATATATGCATATATGTATATATATATGCATATATGTATATATATGCATATATGTGTATATAGCATATATGTGTATATATGCATACATGTGCATATATGCATATATGTGCATATATGCATATATATGTGTATATATGCATATATGTATATATATATGCATATATGTGTATATAGCATATATGTGTATATATGCATATATGTGTATATATGCATATATGTGTATATGTGCATTTATGTATATATATGCATACACATGCATATATGTATACATATCAGATTGTAGTAATTCGCCAACCCTAAGAAACTTTCTAGAGACGCAATATTTTCTGGAGTAGGGCATGTCTCGTATTGCACTCGATCTATCTAGAAAAAGTCAGACGTTAAAGTCTCTTTAATTTCCTGAAATGCTTCTTCGCACTCTTGCGTTCAGACCCATTTTTGGTCTTTCCTTAACAGTTCATTTAAAGGCGACCTTAGTTTATGCATATTTGGCACAAATACATTGTAGTAATTTGCCAAACCTAAGAAACTTCGTAAAAACGCAATATTTTCTGGAGCAGGCATATTCTTTATTGCACTCGATCTATCTGGACCCGGCCTTCTTCCATGTTCATCGATGATTTGCCTGAAGTATTTTATTTTCCTCATGAAAAAACGTACATTTTTCCTGTTTTACTATAAATCCATAATCCTGGATCCTTTTGAATACTTGGTTTACATGAGCTTTGTGTTGTTCTTTGCTAGCGCTTTTCATTAATACATCGTCCAGGTACCCTACTGCGAAATCCAACCCATTTAGCATAATGTCCATAATTTGCTGAAAAATCGCAGAGGCGACTTTGACCCCAAAAGGAAGTCTGTTAAACTTGTACAATCCCTTATGGGCATTGATACATAACAGCTTTGAACACTCCTCATCGACTGGAACTTGCAGATACGCGTCACTGAGGTCGATTTTAGAAAAATATTTCCCTCCACTCAGTTTCGCAAATATCTCTTCAGGGCTCGGAAGCGGATAATGGTGCCCTTGTAATGCCCTGTTTAAGCCGGTCGAGAAGTTGGCACAAACCCGAATCTCTTTGCTCTTCTTTTTAATGTAAACTATTGGTGCAGCCCACTCACTATGATTTTTTTTTTTTCAATGACACCCATGTTTTCGAGTCTTTCTAATTGTCTATTTGTTCTATAGCGACGTATGGAATGTTTTCTTTCTGGACACTGGTCGTTCATTTGCTTTGACTTCAAATTTTGCTACTGCTTTTGTACACCTTCCAAGACCGCCTGAAAATACGTCTGGAAATTTCTTTTTTAACTCCCTCTTAATTTTTTCTGCCTCCACATTCGAATCCTCAACCTTCTGGCAAAAAGAGCTTAAAGGCAGATCCCATAGTCTAAACTTTTCGAACATATCAGTTCCAAAGAGGTTGTTTGATTTCCGCATGACAAAAGTCTTTGCTTTTTCGGTCTTATTCTGAAAAGAAATATTCGTCAATAATTCTCCTTCGAAGGTAATTTTTTCGCCACTGACGCTTCTCGCCGTTTTACGTGATTTAATCATAGTGGGTCTCCCAAGCTTCTTCCATGTATGTACATTAATAAGAAAATGCTATTAAAAAAGAAAAAGTCGATAAAAGTGAGACATAAACAGTAAAACATTAAAAAAAAGCTAATAATAAACTGTAGTTTTACTTTCTTTTTAAACATTTTAACTTGTACATATTTCCGGATATTTCGTTCTTCAGGTTCAATTTTTTGTAAGTTTAATGGATGTCTTCTTTCTACAAGATTTCTTCCTACAATTTGATGCCTTATGTCCTTTCTGGTACCATATATCGCATTGTTTAAATTTGTAGGGACACTCATTGTACAAATTAGTATATCTATGCCTCCAACACGGTCCAGGTGGATCTTTCCCCTTTTATTTCCGCTGGTTATTTTTTGCAGTCAATTTTTTCGTCTGATGGATCTTTTCAATTTGCGATACTCCACTTTCCTCTATGTTACGACTGTCCTATTTCAACACAAAAAACTGTTCACAGTCTTCCGCTAAGTTTTGTAGTTTTAAATTCGACTCGCTTTCAAGTTTATTTAAAACATGACGCCTGATTTCAGCATCTTTATTTAAGACCAACTCTTGCACAAAAATTAAACATATAAAATTATCTGGTGATAATTCCTCCGGTTTAAAATCGTCGCAATGCTTGTTTACTATACTTGCATAAGTAGTGTAGTCATCTTTCTCTCTTCTAGTGACAGTCATACACTTATATCTCCTGTGAAAAAGAGATGTTTTTGTAGAAAACAGTTCTGTTTGCAGCGTAACTGTCTCTTGGAAGTTCAACTCACTGGTCTTTTTGGGGAGAATAAAATTCACGAACTTTGTATGTTTGGCTGTTCCCAATTTTCTTAGCAAAAGCCTAACTTTTTTAGCGTCTGTCCATGTACCACAATCCGATACAAAAATATCTTCATATCTCCTATAGAAATGGGCAAAAGTGAAATCTTCTGGATTATAATTGAAGTTTTCAATGGCGTTCCACACAGATGTCTGCGAGAATGCGTTATGATTCTCGTTTACTTTCGTTAACTGTGTTGCTTCCAGAATTTTCCTTTGTTTTCATCAAGATTTTTTCGAAATGTTTCTGTTTTTGCAACAGCTCTTTTTAAAATTTCTCTTCACTTTCAAGTTGTCTTTGTTGCAAAGTGAGGTTTTGTTCTGCTTGAAATTTGAACAATTGCAAAAGAGACTCTCTGAACTCGGCGTCCATCGTAACGAATTCAATTTACGAAACACAATTTACACTTGAAATAAATCAGTTTTCCCAATTTTATTTCGTGAGCAAAAAGTCCACCCAAGATTTTCTGACCTCAATTCTTTTGCTTGAAACATAAAAGTTAAGAGTACTTTTGGAAATTTAACTTGTACGCGATATTTCTTGTAAGACATAAAGTCCGTCGCAATAACATTTGTCAAAAAAAATCTTTTTTTTTTTTTTAACTTGTACGCGAGTCGGCTTTTTTGTATGTGAAAATCATTTATTTTATTTTTAACCTCTGTGTTTTGCACAATATGGCTTGATTACACTGTGCAACACTAAAAAAAGTACAGGATATCTGCAGCAATTTTTGTATACCTAGTAACGTGGAAATTTTATTTCTGGCTTTCTTTTTGTTGAATTAGGTATAATTTGTGCAAAATTGCCACAGTCGTAAATTTCAGTAAAAACGTCAAAAATGTGTTACTGACGACTTTGCAGTCACATATTATGTGTATTAAATTATAACTCTTAAGAGAAAAACACAGTTTAATGTACACATATTATGTACATTATTTGTTAAATCATTTATTTGAATCATGTATTTGCTAAAGTCAGCCGAAATGAGCTATTTTTCCAGATTTAAGAGAGCTAGATGACAGAGCTATCCTGGTTAGCATAATATTTTCTAGACCAAGGGCTAATTTTTTCAAAAGTAAAAACATAATGCTGTAGCACATGGTTTGGTGTTCACCACCTTCCGAAAAGCCATGGTATTCGTCAAGAAAGACATTTTTTAATGTAGGCTAAAAAAATCAAGGAAAAGAAGCTAAAACCTACCGCAGAACCTTATTTGTAGGACACGGGACGGGAAAAAATCTGAGGGTTAAAAATAGATATCCATTTAATGAAGTATTTTTTAACTAAAAACTACAATAAAGACCGGATTATTGTGTATTTTAATGTTTTAAACATAAAGGGGCATTTTATACATTCTTTTCTGAAAATTTACTTACTGTGAAAGCACTAGACAAGCATTCCTTGGCATTTGCATATCTTGCAGAAAAGTTTCCTTCATTAAGTCGAACTAAAATAAAAGAAGGTATCTTCATAGGTCCCCAAATTCGAAAAATTGTTCTTGGTGAAACTTTTAACACACATCTCACGAGAAAAGAAAAATGTGCCTTTGAGTCATTCAAGAAAGTTTGTGATAACTTCCTGGGAAAACATCGTTCAGAAGACTATGTGCAAGTTGTGAATGATCTATTGCATCATTTTCATGATATGGGATGTAACATGTCTCTAAAAGTTCATGTGCTCCACTCTCATTTGGATTTTTTGCTGAGAATCTTGGCCATGTGAGTGATAAACATGGCGAAAGGTTCCATCAAGATATTTCATTAATAGAAAAACGTTTTAAAGGAAAATGGAACACTGGTATGTTGGCAGACTACTGCTGGCATTTAAAAAAAGGATGATGACACTCTACACAAGAGAGTTAAGAGGACAAATGTTGTTTAAACTGGTGAATTCGGTGTTTTTTTTTCAAAATAATTAATAATAAAGTACATGAAAATGGTACCTAATCCAGAGAAATAAATGTCAGATTTGGAATCAGCATACTTTTCTTACACCGAAACAGGTCTTATATGTCTTGTACTTTTTTTCAATTCAAATTTGTTGCACAGTGTTATTTAACAGGTCTTTTATAAGCACTAATGCTTACGAATATATATCCTTTCTTTCACAATCCGTTTTTCCTTCTCTTGTCAAATTTGATGGTCGCTTTACTAATACATAGTCAACGTGGTTGTTCCAATATCAGAAATAACGACTCGAATTTGTGGTAGTTAATCTGAACAAGTCATTTGAAGAAAAATACTCTTACCGTAAAAAAAACTTTTTTGTGTGTAAAAAAAAAAAAAAAAATGAACATTTGGTGCAAGTCTATAAACGGTCCAGAACAAATCTTTTTTACAATAAAAATCTGAAAAAAATCTTTATAATGTACGTACTTGTGACTGCATGAAGATGTCATATTCCAAAAATCACGTAAATCGATCAAGTAGTTTTTTTTAGTTAAGAAAATCAAATATTATCAGACGTTTTATCGAAGCTTTGCTACACGCCATCTTGTTTGAGAGATAACGCCACTAACGACCCCTGGCGGAAATATGGGTCAACAAGTGCACACCATACAGACCATCGAATATTTTATCAATCAAGTATTTTTTTTTTTTTTTTGAAGAAAATCAAATTTTACGATTTTTAGAGATAATAAATAAATAAATTGACTTAGTTGTGTTCTATAGTTGTGATTTTGCTATTAGAATCAGAATAGGAATTGGGAATCGTATCGGAATCGGAAATTTAGAACGGAATCAGTAATTGTATCGGAATTGGGAAAAATTTTGGAATCGCCCCATCACTAATATATATACATATATACATGTTATTTATTTATTTAGTTATTTTTTTGCGATACTTCTTGAATGAATTCAATCATTTATATGAAAGTGCATTTTTACCTAAATGCGAGTTGGGAATAATTTTCCCCTTTTTTTTATCACATTTTCACCCCAAACAAGGCACATTGCCACTTTGGTGTAGGGGGCTACTATCAGGGGCAACAACTACTGGGGTACTATGTAGGGATTTGGGCAGCAAGATGTCGGTTCACGTTACACTTGAACTTCTGTACGTCAGTACAGTTGGGGAAGCAGGGACCTGGAATGGAATTCCATTCCAAAGTCTAGCAGTTCTGGGGAAGAAACTACTAGAGTAGAAAGATCTTTTACATCTAAGGATCTCTACTGTGTGGGGGTGGGATTTAGCTGCCTGTCGGGTTTGTCGAGGGTATTTACGTTGTGGGGGCACAAGTGCTTGCAGTTCATCAGAGCATTCACCATTAAAATACTTGTAGAACAGGCAGAGGGATGCAACATTTCGTCGATGGGACAGAGACTGAGGCTTAGATGCCAGTTCAGGGCCTATCAGATTGGCGACTCTCCTTTGAACCTTGTCTAGGAGTGAGAGACTAGTAGCAGATGCACCAGCCCAAATATGACAGCAATACTCCATACATGGACGAATGGTGGCCTTATAGAGGTACAAGATACTTTCAGGTATTAGTAGTTTTCTAGCACGGTAGAGAGAACCTACCTTCTTCGCAACGGCCCTGGCAATACTTTCAATGTAATTGTTCCAACTCATGTTTCCTGTGAATGTTAGGCCAAGCAGTTTGAAAGCTGTACTCTCAGATAAAAGCCAAGTACGGCCAAGGATGGAATACTGTTGCCATATCTGGGCAGGAGCTGCCAAAAACAGCCTATCATGCCTTGACAGAGTACAAAATAGACTTCGTGGTTTAGTGGGGGATGCCCTTTTCTCTACCCTGCAACCCCTCTCCCACAGAAGAGACGTTGCGAGCCTATCCTTGTTTTATCGTTATTTTCATGGCAGGTGCTCGTCTGAACTCCAATCCCTGGTCCCCCCTCGCCAAACTTTCACGAAAATCACCCGTCTAGCTGAATCCACTGTGAAAAATTTCCCCCACTCTATATCTGTGCCTAAATCAAAACGCGGATTTCATGAGCAAAGCTTCTTTCTTAGAACTGCACGCCTGTGGAACTCTGTTCCGTCTGCCTGCTTCCCTCCGGACTACAACTTGGATGTCTTCAAGTCTAATGTTAACAAATTCCTAATGAACCGCCCCCCCTAATTAAACACTTCATAAAATCTCCTCACTAACGTGATGTACTTGCAATAACCCTTATCCCTGAGTGGCTTCCGGGCCTTGATAAGTGGTGATCACTGTGTAAAAAAAAAATAAAAATAAAGAGTCGTTGGCCATTGCTATTGGTGATAGAGAAGGTTTCTTGTAATTATTGAAGGGTTTAGTCTTGGCAGCATTGAACGTGACCATTCATTTTTGTCCCCATTCCACTACAGATTGGAGGTCATCCTCTAGTGTTTCTGCCATTTCTTTAGATATGTGTTCATTTGTTTTCCTGTTGTGGTGTCATCAGCATATATACCCATCTCAGAGGCAATTTTGTTGTGGAGGTCATTTATGAATATTAGGAACAATAGAGGTCCAAGGATAGACCCTTGAGGCATTCCCGCATTTATATCATGTTGTTTAGATTTTGCCAATTTGATACCCCCCAAATTGGGAGCAACATATACACTTGTGCCCGATATTATTCATACCCCCCCTTGAAAATTGAGTTTATTAGGTGTAACTTTGTAAGAATTTATTGTTTACGTCCATATTGATACATATTCTTAATAAACCTCTTCTGATCATTTTCGTCATTTTAAAATCTCGGGATACTTGTAATAAAAGTAATATACAGCTATTTATAAAATCTGCAATGTTCAAAAATAATCATACCCCCTTATTTTTTCAGTATTAATCGAGTTTCTGACTGTTTGTTTCCTGTTTGATTCTTATTTTGAATGCTTTTATACAACCTTTGATTAATTTCATTGTGTTTTTTGCATTTTTTCAGAAATTAAAATGATATCAACTGAAAACCAATAAAAGAATAAAAATTATTAGAATGGGGAAGAAAAAAGAGCTTAGTAATGATCTTAGGACTAAAATTGTGAATTCACATAAGGATGGTTTAGGTTACAAGTCAATTTCCAAGAAATTTGAGGTCCCTACAGCAACAGTACAGAGCATCATCAAAAAATTCCAGAGCCACCACACAACAAACAACTTGATTGGTAGAGGAAGGAAAAGGAAACTGTCTGCTAGAGCCACCCGAAATATTGTAAGAAGTGTTAATGCAAATCCAACCACCATTACTAAGGACATTTTAGAAAATCTGGAGTCTTCTGGCATAAAAATATCAAGGCAAACATTGCAAAGGACTCTGCATGAAAATGGTCTGAAAGGAAGAAGACCAAGAAGGACTCCATTGCACACCGGAAAACACCTTGCAGCACGTCTAAAGTTTGCTAGGACCCATGTGAATTCTCCAGAGTCCGTTTTCTCAAGTATTTTGTGGACTGACGAAACAAAAATTGAATTGTTTGGCCATATGGATGCTTCTTACGTTTGGAGGAAGAAAGGAGAAGCTTACAACCCAAAGAACACCATACCCACGGTGAAACATGGTGGTGGTAGCCTAATGTTTTGGGGTTCCTTTTCGGCTAGTGGTCCAGGTAGTTTGGTCAAGATAGATGGAACCATGAAGAAGGAGCAATATTTGGAGATACTCCAGAAAAACATTAGACAGGATGCGGAGAAGCTCCATTTAGGACCAAACTGGGTCCTTCAACAGGATAATAATCCAAAACATACTGCCAAAATAGTCAAGAAATGGTTTGAGGATAATCAAATTAATGTTTTGGAATGGCCTAGCCAGAGTCCCGATCTGAACCCTATCGAAAACCTCTGGCACATATTGAAAACTGAGGTTAAAAAGCGGAAACCTAGAAATTTGAGGGATTTGGAGAACTACTGCATTGAAGAATGGTCAAAAATCAGTGTTGATGCTTGTAAAAACCTTGTTGATAAATATCCAAAACGGTTACAGGCAGTTATTAAGAATAAAGGGCATGCTATTGACTATTAGTAAGAGAGGTATGAATAATTTTGAACTAGTGCCATTATTGTTTTTCTTTGTATAATGTTTCAAACTTGCATAATTTATTTATTTGTTGAGTTTAAATTAAATGCTTATGCTTGATTTATTGTTTGAAATCCCTTTAATATTGTCTACCTTCTGGTTTGAGCAATATTCTTATAGAAATCTCAAAGATCCGAGGGGTATGAATAATATCGGGCACAAGTGTATATGGATAGATAATTATATTTTAAACAATATGCATGTTGCTCCCCATCTAGCTGATAGCACTAAAGTCATTTTTTTTTTAAACTTTTGAAATCACTACTATGTATTAGGTGCAATATAATATTCAATAATTGCCTCTTTAATAATGAATACGAGATTTTCATAAATTAAAGTATATTTAAGTGTATTTTACGACTACACAACACCCCATCCCCGCTAGTAATAGAATAAATAACTCGATTGAAAAGAAATAATGAAAGAATAAAAACGTCTTAATGTTTAATGAAATTCATTATTTTATTTTTTCCAGCAAGGATAAAAAGGTTTGAATTATACAAATTCATAAAGAAAAGATTTTGTTCAAGGACTGGCTTTATTTTTTTTTTACAGCCAATTTTATCATTTGGCTTCCATTTAAAATATGTTAGAATCAGGTTAGGAAGAAAAAAATATAAAAACATTTGTTCAATTAAAAAATAGAACAAGAAGGAAATTAAAAATAGAAATAAATTAAACATTTCTTTTTAAATATTGGTAAAAATAATTGTTTGATTAAAATATAAGAAGAAAAAAAGAAAGAAATTTTTTTTTTTTATATTGGTAACAAAAAATTATTTGTTATATTCAAGAAGCAATAAAATACACCATTTTTCTTTCAAATCCAAAATATTTTAAAATAAAAAATAAAAAAATCCACAGAATTTTAACCAAATATACATTTTATAATATACTTCTTCATATACAAAGAAAGGATTTAGAGATTCTTATTTAGTTTTTTTTTTTTTTTTTTTTTTTTACTTGGCCTCATATTAGAGCGATGCAATTTATAATCTGGCAGAAAAATAGCATTCAATTGTTCACATTTTGTAATCAAAGTATATGAAATATAAAAATTATATTTCTGCATTTTTCACGGATGTAAATCAAATGAAAGTAAAATGCATAAATGTGTTGGAAGTGAGTGCACCAAACCAAAGATGAATTTAAACCACACTCATTTTATTCTAGTAGTAGTATAATTTGTCTTACACGTGTTTCGGTGAATGCAAAACGAATTATACTACTAATAAAATAAAATGTATTTTTGGTTTAGCATACTTACTTCTGATATATATGCTCTAAAAGTGTAAATTCATTTTTATAGAGCTTAATTAATTGCCACGATTAATTAAGTTGTATTGAAATATACATTGAATGTATTTATTCATATCATAATTAAATGCATATATATATATATATATATATATATATATATTATATATAAATAAATAGGGGGGGGTAGAAGAAGTTAAAGACTAACTTCTCTCCCTCCCTAATTTTTGCTGAGAAGAAGACTATGTTTTTTAAAGGACAAAACTTTTGTCAAATTATTATCAATACTTATAAAATGAACATCGTTTCCGAAACGATCGTACAATCGAGTTGATTTTGTTTGTTTTTAGTCACATGCAAGCGACTCTAGAAGTCGCTCGGTCGGTCTGTCGGTCTGTTCGTAACACTTTTGTGCTTGACCTTTTTGGTTAAGATCAAAGGTCTGTTGTTAATAGATGCTGTTCTTAGCTTTTAAAGCTTTTCTTGTCCTTTTGGCCAAGATCAAGGTGTAGTATCTGTTCTTACTACATACTGTACTTATGTTTGTAACTTTGTGATATAAAGTGGGGGATCACTTGTCTGTATTAATTTAATGTAAAATGATCACCCACTTTACAACCAGTCAGTCTCAAAGCCATTCAAGTCATTCTCCAGATCATTCAAGTTGTTTTTGAAGGATTCCAGTTATTTTTTAAGCATTCAAGTCATTCTTAAGGTCATTCAATTCATCCTTAAGTTCATTAAAGTCATTGTAAGTCATCTACTTTTTATTTATTTAAGTCATTTCAGCCCATTTTTCGGTCATTTTTGTTTATCTTTAAGAATTTCATGTCAATCCTACATTCACACATTTATTTATTACACGAGAGCACGCAACTAATGGCTATCGGCCTTGTTTCTTTTGAAACTGATTTTTAATTCACAATTATGAATCGTTTTACTCAATATTAAAATAGCTCTAGGATATCTATACCTATTGAGCTTATCATATATCTACAGTACAATGGACACTGTTTTCTTTTAATAGTATTAGTACATTTACAAAATAAACTGTACTCCAAGTCTAATTCCCCCCCCCCCAAAAAAAAACATAATATATAATGTTATAAAACATATATTCTAATTATTTAACTGTCAAGTAAAAATAATTAAGACAAGCTCAATTTTACTAAAATAAGCTTTTAATACAAAGTAAACTTTGGCAAATGTTAGAATTTTTTTATATACTTACTGTACCTATGTTATATAGTCCATGATCCAATAATATAATTTTATTTTAAATTAGCAACAACAATAATGTTAAGTCATAAAGAAGCAAAAAATAACTCGAAAAGCAAGAGATAATTTATATTCCAGCCTTTAAGTTAAAATAGAAATAATGTCCCTTATAATATTGAGCTTTAAAAATTTTCTCCATTGCAATATTCTTCTTTACAGGAATAATCATTTTTGGAAAGAAAATTGAGCTACGTATACTTTTCAGTCGAACGAAAATGCTGCAAGGTTAAAAAGAAAAACCTCTTATGCCTAGTAGCTGTGTTCTAAAATTCATAATGATCGGTTAATTAATTTAGGATTGAACATAGAAATCTATAGATATGTACACATACCCAACATAATATATATATATATATATATATATATATATATAGATATATAGATATATATAAAGAGAGAGATGCTCAGAAAGACACAACAAATGTGTTTGAATTTTTTTTTTTAAATGCTTTATAAAAGAATTTCTATTATTGGAATTTATCAATGTTGAATATAGAGTTTAGTACTGTCGAAGTTGTCTCCCTTTGACAGCTTCAGATTTATGCTTGTTTTTCAGTGACTTTAAGTTACAAAAAAACTTGTTTTTCAGTGACTTTAAGTTACAAAAAAACTTGTTTTTCAGTGACTTTAAGTTACAAAAAAGATCCTTACGATCTTTTTTGTAACTTAAAGTCACTTCCCTTTGTATATAAAGATTGTAATTATGTGTACTCACTCTCTTACTGTCAAAATGTAAAAAATAGATAGATGGGTTCTCTGTGTTAATTATTTCCTTTTGTGTCAACGTTGATATGACTTCTAGTGTGAATCTTATTTTAAACAAAGAAGGTATGTTTTTATTTGATTCCTAATTTAATAATTAACTAATTATTAACCAGCACCTATAGTGTTCAATCAATGGAAACAATGCTCATGAATGTTTTAAAATGCATTCAATATGAGATCAGGTAAAAAAAAGAACGTGAAGTAACCATGTTTATATGAAACTTTTAAATATTAATAAAATTTTAATATGTGCAAAAAGATATTTTACAGGTTGAAAGGTATTAATCAAATGAAGGGTGTGTATTACAATCGACAGAGGTACGAAAAGTGGTCAAAATTTAAAAATTAAACAAATAAATGTTATCAAAGGCAAAATAACTCACTCTTCTACCTATCTGGAAAAGTTTTAGTGGTTTTACTCACTTTAAAACGTTTAATCAGTTTGTAAATACATAAAGTGTTTATCGATAGGTAGGAAAAAGAAAAATGGTGGGGAGATGACCGCTAAATATGTGAAGTTTGGAAAATGAGTTAAAACTAAAAGATTATACAAAATACTGTTAGAAACCCACCTAATATATGTTACTGTGACATATATTCGGTGGGTTTCTAACAGTATTTTGTATAATTTTTTAGTTTTAACTCATTTTCCAAACTTAACATATTTAGCAGTCATCGTGCTGATGAGTAAAACCACTAAAAACTTTTCCAGATAGGTAGAAGAGTAACTTATCTTGCCTTTGATAACATTTATTTGTTATATATTTGTTTTTTGAGTTTTTGACCACTTTTTCATATCTCTCTGGATTGTAATACAAACCCCAAATTAAATATAGAAAATAATAAAAATTGAAGTGATTTTTTTTTTTTCAGATTGTTGCAAGAACGTCTTCATGACAACAACAACAACAACAACAACAACCGGTGTGGCGGATTTCAGTCTAAGAAAAAAAAAAAAAAAAAAATCGGGGCCTCACAATCTGTATGGGACGAACAAGAGGATTTCAGATTGAATTCTGTTTTTTGATTCGAAATAACAGAAATGAAATAACAAAATGCTCATTAATAAAAGAAAATACCAAAATAAGAGTATAAAATTTCTGTGTGTTACAAAAAATCTTTCACATCGGTATCGTCGGTTTCAAATCTAAAATAAAGATGGCCAGTCTCAAGTCGCTTATGCTACCTTCTTTTCAGTCTCTGTTTATCTTATCATAAACAGAGGCTACAAAATCCGACATATGTGACCGGATATTGCTTTCCTTTGTTTGGACTTGAAACCGACGGTATTGATGTGAAAGATCTTCTGTAACACACAAAGAAATATTACGCTCTTATTTTGATATTTTCCTTAGATTTGAATGCTACTGATGTTTTTTTCTATAACACCAATAAATAAATATCATAATATGCAAGAATTTATATATATATATATATATATATATATATATATATATATATATACCAATTAGGTAATAGATAAGAAAATTTTACTAGACAAAAGCAAATGTAAACTTCAATCTAATATAAATATTAATATTTATATATTAATCCCAATCAAATAAAAAAAAGTTCAATACGACGACAATAGGAAGTAGAGCTTGACAAAAGAATGAAACCATAAATTAAAATTTATTTTTGCAACAGAATACGTCAAGCAATATATATATATATATATATATATATATATATATATATATAAAATTCAATGAGAATATTTCAAAAATTAAATATAATAATAGACTAACTCTTATAATCTCTCTCTCTCTCTATATATATATATTAGTGATGGGACGATTCCAATAATTTTTCTAATTCCGATACAAGTACAGATTTTGTTTGAAATTTCCGATTCCAATTCTAAAATTGTATAAAATGTAGATTTTGAAGGGGGAAGTACTCCTCTACTTTCATTTAATTCATCTACTTTCAAATTTCATAATTTTCAATCTGTTCCACCTTGATAAACTCAGTGTAAGATTTTCATATTTTTCACTTGTGCTATTTTTTTTCTTTTCAGCTGTGCCATTTTTACCTAAATTTTTTTATTACAATTTGTAAATTTCACTCTTGCTGGTATTTCAAAATCAGTGGATATTTATCATATTATCAATATTACTAACAATGGAAAATTAGGTTTTAAACAAAACAAAATTTAAAAGAATCGTTTTTGGAATTGGAAATAAGGCTCAGTTTTTTTCTGATTCTGATACTCCAAAAATTCATATTTTTCAGATTCCTGAGTCAGATGAATCATTCTAACACTGTATATACATACACACACACACACATATATATATATATATATATATATATATATATATATATATATATATATATATATAATATTCTTTTAACTTTCTTGAAGTTTTACATTTGGATTTTACCGTCACTGGATTTTTTATCTTCCACCAGACTATCCATTCATGTGTAATCACCTTTTTCTTTACCATATTCCCTCTGCTTAACTTATTTTGTTTTCAAGTAAGATCTTTGACTTACTTGTTGTTTCATCAAATACTTCTGCATGCAAAATCCGATCCCGCATTTTGCTAATTCCTATCCTCTGATGAGAAGGAAAGTATTTCTTCGAAACTCTGCGGTTTAAGGACTATCCATTTATCTAGTGTTTCCTTTTCAGATTAAATATGTTTTTAACTCATTTCAAAGTGTTTTTTAACATATTTTATTAACTGTTTGCTCATATATATATATATATATATATATATATATGAGTGATGGGACGATTCTAATATTTTCCCGATTCCGTGAGAAAGTCCCAATTTCTATTTTTTATAAATCTCTAAATATTGATGTATTTTTCTCATATATCATAAAAAACATGTAAAATATACAGATATTTTCTGAAACGTCAAAAAAAAAGAAAAAAAAAAAAACACTCGTGGGGGAGGAGGTGATCTATCGATTTTAGTTTTACTGGTAGTTTAAAATCAATAAATATTTATTATATCATCATTACTACCTGCAGTGGAAGATTTTGCTTTAAACAAAATCAAATAAAGAAAACAACTAAAAGAATCGTTTTTGACATCGGAAAATAGACACAAATTTTCCCCAATTCCGATACCTTCAAAAGTTCCAATTTTCTGATTTCTGATTAATCGTCCCAACACTAATATATATATATATATATATATATATATATGAGTACACATAAAAGCATAAATCCAATATTGAAAAACTTTACAAACAAAAGCAAGTATATTGGACTGATATTATATAACTTTGATCTAAAATGATTTCAAAATCGAACACTTTTGGTCACTTTTCAAAATGGCGTTTATCCTGTTTTGCATTACAACTCTTGATACATCTATCATAAACAAAATAAAAAGTATTTCACGCGCGCACACACACACACACACACAAATAAATAAAAACAAAAATAAAGCGCCCAATATCAAAATGACACATCAAATGAGGGAAAACCAAATTAAAAACACAAATACCATTTTGTGGTTTCAACCAAAACATAGTCATATATAATTGTAATTTACATAGTCATATATAATTGTGAGACAATTTGATAGGATTTTTTAAACATAAATTATTGGCTGTTTTTCTTCTCTATTATCATCAGCAGCCGTTAAAAAAGGATGCAAAAAATTATTTAGAATTCAGACAAAAAAATTTTTTTTTTTTGTTGCAACATTGGATTTTAATAATAAAAAAAAGAAAGGTTTTACTATTTCTATGCAACAAATTAAGGCACGACAAATGTACAACAAAAGACTACTGCTAATTCTCTATTTGATATTTGAGCAAGTTGGAATTCCCCAAAACATGAAACAATCGATTTTTAATTTAGTAGGACTGATATGCCGCTTTTTTTCTTTTCTTTTTTGCTTTTTTTTTTTTTTTGTAAAAATATAAACAATTGTTTTGTTTAATTATTGGCGTTTTTTTTTTTTTAGATGAGTAATTTGTATGTTTTATTTATTTATTTGCGGACTATTATCCTCAACTTTTGTAGTTGTTATTTCACAATGTTTCCTATCGTGGTTAAAGATGAGGAGAATAGTCTGCAAATAGATAAATAAATAATTTTTGTTGCCAGACTAACAGACAGGGATTTGAGGGAATTAAATAATTTGTTGTTATATTTATTTTCCATTGTCATTTTTCCATTTTCATGTTTTGGTGAATATTTACTATTAAAAAACAATCAAACACTATAAAAACAAAAAAAAAATATTCACGATTTTAACAAAATAAACAAATTTTTTTTTTCTTTTAACTTAAGAGGACATATTTTTTCTTTGAGTCGTATTTAAAAAAAAAAATATTCCGTCTAAATTTGGAAAAAAAAAAGAAAAAGAAAAAAGTTGTTTCTTTTTTTTTTACAAAGATTTTTTAGCAAAAAATAATTAGCAAGAGCCTTTTGTCGTGCCTTGATAGTAAAACCGTAAAAAGAAGAAAGATGAAAAACGTAAAAAGAGTAATTTTAAAGATAACAGTGGCAGAATTTTATGAAAATCTGCAAGTTCAGCAAAATTTGCTGGTGATTTAGAGTAAAAAATTTGAGCTGAAAAAAAAAAAAAATGGTAGCTCAAGGTTATTCTGGCAGCAGTTATTTAGATAGGGAATTAAAATACTAATAATATAGATATACACAAACACATTAAAAATAAATAAATATATATATACATGAAATCATATATATATATATATATATATATATGAATGGAAATGTATAAAAAAGAATACGAAAAGTATAAAAGCTTATAACTTTTCTTTATTCGTTTTCAATTGGTGACGTGCAGGAATACAAAATAATATTATGAAAAAAAATTTTACAACTTTTTTTTACAAGTCCATAATTTTCGACCGATCCTTCAGTCTTCATCGGTGTAGTGCTCTATATATACACACATTTAAAAACTCTCCTAATATATTTTCACAGAGGAAATTACTTTGTAACGCCATAGTTAAGGTGCAACCCACAGGAAGAAAAAAAAACGTATATGTACTTTTATATATATATATATTTATTTATATATATATATAAAAACGTACGTCCATTCTGTTATAGTTTGCTTTGATTGTTTTGTTTTACGGCATATCAACCATTTTCGAGTTATTTAATTTGAATTCAGTACTTTTTGTAAAAGATTTTATCCTTCAAGTTCTTTATATCTTCATATATTTATTCATGGTGTTTGATTTGTGGAGGGAAACTGATTTTTTTTGACTTTGCAGAACATGATTGAGTTTTGCAAAGTGAAAAAAACAAACAAAAAAAAACAAAAAAAAAACAATAACGTCAACGTTTTGGTGCATTTTAAACCAGGAAGTCAGCATCTTCAGAGAGCTTTATCTGGTAGCACCAGTATTCTGTTAAGTCTAACCCAGCTAATGCACATATGCGCAGATAGAGAGATGCAAACACATTGAAAAGAAAAACAAACAGACGTGTTTGTGTGCGTGTGCGTATGTGTGTTTATGTATAGTTATGTCGTCTGCCATGTAGTTAAAAGTCTCTCGCAAAACGTTCATCTTCCATGGCACACAATTTATTCTCTGCTCCTCGCCACGTAGTGCATTTTTTCTCTTTTTTTTTCTTTTCTTTCTCTTCCTTCGCTATGACGTCACTTCGCGCACTGGCTCGGTTATTTGCATATTTTTCACATGACTGCTGCTGCTGCTGCTACTAGCACTAGTAGCTATGTTATGCAGAGACACAGGAGATTTTTTTTTTTTTTTTTTACATCGGCGTTACCACTTATCAAGGCCGATAGGCCACTCAAGGATAAGGGTTAAAGAGTGTAGAGTAGTCAAAAGGACAATATAGTAATCGATAGTAATGGAAGTTCGGTAAATTTGTTAACTTCTCGAGGATAGTTTGAATTATTCCCTACACACCATCCTCGAGTGTCTTTGGTCTTTCTCTGTACAAGAGTTTGTCAGGAGAATATGACACGATAACACTTCCCCCTTTACATGTAAACCCTGGCCAAATATTCAGAAGAACATGATCCCCATCGACACGGCTTATACTGACTCATATGAGAAATGGTGTACATTCTACAAATAGTGTTTGATCAAGTAACAGCACTTTGCTGGGTACTCCACCAGATCAGATGAATTCTTGTCCTAGAATCCGGTAAGAACAAGAGACCACAAGAAAGATACATTATAACATAATTAAATGGACAATTGGGGAGAGGGAAATTATTCTTCCTGAATGTTCTTATGACTCAACATTTGAAAGGTAGGGGAGAACTTTAAATGAACGCGTCTCCTTTCATTTCTGAGAAATTACACTGACGTGAAATGGAAACACACACACGCACACATACATATTTTTAAAGATCTTCATATTCTAAATCTCCACATGTAGAGAAAATCACTTCATAATGCAACCCATGTTTATCTCTCTATCTATCTATCTAATCTGTTATGTTTATCTATCTATCTAATCTGTTATGCCCAACCCTACTTACACACACATGAAAAGAAACTGGAATCTTAGGGAGATTTCAATCATACCAGTTATTATAGTTGCCACAGGCCTTGGTGAAGAAGAACCTGAAGTCCTACCTAACTAATATTCCTAGTGATAAGTGCAAAATAGATTCAGACAATTGCACTTAAGCGAGGAACAACGAGGATACTAAAAAGAGCTCTCGGTTGGTTTCAATAAAAAGCAGGGCAATGTTGGCAGCTGGTTTGGCTGCCCCATACCCAGCATTACAATCTTCAAAGGAAGAAAATTTAAATAAAAAAAGTATTTAAAAAACAAGATAGTTTATTCATAAAAACACATTGAAAAAATATGCACACACATACATAATAAAAACATAATAAAAACATATACAGACATTAAAACACACACACAAACACACACATATATATAAAGAATCTCATTTTCTAAATGGTATGAAAGGTGACATAATTTTTTTTTTTTTTTTTTATTTAATTTTCCCTCTGAAAATGTTTCACTGCTGGATTCGAATGTTACCGAAATCAAATTTAAATCCCACGAAATTATAGAGTCTCCAAATTTGAGCAAGTTTATAACTTTTAAATCCTTATAATGGGATATAACTCCACAAAGTTTCACTTGTTATTATAGGAGTACCTTTGTTTTATTATTTTTTTCATCGTAAACATGGCATATAGCCATCCGAACCAAAATGGGCTACTATGATAGGAACCAAATGTATGCAGGGGGTAACCTGGATGGGGAAGTTGATTGTAAAGTGTTTGTTCACATTACATTTAAATTTCCGAATCTTGATACAGTCGGAAAAACAAGGAGCGTGGAGGAAATTCCAAAGAAAAGAAACTATCAAAATAGAACATTTTCTGGCATCTACAGTAAAGGGGTGAGATTTTGCTGTTAGATCGGTTCAAGCTATTTTTTTCTGAGAAAATACAAGCAAAGTGCAGCAATTTTTCAATTCCTGTAAAATATTAAGGTGTCTTTTTATTATTATTATTTTACTACCTTTTCACCCCAAACAAGGCACAGTGCTACTTTGATGTAAGGAGCTATTATCTGGGACATAATTTGCAGGGGTACTATGTAGGGAGTTGAGCAGCAAGATGTTGCTTACATTGCACTTGAACTTCTGCATGTCAGTACAGTCAGAGAAGCAGAAACCCGGAAGGGAATACCAAAGTCTAGCAATCCTAGGAAAGAACTAGGAGAGTAGAAGGCTTTCTTACATCTGGGAATTTCTACTGAAGGGAGTACAAGGGCCTGTAGTTCATTGGAGCACCTACCATTAAAATACTTTGGCTTTTACAAGGAATGGTGCATCTTCTTGTTATCTTAAGTAACAGCACAAAGCTGGATTCTCCACCAGATTGATGAATCCTGGTAAGACAAAGAAACCACAAGAAAGATATATAGCATATTTTTGGAACTCCCTTCTGGGATACTGCTTTCCCAACTGTACTGATATGCAGAAGTTCAAGTGTAATGTGAACAAACATCTTTCTACTCATCTCCCTTCATAATGCCCCTTCAAATTATGTCCCCAATAGTAGCCCCCTACTCCAAAGTGGCACTTGCCTTGTTTGGGGTGAAAATTGAATAAAAAAATAAAAAATTTAAATGGTCGATATGAAAAGGAAAATTATGTTCTTAGCTTCTTCACTAACTGTGTGTTTGAGAGGTAAAGTAGAACTTTAATGGAACATTCAAATATCTATGTATCTCATATAGAGATCAAGTGTTAGACCCCTAGGAAGGGGCTCTTGGTTTTCGAGAACTTTGACTGAAGTAAAATGAAATCACAATGAAATAAATAAATCCTGTAATTAGACTACTTGAACTGAGCGTAACTTCACGTAAATATCAAGCATATTACAGTTTTGAAAGGTAAGTCTAGAAAAACATCATAAAGCCGTGTCACGGAGAAAGGTCGAAAAGTCGGGACGAGCTGATCACATATGGAAAGAAAAAGGAACACACTTCTTTTTGTGGAACGAGGTCAAACTAATTGACAGGGATGCAAGTCAGACAACTTAAAGAAGCGGCACATATGCTAAAAAAAGAAAAATTACTAAGTATAGAAATCATGGGAACCTCTAATTGGAGGGAAAAACAAAAAAAACTGTACAACCCCTTCTTCAAATTTCAACGATAAAAGGGAGATAATCCTCTATCGAACTTTATTACAGTTGTCTCCCTTTGTCAACCAAATTTTTTCGCACATACAAAACCATGGCAAAAAAATAACAACTGCAAGAATACAAAACCATCTACAGTGCCAGTAACTTTTCTCCTTTCTTTTCCAAGATAACGACCAACATGCCTGACGAAGGTCACATCGACCGAAACGTGGCACAAATAATACTCAAGATGAGAACAATAGTCCGATCAAAACAAATAATATAATCAAACATATTCTTTTAAAACTGGCAATGAATCACTAATCAACGGCTCAAAAAAGAGGTGACTTGAGCTGAAAAATTTCCACTCTACCTTGTAAGAATGAATTTCAAATAATTTTTTACTTAAATCTAATTATAAACCTTTGACTTAACAGAATGTATTTAGTGCGTTGCTTGGCTCAAAAATAAAGATAAATGATGTAATGTCTTGTGGGATTTGAGCGGGTTTGGCAAAAACAGAAATGGGGATGAATTTCACAATGTAGAAGGTCACAACCCAGCCCCACCCCAACTTCCAATTAGAGGAAGTTATTCTTTGATCAAACAAAATTTAATTATTCCTCTGTCATCGTGAATCGTTTGAAGTATGGCAAAATTGACGTTTTTAGAGAGAGAGAGAGAGGGGGGAGGGAAGAAAGCAAGACAAGACAAAACGGAGAGGAAGAAAGGAAAAGAAAACGAAAGAGAAGGGAAAAGAGAAATAAAATAAACGCAAAGTAGAAATCAAGCTTTTCTAAGAAAAAAAAAAAACTAAACAGGAAAAACGGATTTCTGTTTAGTTTTTTTTAAATAAAAAAGAAAGAAAGAAAGAAAGGAATGGAATTCCATTAAAAACTAAGGAATTCACATTTTTGTTCATTTCAGAATTTGTTTAAAAATAAAATTAAAAAAAAAAACATGGAAAAATTGTTAGATATAAAAATAAATTATTCCGTTCACCGAGATTTTATTTATTATATTTAAATCATTTTAGCCATCTATATCTATAAACTACACTATTTATTTCGGGTATGAAAAATGAATATTTCTGTGTAGCTTACTTGCTATAAATATACATTATATATATATATATATATATATATATATATATATATATATATATATATATATATATATATATATATACACACACACACAATAGAAAAATGCGAGCATGAAAAGTAATATGGTTAAGCTTAAACATAGAAAAGTAAAAGACTACTTGCTAAAACTGGAAAAGAAATGGAAAAGATATTCTGATAAAAATATAATAAATTTATAGCTTAAAATATTGCAGCATTAAGAATTGATTATATAATTTTATAAACGGAATTAAAAAAAAAAACTCTGAATACTGAAATATTTTAAGTTATAAATTCATTATATTTTTTACTAGAATATCTTGTCCCTTTTCTTTTCCAGTTTTAGCAACTAGTCTTACTTTTCCATGTTTAAGCTTCATCATATTACTTTTCATGTTCGCATTTTTCTATTGTAATCCATGATTTTTCCAAGCTTCCAATAAATTCACTTGTTCTTTGTTTAAATTTCAGTTTTTTTTTTTTATCTATAAACACATATGTAATAACAATGTATGGCAATCGTCTGCTTTTATTAAATCCACCAATTATCTCCCTTTCATGCTTTCATTAGTGAATTAGCAGCAACAGTACTCACTGAAGCGACGTGGTTGCTACGGAAACCAGTTATAAAAAGCGTCACTCCACTCACCTCTTTACATATTTTTACGATTTTGAACACCAGAAAATTCATCATAACTTTTGTTTTACTGAACTAAAATTGAACATGTTTTTCACGATATAGCTGAGAAGGTTATCTATAAACCGTAATAAATGTTTGAAATTTGGTCGAAAAATGAGTGAGTGGTGAAGCTTTAAAGCAGTTCTAAATTACTAAAACTTAACGATATATTCAAACACTACCGTGTTTTAATGAGATTAATATATATATATGTATATATATATATATATATATATATATGTATGTATATATATATATATATGTATGTATATATATATATATATATATATATATGTATGTGTATATATATATATATATATATGTATGTGTATATATATATATATATATGTATGTGTATATATATATATATATATATATGTATGTGTATATATATATATATATATATATATATATGTATGTATATATATATGTATGTATATATATATATATGCGCTACAAAACAGTTGTTGTCAAGAATGGTGAATGTCAACGTAATTAAAGGAATAAATTGTAAGATGGTCAACATCATGAATTTTGGAATATAGACTTTTGTCATTTGTTTGTTATATGCTCTGCAATTACTTGGAGCTTCATAAATTAAGGATTAGTGAAATATAATTGAAAAAAAAAAAAACTCATATTACCAAAGAAATATACATATTAGAAAAAGATTACAGAAATGAAAACAAAAAATAAACGACATTGACATTCTATAGCCTACACTTTTTATTTGAGGAATAAAAAAATGAATATTTCTGAGTTGTTTACTTGCTATAAATATGCATTTATTATACATTCCATATATATATATATATATATATATATAAGAATAAGATGGCGAAAATTAAAAAAAAAAAATAATGACATTTTCAGTTCATATCAATGATGAATGTTTTATATATGACTAACTTTGAGATATTTCACTTTGATATTTAATTTTTTTTATTTTGGTTTCAAAGGTTTCGTAATATTTTTCACGTTTTGATACACGTCCATTTCAAAATTTTTCATTTGAGCATATTCAGCTAAAGATGATAAAATACTTTGTATTTATTTTATCCGTCATTCATTTCTTACAAAAATTTGCACGAGTATTGGAAGATTTGGAGTCTTTGTCTTGACTCAAAACTTTCATCACAACATTTTCTCTGGTAAAATACATGAATATTTTAGAACTTCTTGAAATTTTCTGTCAAAATACATAAATATTTAAAACTTCATTAAATTCTCCATCAAAATACATGAATATTTTAGAACTTCTTGAAATTTTCTTTCAAAATACAAATATTTAAAACTTCATTAAATTCTCCATCAAAATACATGAATATTTTAAGAACTTCATTAAATGACTTCTTTGCTAACCCTTTTCTATAACTTGTGGAAATTGATAGAATAGAAAACGTTAAAATACGACTTTGTCATTTAATTTATGAGTAAATGAATATCTTATGTCGAAGTACTTAACAGTCTGACTCACAAGAGTGGATTAGAATTTTAGAGAGGCATTCAAATTGACACAAAATTGCTACCTTATATGATGAATCTCATTATCAAACATAAAAAAAAAAAAATGACAGACTATTTTTTTTTTGTGAGACCAATTTAAGGGGTGGATAATCCAATAGGAATAAATTTAATGCTTGTGTAGATTGGTGATTTTTTTAAACCAACACATTTCAGGTGAAAACACTTATGTACGTACATAACAGGTTGAAATTAAGTATAAATTCTATAATTATTTTTCTACTGGATCATTTTTTGTAATTTTTGGAACTGATACTACTTTCAACATAACATGTAAGTATGTAATAATTTTTTCACCTGAAATGCGTTGGTTTAAAAAGATCAATCTATGCAAGCACCATAAATTCTTAGAACATTGGTGCATTTCATTAATCCATTAGTGCTCATGGTTCATTATTTAGGACTAAAAGGTTAATTAGCAATATTCAACAACATCTTTCAATAATATCCATAATTAGTTATAAAAATGATCTTTCAACTATTTCAAATACTGTTTGATATACACTGGCGACAATGATGTCTCAGTTTTCAGTATAATGTAAAACTTCTGGAAGCAGAAGGATACAATCAGTTTTGTTTTGTTTTGTTTTTAGAATCAACTCATATTTTTATATGTATTATATAAAAGGCAGTTGTCTGCATGGATTTAAATGTCCATCTTAAAGTCAAAAACTACAAACCAAACACCCACAAAGGTGATATATTCTTGATCAGCATGGCTCTAGATGAATAATATTTAAAATTTAGAAAAGATGATTCATTATCTGAGGGTCGGTTGGGACGGGTTTCAACGAGAAGATGGGGGGGGGGTCAGTTCATCAGTGTTATTATGTACTAGTTTGAAAAGGAACTGCCAACATCAATTGATGAATCTCTTACATAAAGGAGTTGTGTGTGTGTGTGTGTGTGTGTGTGTCCAGTTAGAGAGGAATGGGCTGGGAAGAGGAGAAATAGAGAATTAGTGAGAGATGGATAGAGAGATAGAAGCTCTATTAGAAATAGGTAACTTCTGCCCCAGACAATATAGGGTAGCCTTTCTAGTATAATCTAAATAGCTCAACTCCCCACTTATGGTGCTCCTATAGGTATGGCACATAATTACATCTCAGTGGCAATTGCCTTGTTTGAGGTGAACGAAAGTTAAAAAAAATAAAATAAAACAAAAAAAACGAATGTTTTATCCTTTAAAATCAAGTAAATCTTTGAAAGTTATTTTAGTATCAAATAAATATTGTATTTGTAAAAAAAAAAAAAAAAAAAAAAAAAAAAATTTTTTTGATAAATTAAAGAAAAAACAGATTTGGGCACTAAAAAGAATTGTAGGTTCTTTTCATATATAAGGTCTCAAAATAGTTCAGTTTCACTATTTAGAAAAGAGATAATTTTTGGCACTTGTGCTCTACTAGGTTTGTTAGTTTGGTTTTACGGTATATCAACCCTTTTCAGGTTATTTAACACCAGAACCCGGTGATTTTGAAGAAAAAATTTTTAATAGAATATATTTGGTGTTTTCAAGTCGGTTTCTATTTAAACCATAGTTAGGAACCTAACAGGTACTACCACTCCGGGTCAGAGTGGACTTGGGAGCAATGGCAATTAAAGAGTGACTGTACACTCCCCAAAGCCCGCAAGCTGGGGCCTCACCATCGGATATAGTTTAAGCTCATATCCAGGACCGCAGTACTGGGATGGAATCACTTTTTTTTTTTTTTTTTTTAAATTTATTATTTGGACTACCATTCTAACCTTTGTAATTTTCACGTTTGGGTCAACGTTACCTTCAACCTTTTTTAGGTGTATCTTCTCAAACTTAATCTTTGATTTATGAATTTTTTTGTGTTGAGATAATTTGTATTATTTGGATTCTTTGAACTACTATCTTTATCTTGAGTGTCATTTTCAGCAACGTTTCGTTCAATGTAACGTCCAGCTTTCTTCAGGCGTATCTTGCTGAAATCGGGGAATTGGCAGGTAACCCTGGGAAGAAAAGCATTCGATGGCTTGCACACACATAAATGGATTTCATGTGTGGAATTCAGGACTTTCCACCATTGTCTATTGGAATGCATAATTTGACCCAGAAAATGTGAGAGGGTATCGGTGAAAGGGAAATATTAAACAATAGACAATGGGAAATATTAAACATCCCAGGATGAAAGAATGTTTATATAAATTGACACAATCAAAAAGTGGGGAGCAGAGTCACAGAGCAAGAATAAGATGATATATTCTTTACCGCCAAATATCCACACCAAGCCGACGCACCTCCATTGATGTCAAACACCCATCATATAACTGAAAATCCAAAACTGTTGTTGGTGTGAAATAAAAGAAAATATTATTTTATAGATCAGCTGTGTTGTGTTTTACTCTCAGGAAGACAAGAAAAGACATAAGTTTCCTGTTGCTTTTCGTCTTGATTCAGGAGTGCATCTCCCCCAGTGAGTTAAATGCGCCCCCAGATACTAACCTGGAAATGTCTACGACTTGGCATGGTACATATGGTGCCTAGACTTCCCAAATGGTCACTCATCTGGTACTGGCCAAACTCATTGTTGCTTAACTTTGGTGATCTGATGAGAACTGGTGTGCGAATCTGATTGTGTCGACAAAAGTAGATTTAGTAACTATATAGACTGAAAAGCACATTGAAATGACCAGTGACAGTGAATATATAACACTTCCTGTTATTTGGAATTCCATGCAGATTCCAGAATTCAACAGAAAGATTCCCAGAGTTCGACAAGATACATCTGACGAAGGTTGGAAGCTAGGGTTAGAGTTAGGGTTATGAAAATAACATTAAAGATGAGAACAGTAGTCCAAAGCATTCAAATATAATGATTAAGAATCTTCATATCAAAATTAGGAATCTATACAAAATTTCAAACTGAACTCTTTTCTTAATCCATGGAGGTAGATTGTTCTCATTCCATCAGCCTTGACTGGGTTGATTTAATTTTTATGTTATTTTTGGTTATTACCACCTGTATTAAGGATTGAACCTTCAACTTTCAGAGGACTGTGACTCAGAAAGAACAAATTCTTAATCAAAGCCTTTATCCACTATGCCACAAATCCATGTAAAAATAATAACCAAGATGAGAATAGTAATTTGAACAATCAAAATTATCAATCAAAATTATCGAAAAAATAATTCTGATCTGAAACGTAAAAAAAAAAAAAAAAAAATTTTTTTTTTAATTTTATTTTTATTATTTTATAATTTTTTAAATATTGAAATTCTGAATTTCCAAGAGTTTATCATTATTGGAGTGCCCACCTCTAAAAATTGAATTAAAAAAAAAAAAAAAAAAAAAAAAAAAAAGAAAGACTATTCCACAATATGTTAAGATTCAATTGATCACCTTCTTGAACTAGTCTTCATTATTTCCTCGAGTTCTGGAAAGTTCCAGGTCACGAAATATACGACGTAGGGAACTGCTGCTTGTAGAGATAGGCCAACATCTTCGCTGCCATGGAGAGAGTCTCCCGTCGACTGACCCCAGTTAGAGCTTGATGCCAATTAGCTCGTCCAATGTGTGGCTGTGCTTCCTCTATGACCTGGCCAATAGTCACCGCCAGGCCGGACCATCGCAGAGGGTAATCTGTAGGAGTACGATCCTGAGCAGTTAACACATAGGCAGTTGGAATTGGTGTCGGTTGAGAAAATGTGTTCACGGTTATCTGGTTTACCGGATCGTGCAATACAAGGCAACTCATCTCATACCAACTGAAAAAGAAAAGTAAAACAAAAAATAGCATTAGAAATGCTTTTCTTCTTTTATTATATTATCTATTGTATAAAGGGGAAACGTCTGTGTGTATGTATGTGTGTTTGTTTGAATGTCCAGCTAAAAATTTAAAAAATAAAATACTAGCAGGGGCGCCCGGCGTAGCCCGGTCATTAAAAAACAAGTGTGACAGTAGGGATGCCCGGTTGTAAAATCCGCTTAAATAAAAAAAAATTTTTACAACGGGGTGGCGTGGCTCAATTGTAAAAAAAAAAAAAAAAAAAAAAACAGGACTTGGGTGCCATCAGCCAGAAGTGAAGCCAAATAAAATAAATGCTGCGTGTTGAGCATGAGATCACATAACTTAAATTAGTAAGCGAATGCATTATCAATGAGACCATGAGGACACAGATGTTATCATGTCACAAATTTAGCGTTTTAAACCTAATATGATGATTGATAAACTTACTTGTCAGCTTGGAGTTCAACAATAAATCCTTCAATAGCAGCAAGGGTTTGGTTTTCACTTACATTTTCGGATTCTCGTAGACGAGATAATCTTTCGCTAGCACTTCTCAATGCTGCGGAGAATCCGACTGGTTGGGCTGCAGCATTCGATTCACTTTCCTATTTTCAGGGACAAAAAAAAAAAAAAAGCAAATAAAATTAATATCAACATCTTCATAAATTATTACTTATCAAATTCTGAATACAGAAGTTATATTCATATAATCCCTGATAAACCTGCTTAGCAACAAAATCACACTCCTTCACTGTTAAGATCCCTAAATGGCAGAAAGCTTTCTACTCTAATAGTTTCTTCCTTCAAACAGCTAGACTTTGAAATTCCTTTCCTGCTACATGCTTCTCTGGCTGTACTGATAAGCAGAAATTTAAATGTAATGTAAACCAACATCTTAATCTTTCCTAGGCATGGTCCCAAATAGTAGCCTCTTACATCCAACTGGCAACATGCCTTGTTAGAGGTGAGCATGACTTAACAAAAAAAAAATATATATTTATTATATATATTCATATCATTATATAATATATTTATTATATATATTCATATCATTATATAATATATTTATTATATATATTCATATCATTATATAATATATTTATTATATATATTCATATCATTATATAATATATTTATTATATATATTCATATCATTATATAATATATTTATTATATATATTCATATCATTATATGATATATTTATTATATATATTCATATCATTATATAATATATTTATTATATATATTCATATCATTATATAATATATTTATTATATATATTCATATCATTATATAATATATTTATTATATATATTCATATCATTATATAATATATTTATTATATATATTCATATCATTATATAATATATTTATTATATATATTCATATCATTATATATTTATTATATATATTCATATCATTATATAATATATTTATTATATATATTCATATCATTATATAATATATTTATTATATATATTCATATCATTATATAATATATTTATTATATATATTCATATCATTATATAATATATTTATTATATATATTCATATCATTATATGATCTACTAGCCTGGGTGCCCGAGTGTTTGTACGTGTGTGTTGAGCAAAAAAAAAAAAAAAAAGAAAAAGTGGTAGTAGGCAGACAGGCTCAAACCCGTACCATGAAGGAGGAAAAGAATTTGAAAAAAAAAAAAATGATGCGTTAGCTGTTGCACCCATTGCCAAACCGGAAATGACGTAAGTTTAAATTAAGGCTAGACAATCGAAAAGAGGTGATGACTTTCAAAAATATCGGCAAAAAAAGCGACTTCCCCCCCTGTAGAAAAGTGTCCAGTTGAGGGCGAAGGAATTAATGTTTTTGGCTAACTTGTCGATATCTGTCGTCCAAAGGGTTGAGCTTCAAAATGATACCAATCTCATGAAACTCCATCGCCTCTGTCAAAAGATTTTGCGAAACATACATACAAACATACATACATTTAAACAGACAGGTGAGATTTATATTATAGATATGCATATCTATTTATAAAGATATCTGTGTATCTTTATCGCTACTTATATAGAAAAGAGACTCTCTCTCTCTGTCTGTCTGTCTGTCTGTCTGTCTGTGTGTGTGTGTGTGTGTGTGTGTGTGTGTGTGTGTGTGTGTTTTTTTTTTTTTTTTTTTTTTTTTTTTTTTTTTTTTACCTAAGGACTTGAAAACGGTTGGACCAATTTTTTGTAATTTCACACAAATGTATTTTATTGACCGGCAGTGTTTTTAAATAAGTCAGAAGAAGAGAGTCTCTCTTATGATGCTAGGAAGTGGTGTATTCCAACATAGCCAAAATGGGAACCGAATGTTATAATCTCTAAAGATGTCCGGCCGGAACCAGAAAATAAATATTGTTATATATGAATATAATTATTGTGTCATGTTTTTGAACAACCAGTATGTGTTTATTTGTCATTTAAAATGGGCCGTTTTACATTCACTGTCCACAACTACTGAACATACCATCAACATCTTAAATATACAGACGGTCTATTATATAGACCGCTATGATATACATGATATACACTCTCTTCAACTTGCCTCCAACTTGTCATGTACAAGTATTTGTCTCCCCCCCCCTCTGTAAACATATTGTCAATACATCAACATCATTTCGTGTCAGCATCATAACACCAGTTATACGTTTACAAGATTTTGCCTGCCACCGACAACATAATATCTGCGTAATTTGGTACAACTATTATATACATACAGAATATATACATGCGTACACACCACATCTGTGATGTACACAAACCCTGCTATGTAACATAAATTTCCAATATTAAAAACACAATGTGTATATTTATATTTATAGATTTCTATATATAAGATTCACCCCTAAAGATGTGATGCATATAATGTGGACTATATTTAGTTTAATGCAAAAGGGGACAGACAGAGGGTGAAAGCTGCTCATGATAATTCAGATACAATCGATCTTCGAGAAATTTTAACAATGTATTAACCCCTGATATGGTATTCACCCTGTATGGATATCTAACTTTCTACTGAACAAGCCCAGCATGCAGGGTCCCTGCCATGAGTGAAAAACTTACTTCCACCATGACTAATGTTTGTGCAAAATTAAAAAAAAAAAAAATGAAGGCATGGTCATTTAGAAAAGTGTAAAGAAATGAAGGATGAAAGGGAGTGAATTACTATGTCCAATCTCTCCTTTGTTGGGGGGGGGGGCAAAAAAGGAAGTTTTCAGGGAATATCAAATTCACATACGGTGCCCAACCACATATATAACCTAGTCATCAATGACCCTTGTTTAAATTCAATTATTCTTAATTTTTGGGTATCTTTCTACCTGGAATATATCCCCAAAACTTGATAGAGGGATGAATAAAAATTGCTGCTATGGTTTCAAATGATCTTTTTAAAATAAGGTACGATTATGAATCTTTCAGTATCAAATAATCCTTATACACTGTGAAATTTACTTTTTGTATGAAAACCAAAGAGGGGAGATATAACATATGAGAAATATTCGGAATCAAGTCTCCCCTTGCTGTTATTTCAAATCATTTAAAACCATAACAGCAGGTTTTAGTCTCCCCCTCAATCAAAGTCAGAGGTTTTGGAGAAATGTAAAATATTTTGTACTTCATATGCAAAACTAGTAAAATAAATGACTATAATTGAAACATCATCAATGCTCTGATCCCCATCTGGCCTCAATTGGGATGGATGACTCCCGTCTGGAAGAGGCCCGTGTTTTGACAAGCTTCTGGGTTTGACCTTTACTCCTGATCTTAAATGGAACACGTACATCAAGTCTGTTGCCAAGGTCGCTGGAAAGATGGTGGGATCCTTCTACCGCTCCAGAAGATATTTCACTACTGATGCAATTCTCTATCTATATAAAAGCCAAGTATGTCCAAGGATGGAATACTGCTGCCATATCTGGGCAGGAGCTGCTAAAAACAGCCTATCCTGCCTTGACAGAGTACAAAATAGACTTCGTGGCTTGGTGGGGGATGCCCTTTTCTCTACCCTGCAATCTCTCTCCCACAGAAGAGACGTTGCGAGCCTATCCTTGTTTTATCGTTATTTCCATGGCAGGTGCTCGTCTGAACTCCAATCTCTGCCCCCCCTCTCGCCAATCTTTCACGAAAAACACCCGTCTAGCTGAATCCACTGTGAAAAATTTCCCCCACTCTTTATCTGTGCCTAAATCAAAACGTGGATTCCATGAACAAAGTTTCTTTCTTAGAACTTCACGCCTGTGGAACTCTGTTCCGTCTGCCTGCTTCCCACCTGACTACAACTTGGATGTGTTCAAGTCCAACGTTAACAAATTCTTAATGAACCGCCCCCTTAAGTAAACACTTCATCAAACCTCCACACTAACGTAATGTACTTGCAATAACCCTTATCCCTGAGTGGCTTCCGGGCCTTGATAAGTGATGACCACTGTGTAAAAAAAAAAAAAAAAAATTTTATGGCTGTAAAAAAGCTGCCAAAAGTAGACTCTGGATAATGAATGATCCCTTAATGTGCGACCTTATGGGCAAATGTCACATAGGCCACTACACAATTCAGGTCATTACCTTTCCAACAAGCCTTCATTTGTTAAATTCTGATCAAAACCCTCAATGTATCTGTTCCAATTCATGTTGCCTGTAAACATTAAGCCGAGGAGTTTGAATGAACTATATAGCTTGTTCCACCATTATATCTTAAATTGCTTCAGTTTGAGTCTATCCATTACATCTCTGCATTGTTTTGCCTTGTTTAAATCTAAATTTCTTTATATATACACACAGCAAACAATGCTTCAAGCAAACTACATTAACTGATATAAGAGTAAAGAGATTTACGATTTTTATACAAGAAGGAGATTTTTAAAGTTCATGAATTTTTTTAATGAAATCAAAGTAAAATGTTTATAGGAGATAATTTCTACCAAACTGAAGCATCGTACATCCGTCTACTTTAGTGTCGATCGGCTTTTTCAGACACATGCACAGACCGACATAAACAATTACACTCAAAGGGACAGTCAAGAATCTTAAAAAGATCTCTCGGTTGGAGTGACTGAAATTGTGGGTGAATGTCTGGCATCTGGTAGGATGCCCCAGCCCCACAAAAAACAAAATAAGAAAATTAAAACAAGAGAGAAATCAAATCTTGATGACTAATGTTTTAAGAAGATGAGTGGTCTCAGCAATAACAAATGCAGGTTCTACCACACAGAAGTAGAGAGGATGAACCACTTGACATCCAACTGTAAGATTCCGCTGGGGATGGGGGGGGGGGGGGCTACTATACAATGTGACACAATGCATTGTAAATATCTTCACTGGACCGTTTGTAAAAAGTTGAATGTCGAATGTACCAGCAAGTCCTGGGAACATGTTTACCAGAAAGAACAGTTGGAAATAAGTTATACACCATCCATCATGACTATGCTTACAGTTACAAAGCTAAAAAAAAGAAAAAGAAAAAAAATGGAGTTATTAAACCAGACAGAAATCTATAAGAATTCATAGGAGTTGGAATCTTAAGAATATCTCCATCATTCCAGTAATTCCAGAAGAAACTGGACTCAGTAGAAAAGATTTTCAAAAACTACCTGGCAAATATACCTGATTAACCAGATTAACCAAGTGCAAGAGAGATACAAACAATTACCCTTAAAGGGATGGTTATAATCTTAAAAAGATCTCAATTGGAATGTCTGAGATAGCATCCGATAGGATGCCTCCATCTCTAACTTGAACAAAATAAGAAAATTATAAAAAAGAAAAAATAAATAAATTATATTATGTAGATTACAATATGAAACATCAAATCAGACATAGAAATCGATAGGAATTCATAGGATATGAGATAATAGGAAAATCTCCATCATTCCAGTAAATTATAGGAGCAACCTCAAAACTACCTGGCAAATATACCTGATGAACCAAGTGCAAGAGAGATACAAACAGTTACACTTAAAGAGATGGTTATAATCTTAAAAAGATCTCAATTGGAATGTCTGAGGAGCAAGTTAATGACTAGCATCCGGTAGGATGCCCCCATCCTCAACTAAAAGAAAATAAGAAAATTATAAAAGAGAAAAAAAAAGGAATCAACTATATTGTGTAGATTAGAATATGAAATCATTACAGACATGTTACTTACTCGGCCAGAGACAGTTGCACATCCAAAAGCCTGCTGCATGGCTTCTCGGACTGGTCCAATTTTAACATCTTTTGCTGATGCTACGATAATATCAATTTCACCTCCGCTTTCTGAAAGTGAAAAATAAAGTTATTTTATTTTGAATAACCATGTCTTTTTTTTTTTTTAATGAAAATCAAATTTTTTATTTTTCTATTTTTTAACCAACTAGACGTTGTAGCCATCACGAGTATCACTCGATATAAAGAATTAAATCATTTCTTTCTGATAGGTTCATAAGAGTAGCAGTTGAGGGGCAAAAATCAGGAGCTCACAGTATAAATGCTGGAGTCCCTCAGGGTTCCATTCTGGGCCCAACTCTTTTCCTGATCTACATTAATGATCTTCCAAATCACATCCTTACATCATTCGTAGACATTTTTGCTGATGACACATCTAAGACAGTAAACGACCAGGTTCTCTCTGATTCTCTGTCTTCTGATCTTAAGCACGTAGTACAATGGAAAAAGGAGTGGCTGGTTACTTTTAATGCATCTAAAACCAAGCTTCTCTCTTTACATCATCAACATTCTGATCCACATCTGGCATCAATTGAAATGAATGGCTCGTCTACAGGAGGCCTCAAGTTTTGACAAGCTTCTGGGCTTGACCATTACTCCTGATCTTAAATGGAACACGTACATCAAATCTGTTGCCAAGACCGCTGGAAAAATAGTGGAATCTTTCTATCGATCCAGTAGATATCTCACTGCTGATGCTATTCTCTATCTATATAAGAGCCAGGTACGTCCAAGGATGGAATACTGTTGCCACATCTGGGCAGGAGCTGCTAGAAAGGACTTGTCCTGCCTTGATAGAGTTCGAAATAGACTTCGTAGCCTCGTAGGAGATGTCCTTTTCTCTTCCTTGCAACCTCTATCTCACAGAAGAGATGTTGCGAGTTTGTCTCTGATGTATCATTATTTTCATGGAAAGTGTTCGACTGAGCTTCAGTCTATGGTCCCCCCCCCCTCACCAAACTTTCACAAGAAACACTTGTCTAGCTGAAAACACTATCAATAATTCCCCCCACTCTTTATCTGTGCCTAAACCTAAACGTAGATTCCATGAACAAAGCTTCTTTCTTAGAACTGCATGCCTGTGGAATTGTCTTCCCTTATCCTGCTTTCCGACTGACTACAATATGGTTGTCTTCAAGTCTAACATAAATAAGTTCTTAATGAGCCGTTCCATATAAGTTAACAAATTTACCGAATTTTCATTACTAATGATTACTATATTGTCCAATTTCTACTGTACACTCTTTAACCCGTGGCCTCTTGGCCATGATAATGTGATGATGCCTGTGTAAAAAAAAAAAAAAAAAAAAAAAAAAAAAAAAAAAAAAAAGAAGCTTTAAAACTTTCATTTAAATTTGCTGAAATTACAAAGCACATCAGCCTTGTTGATAAAAAATCCCAAAAGAAATTTGCAAACATATTTATAAATCTGCCATACAGGTGAAATTGATATCTTTATTGGAAGTTTTTTTTTTTTGTGTGTACATATATCCTCTTTTATAAGTTGCAATAGACCACTTGGAAGACAACATTGAACGCGTTAATGCCAAAATACAGTCTAATTTAATGAGTACAGTTTGTGAAACTTGAACCTCTAAATTACATTATATATGTGCAAACCGCAATAACATATGCCCAAAATTGTATTTAAATTAGAAATGTCAAAAATTAATCTTTGAAATAAACTACATATTTGTATAATAAAAATATTTTTCCGGGGTTTATTTTAATTTAAAGTTTGCTGCCTCTAAAAAAAAAAAAAAACTAACAAAAAAAAGCAAAATAAAAAAAAAAAAACACCCTACATATACATATCTAAGATTAAACACTTGTGCTTCAATCCAGCTGACTACCGTAGTTGCACCCACGCCCCGAAAAGCTAACTACCATAGGTGTTACTCGTGCTATCATACACGCCTCCATGCAGCCAGCCAGCCAACATAACCATAAAGTTACATCTTGTCAAAACGTCTTCCCAAACCATATCATCCAAAACAACTTTTAGTCGAGAATGTAAAAAAGGCAGCAGCAACATTTACTTACTTATATATTCCTTCATCTGGGGGTCAAGCGTTGTGATCATCGTCTCAACAGAACTCTGCAAAATATAAGAATTTTTGTTATACGAATGTGTTTTTTTTTTTTTTTTTTTTTTTTTACACAGTGATCACCACTTATCAAGGCCCGGAAGCCACTCAGGGATAAGAGTTATTGCAAGTACATCACGTTAGTGTGGAGATTTGATGAAGTGTTTACTTAAGGGGGCAGTTCATTAGGAATTTGTTAACGTTGGACTTGAACACATCCAAGTGTTTGAAATTGTTAAGTTATTCTCGTTATACAGAAGTAAAAGAAATACCGGTCCCAGGAAAGGTAAAATTAATTCCTTGAACAGAACATGTACGCACCATTTTCATGTTCCGTCATGAAGACTAATGTTTCAAATTATTTAATTACTTATACAAATAACCAATCCTCATCTAAAAAAATTCAGAAACATAAAAATACTACTAAACCTTATGTCTAGAATCCTCATTGCATGATTTTGATTCTAAAAAATTCAGAAACATAATATAATACTACTAAACCTTATGTCTAGATTACACATGATTTTGTTTCTAAAAAATATCACAAATTTAAGGCTAAAGCTTAAGGGTTCTTAAGAAGAAGTGGAAGTTCAGGGAATCCTGCTTCATTGGTGTCTATTGATTTATGAATCAAATTTAATGCAAATCTGATATCTTTGAATTTTCAAATGAAAGGTTGTGCCGGTCCTCCAAAGTTTAGGAAATATTTATTAATTCATAACTAATACCTATTGTTAAAATTTAGTAGGACAGACTAGAATCTAGTTTTGCTAAAGTAACTCATCTAGAAGAAGGAAAACAAAATAATGCACTGTCTTCATCCTGATATTATTCTCACAAGGTTTCAGCCAATGTAACCTCCGACCTTCTTTAAGTACTTCTAGTCAAAATTGAGAATCCTCTGTACAGAATTTTGAATGGTACAATTCATTTAATCCATGAATGGTACACTTCTTGTTCTGCCAGCCATGACTGAATATAAATCCAATAATTCTAATTTCACTATGCCATTAAATTACAGAAGTGCAGTTAGGTATTGCACAACCTTGGCTTAACTATAACCTGCTCATTTTGCAAAGACAGTGTGATACTATTAATTGATATTTGGCCCCTCACCAGCGTTAAGAAATAAGAAAAAAAGAGGAAATGTATTTAAAAAAAAAAAAAAAGAAAAAAAGGGGGTGGGGTACAGTCAGCTAATGTACTTCCTAACTTTTGATGTGGGTGCTACCGGAACCGGTGATAAGCTAAATCAGTTCCTTCACTTTTATTGTTCTTCAATGTTTCTATTGTGAAGTGATTTATTGAAATAGAATATAAGAAAAGGATATTATCAAAAAGTATACAATAAAATTTAACAAAATTATAAAAAGATAAAAATAACACAATTAGTCTTTATTTGCACTTGCAATAGCAAAATGAAAAAATAAGTTTTCATTTTATTTGAAATTTTATAAGAAATGTTTATGAAATTATAAAAAAACGCTTTTTATTTTAAAAATAGAACTATTTTTTATTTGAATTTATATAAGTATATGTTTATCAAAGTCTGAAAATAAAATTATTGAAATCAAAATAATAAAATTTCAAACATCATAAAAAACATATCCAATCTATATATATATATAGATTTGTATTCCTGTCTGTTTGTTTGTTCACAATTTGATTAATATATATGCCGTACTTTAACTTTTCATTTATTTCTATATATAGTACGATACTTGGAAAAATATACAATTAACAGATCACCTTATTTGCATATGACATTAAGAAAAATTGATTTTACTAAATAGCAGTATCTTAGTTAATGTTTTTAGCGAGAGAATTATTTTAAGTATTCTATTTAAAATTGTTATTTAATAAATTTTAAACAACAATTATATCGATAATATATTTAATTTAGTTTATTTTGGAATTAATATTTCCAACAGCAACCTTTTTTTTTTTAACTTTTTCTTAGAGTTATTTGCTCCTAGATGCTATCCATAAAAAAAAAACAAAACAAACGTTTACCAAATATCATTTAGTAATTTCATTAAGTTTCTAGCTGGAAAAATAATTCCGAGTAGATAGAAAAAATGTTTGGCTTTTATTGTTTTTTTTTTAAATATTCAAAAAAAAAAAACACTTACGAAAAAAACTGAAAAGATTTCATTTGTTTGTTTGATTTTATTCCTTACGGTAATACAGAAATCGGTAAATTTTTACCACGTAATTCAGCGTCATTAAGATCTCCTGCCCCCCCCCCCTCTAAATTCCACAATTTACACTTTTTTTCTCTTTTTACGCATTAATTTCATCGATTACCAACTTAATTTTCTAATTAGAAAGGTAACTTTATACGATGCGACGTTTAACCTATAGAAAAATGGAGATCTACTTTTTTTCAGCCTAATACATTTAAACAGCCTTTATAAATATTATGATAGAAGAAATTTTGAAAAAAAATAAAATAAAATAACATGTTAGAGTGGGGGATCACTTTTCTATATAAATTTAACGTAATATGAGCACCTACTTTTTGGCCACCAAGCGTTCAACAAGACATGTCACCTCTAGTATTTTTTCACGTTTAGTGATTGAGGGAGACGGCAAAATCTGACAAATACAATTTGTTTTTTTTTCTGGTGGGGGGAAATTACATTGGAAACATAAAATAACGATAAATTTAATTATTTTTTATCAGACCATTCTCTACTTTCACCTACCAATTTATTAAAACAAACCTCAAAATAAGACAGATTCAATTATTTGGGGTGGGGGGATTACATTAGAAACATAAAACGACAAATAAAAAGCAAATCGAAAAGCAAATTTAAATTTCCTTTATTTACAAAAATAAAGGTAAATGTGTAGTTTAGTGGCGTAAATTATTTGACAGACAAAAAAACTTATAAAAACTATTTATTTTTATATAAAACATTAGACCCAAAGGCTGAAATACAAAAGAAAAAAATATTAATTTTTATGTTTTTTTTTTTAATCATTTTTTATTAGACTAAATGTGCACATCTTACACATTTAAAATTTGGCCTTTTTTTAGGTTTGGCAGATTGGCTTTTTTAAGGCCAAATTTGGCCTTTTTATGCTCTTTAATTACAAAAAAAAAATATGGCGGCCAAAAACATAGTTCATGAAAGAGCTTAAAAAGGCCAATCTGCAAAACCTTAGAAAGGCCAAATTTTCAAAGCAATATAGCGGCCTCGAATAATAAATATAAATGATAAAAAAATAATAAAAATGAAATTTTTTTTTCTGGTTTTATTTCAGCCTTTGGGTCTAACAATGTGTTTTATATAAAAATAGTTTTTATATTTTTTTGTCTGGCAAATAATTTACGTTGCTAAATGTAAACTGTTTTTGACTCCTAGTAGGGGGTATGAGACCAATGAATTCGCCAATCGTTTTTATAACCACTGCCTGTGCTAAACAACCAATGAAAACCTTCCAAAATTAGTATAAAAATTGTCGAATTTTGAATTCAATCAGTTCACCGTTAGCTACGTCACGGACTGCATTTGATTCTTGGCCGCCATCTTGATTACTGCCAATTACACTCAGGATCTGATTTGAACTACGCCGCCATCTTTGTTCAACATAATGTCTCAACACTTAACAGGTTATGCGCCCAGCCATCGTTTTTTCTTTGAAAGATCAGAATCTAAATTCGAATTTGGCAGGTAAAATTTCTGGGATATCTAAGGATTCGAAAACTACACAAAGTGATGCAATCTCCAACAGAGAATCCTTCAGCAGTTGCCAATGCGTGAAAGACAGCAACATGGCCCAAACGAGAATGGAAGATGAAAGAGAAAAAGACTATGGCACACAATGGCATATGGTCAGTGATTATCAAGAGAGAGCACATGTTCTCACAGCTGTCGATTGTCTGTAATGACTGCAAAAGGAGATTACTAAGGAGTTTGCGTATGAAAATAAGATGAAATGAGCCTACTCTCATTCTGTATGAGTCTTAATTTATAACTGTTTCCTTAATATCATCACTTAATACAGTTTCCTTTAAAAAAATTACTTTTTTTTTTTTGGACTCATCAACCTTTATCGGTTATTTAAGGTCAGTTAAGTTTTTTTGTTGGGATTCTTTATTTTTCTTCTGATATGGAGATTCATAAACTCCCAACCGGATATTTACCCGTCGGCTGTCACAGACAAAGTGTATAAACGCGTCACTATGCATACGCCCAATACACCCATTCAGTCAAAAAAGTGAAAAATAATATAATAATAAAAAGTAAATATTTTTTTATTTTAATATTTATTCATTTTTATAAGAATAAAAAAAATAAAATGTCATAACAATTTTTATAATAAAGAGTACGAGAATAAGATGAAAACCACATGCTAGAAGTCACTATAAAGTAATTTTGTATTATTTGGAATCCCAGCTTAATTGCTATGTAGGTAGTTTTAGAAATAGAAAGTTATGTAAGTATATTTTCATTTCTCATCAGCGAGTTGGCAGGATCACAAAAGGTTAGGTTTTCAGGTATCAACCTAGAGAGAATGCACCGGAAATTAGGGGTAACACAGGAATTGTGGTCGTAGGCTTCTGGTTGACAACCACATGGGCAGAGAGTGGTTTTGTGCAGCAGAGAATGCAGACAGGAGATTTTGGGTGTCCGACAACCAGTGTCCGAGATGATAGGCTTGCCTTGAAATAAAAGATTGAAGTTTCAAATCTATTTTGTTGTTTATCGATGCATCTGTCTGCAGTGACCACTTTCCAACGAGATGGTTGGTTGGTTGGTTGTTTTTGTGTTTGTTTTACGGCATATCAACCCTTTTCAGGTTACTTAATGCCAAATCCGGTGATTTTGAAGAAAAAATTTTTAATAGAATATATTTGTTTTTTGCAAGTCAGTTTCTATTTAACCCATAGTTGGGACTCTAACAGGTACTACAACTCCGGGTCAGAGTGGACCTGGGAGCAATGGCAATTAAAGGGTGGCTCCACACTCCCCAGAGCCCGCAAGCTGGGGCCTCACCATCGGATATAGTTTAAGGTCATATCAAGGATCTAACAAGATGGCAGACTAACGACCAGAAGATATCATCCGCTGGGCAAGGCAAGCAGGTATGTACGCATTATACATTTGCACGTACATGTCTCGGAGACTTTCATGGCAAGAAACGGTGTAAGAATAAGAACACACACCCACACACACATATAACAGTGAACTGCACGCAACATACGTAAGAGCATACACACCCACACACATATATATGTAAGAATGGTGATAAACACACAGACCCGTAAAAGTAAAAGCAATTGTAAAAAGATGGTAACAAGAAAACGTAAAAGAAAACGATTAGAAACGGAAACGTTTAGTAATAAATAAATAAATAAACAAACAGGACAGCAAACATTTACGTAACAATTTTCTTTAATCTGCTTCGGAAAGGTACGAATTCACCTTTTTCGATCACTTATTAGTGAAATAGTAGGGTAAACTAGGCTCTCATGACTTGATTAGGCAACTACTCTAGCAGAAGGAAAATCTCTGAAATAACACTAGTATTTCTCCACATTTCAGCATTGCTTGAATTTCACCACTGGAGTCAGAAGAAATGCAGTTAGGTATTACACAAACTTTGCTTCATTATAGCCTGTGCAAAGGGTATCCATTGTCTCTAAAGACTGACAAAGACTAACAATAACAAACATTCAGTTATCAAAAGAAGATGAAAAACTACAAGCTGTACGTACCTTCGTTTTTTCAACAACCTTTGACACAAAACTACTGCCTGCAAACCATCCAAAAAGGCTACTTGTGGTTGGTTCGACACTGGTTGGTGTAGACACCGTGAAACTGTCTGTTCTTGGGATGACAGGAGTTTCCACCTGACCTAAAATTCAGGAATAATTATTATTAAATAGTATTATTAATAATATTAAATAATCGTTATTAAATATTATTAATAATATTAAATAATCGTTATTAAATATTATTATTAATAATTTTAAATAATCGTTATTAAATATTATTATTAATAATTTTAAATAATCGTTATTAAATATTATTATTAATAATTTTAAATAATTGTTATTAAATATTATTATTAATAATTTTAAATAATTGTTATTAAATATTATTATTAATAATTTTAAATAATTGTTATTAAATATTATTATTAATAATTTTAAATAATTGTTATTAAATATTATTAATAATTTTAAATAATTGTTATTAAATATTATTATTAATAATTTTAAATAATTGTTATTAAATATTATTATTAATAATTTTAAATAATTGTTATCAAATATTATTATTAATAATTTTAAATAATTGTTATTAAATATTATTATTAATAATTTTAAATAATTGTTATTAAATATTATTATTAATAATTTTAAATAATTGTTATTAAATATTATTATTAATGATTTTAAATAATCGTTATTAAATATTATTATTAATAATTTTAAATAATCGTTATTAAATATTATTATTAATAATTTTAAATAATTGTTATTAAATATTATTATTAATAATTTTAAATAATCGTTATTAAATATTATTATTAATAATTTTAAATAATCGTTATTAAATATTATTATTAATAATTTTAAATAATCGTTATTAAATATTATTATTAATAATTTTAAATAATTGTTATTAAATATTATTATTAATAATTTTAAATAATTGTTATTAAATATTATTATTAATAATTTTAAATAATTGTTATTAAATATTATTATTAATAATTTTAAATAATTGTTATTAAATATTATTAATAATTTTAAATAATTGTTATTAAATATTATTATTAATAATTTTAAATAATTGTTATTAAATATTATTATTAATAATTTTAAATAATTGTTATCAAATATTATTATTAATAATTTTAAATAATTGTTATTAAATATTATTATTAATAATTTTAAATAATTGTTATTAAATATTATTATTAATAATTTTAAATAATTGTTATTAAATATTATTATTAATGATTTTAAATAATCGTTATTAAATATTATTATTAATAATTTTAAATAATCGTTATTAAATATTATTATTAATAATTTTAAATAATTGTTATTAAATATTATTATTAATAATTTTAAATAATCGTTATTAAATGTTATAATTAATAATTTTAAATAATTGTTATTAAATATTATTATTAATAATTTTAAATAATTGTTATTAAATATTATTATTAATAATTTTAAATAATTGTTATTAAATATTATTATTAATAATTTTAAATAATTGTTATTAAATACTATTATTAATAATTTTAAATAATCGTTATTAAATATTATTATTAATAATTTTAAATAATCGTTATTAAATATTATTATTAATAATTTAAATAATTGTTATTAAATATTATTATTAATAATTTTAAATAATCGTTATTAAATATTATTATTAATAATATTAAATAATCATTATTAAATATTATTAATAATATTAAATAATCGTTATTTAACATTATTATTAATAATTTTAAATAATTGTTATTAAATATTATTATTAATAATTTTAAATAATTGTTATTAAATATTATTATTAATAATTTTAAATAATTGTTATTAAATATTATTATTAATAATTTTAAACAATTGTTATTAAATATTAATAATATTAAATAGTGAGCAAAAAAACAAAAATTCAATATGTGACAATAGCGAAATTAATACATGTTAAGAAAATCTCACGTGACAAAATAATCCAAACAATGAAGAATGTATAGAATTCAGACAAATGTCACATTAAACATGTATTAAACAGGTATGATGTTAGATGTGTGTGCAATATCTTCATAATCATAAGCAGAAAAATAATGTTTGCAGGTACAAAAATTAATCGTGTATGTATTGTGTGCTTTTCGTTTGTTCTGAGAAGAGAGCTTTTATGATGTCATAAATACTGAAATAACAAAGGGTCGATGGTGCAGCGTTGAGTCTCTATGGTTCCAGATAAGCATTGTTTGTAGATAGTAGTTTCAGTTCTACCCGAAGTAGGCCATAGGATAATTTGGCCAAAATGTAGTGAGACAACAACAACTATGGAAGGCAGTAATTACTGGGGATACAGTTTTTTTTTTCTTTTTTTTTTTTTACATGGGAGTCACCACTTATCAAGGCCCGAAGGCCACTCAGGGATAAGGGTTATTGCGTGTACAGTAATCAATGAGATAGTATTGTAGTAATCATTAGTATTGGGGGTTTTGATAGAGTGTCTTACTTAAGGGGGCGGTTTGTCAGGAGTTTGTTTATGTTGGACTTGAAGACGTCCAAGTGGTAGTTAAGTGGGAAACAGGCAAACGGCAGAGAGTTCCACTGGCATGCAGTTCTAAGTTACAAAACTCAGCATTCCTATCGTCATGTTTAACCACCTGAAGAAAGCCAGAGGATGAGTTGGCCGAAACATGGTAAAACAACAATTATGAAGATGAGGATAACAATCCACAAAAAAAAAAAAAATAAATAAATAAATACACAAATTATGAAGACTCATCTCAAAGGATTACAAAAAAAAAAAAAAAATGAATACACAAATTATGAAGACTCATCTCAAAGGATTACAAAAAAAAAAAAAAAAAAATGACATGTTCAATTTTTAGCAGTGTGTTCAGTTTTGTATCTAAGTTTATTATAAAATAATTCCCTTTATTTCCACCTGTAACGACCTCTCCACGCCACATTGACCAAGCAACATCGAGAGGTGTACTGGTTGACGATTATGATTGTTATAATATTTGTGAAAATAGAACGTTATCATAGCAAAATAAATATTTACAGATAAAATTATTTACATTAAAATGTTTTAATAGAAAGGAATGTTAGTTTTCATAACTAGCACAAAAAAAAAAATGTTAACTTGATGTTAATTTCATAGATGGAATTTAAGATAACTATAAGACCTAAGACACTTAAGACCAGGACACTAATGATCTGGGACACAGTACCTCTATAGGCATGGCCCCAAATAGTAACCTCTTACATCCAAGTGGTAATATGCTGTGTTTGTGATTAAAGATAAAGAAGTATAATCAAGTACATAAAAGAAACACTGAACTCTCCTATTTCCTGCAGCTCTCTTTTCCACCTCGCCAAACTTTCACGAAAAACACTTGTTTGGCCAAAACCACTATCAATAATTTCCCACACTCCTTGTCTGTGTCTAGACCTAAATGTAGATTCCACGAACAAAGCTTCTTTCTTAGAACTGAACGCCTGTGGAACTCACTTCTGATTGCCTGCTTTTCAGCTGACTACAATCTGATCGTCTTCAAGTCCAATGTAAACAAGTTCTTGATGAACCGTCCCCCTAAATAATCCAATTTATAAAATTTCTAGTACTTATGTTTACTATGCTATAGTCACATTGACTAATGTATACCCATTAACCCTTATCCTCGAGTGGCCTCCAGGCCCTGGTAAGTGGTGATTCCTGTGTAAAAAAATATATACGGGGGGGGGGAGTATAATATTCATTCTGTATAACCTTGTTAATCCTTCCCTATTTTATCGTTATTTCTATTCTATGGCAAGTGCTTGCGGAAGTTTCAAGCTCTAGTTATCTCCCTTTCCTTGTAAAAATATCCCAGCAACAACTTTCCTTCCTACCAATGCTGCAAAGAATTCTTTTGCTCTTTTTTTTTCTCTGCATGTCTAAAATTTAATTGAAATTTAATTGAAATTTAATTAAAATTTAATTGAAATTTAAATTTAATGCAAAGGAAGATCTCACATCTCAACTCTCTAAATATGTTTGATATTGGCAGGGCAACATCAAAAGGTGTGCTGGTCAACGATTATTATAATCGTTATTAATATTTGTAATAGAATGCCAGAAAGAATGTTATCATAGCGGAATACATATTTACAGATAAAATTATTTATGTTAAAATATTTTAATAGAAAGGAATGTTAGTTTTCATAACTAGCACAAACAAAAATGTTAACTTGGTGAAAAAGAATGTTAAAACGTTAACAAAATGACGTAACAAGATAGCTTGGAAATGCACGGATCAGTTAGTCAAGAGTTGGGAGTCAGAGAACAAATCGAGTTCGTAGTCAGAGGAAGAAAAGGCGGTCATGGATAGTAATGGTTTCTTGCTTTTATTTTAATTTTCTTTTCATTTTGTTTTTGCTGGGGATGGGGCATTCTACCGAATGCCAAATATTCTCTCATTAGTTTAGTTACTCCAACTTAGAAATTTTTTTTTAAGAATCTAACTGTCCCTTTAAGTGCTATTGTTTGCATTTCTCTTGCACTTGGTTCACTGGGTATATTCGCCAGATAGTTTTTGAAATTCTTTTTCATTAGCCCGGTTGCTGGTATGATTGATACCTTCTTAAGATTCCAGTTTCTTTTCATGTCGTGCATAAGTTATTGGTATTTTGTTATTTTCTCCCTCTCTGCTCTAGGGGAAAATGTTGATAGTTAAAGTCTACACCCAGCATTGCAGCTTTCCAATGGGGAGGGAGGAAACATCCAGAATAAAGCTGCTCTAAATACCATCAATGTTTTGAGTCGTACAAATCTGTTTGCAGCTTTTCTGAGGATCTGTCAAATCAAGACCAAAGATGAACCAGATAGGTTTTCCCATTGGCTGACGTAAAACCCCAGAGACTTATTTGTCCCTTAATGTTATAATTTTTATATGTTCTGTTCAAACAATCACTAGACGATCAATAGGCACATTCATATATGGACGATCAAATATACCAACATGTAAATATATATATAGTTATCAATAAACACATCATAAATACAAACCCCCTACCCCATGTCATACAGAACCCCACCGTAGGACAAGTAGAAAAGATCTGGTGGCGAGTCACTGCGGGGTAAATATTAGTTTAAGAAATCAAATTTGAATTTATAAACGGCATTCCAGCATATTTCTTGAGACATTTCATTGTTGCATTACCTCCCCTGCTTTCTAGACTGTGATAGATGATTTGGTGTCCCTGACGAAACATCTTCCAACAGATATTATGTATTATAATTAGGGCTATGACAACAGCGTATTCTTTTCATTGTTTTGACTCTCGAGTGTGTATCCGTTGATATCTTATATGCTTTTATATAGAGTGATGTATGTGGTTCTTGGTTGATTAACTGTGTCTTACTGTGTTGGATACATACTTGAGAGTCAAAACGATGAAAAGAATATGATGTTGTCATAGCCCTAATTATAACATTTTTTTTATTAAAATTTCATACGAAAAACAATGTGAACAATTCTTACGTTTATTAAAAAAAATGTCAAATATTTATTTCTTGTGATTGTTAACTTTCTTTTTTGTGTGGAATATTCTTAAAAAATAAAAATTTTCTTTACAAAAAATATATCATTCTTACGCCAAACTACTTATAATAATGCAAATACTACTAATAATAATTTGTCTAAAAATGTGATAAGTTTCTTCAGTTAAAATATCTATTGGAAGATGTTTCATCAAGGATGTCAAATCAGCTACCACTCTCTAGAAAACAGGGGAAGTAATGCAAGAATGAACTGTCTCGAGGAATATACCAGAATGCCTTATAAATAGGGCTATGAAAACAGCATATTCTTTTTCTTGTTTTGATTCTCAGGTATATATCCATTGATATTTTTTTTTTTTTTTTTTTTTTACACAGTGATCACACTTATCAAGGCCCGGAAGCCACTCATGGATAAGGGTTATCGCAAGTACATTACGTTAGTGCGGAGATTTGATGAAGTGTTTACTTAAGGGGGCAGTTCATTAGGAATTTGTTAACATTGGACTTGAACACATCCAAGTTGTAGTCCGGTGGGAAGCAGGCAGACGGAACAGAGTTCCACAGGCGTGCAGTTCTAAGAAAGAAGCTTTGTTCATGGAATCCACGTTTTGATTTAGGCACAGATAAAGAGTGGGGGAAATTTTTCACAGTGGATTCGGCTAGACGGGTGTTTTTCGTGAAAGATTGGCGAGGGGGGACCAGAGATTGGAGTTCAGACGAGCACCTGCTATGGAAATAATGATAAAACAAGGATAGGCTCGCAACGTCTCTTCTGTGGGAGAGAGGTTGCAGGGTAGAGAAAAGGGCATCCCCCACTAAGCCACGAAGTCTATTTTGTACTCTGTCAAGGCAGGATAGGCTGTTTTTTGCAGCTCCTGCCCAGATATGGCAACAGTATTCCATCCTTGGACGTACTTGGCTTTTATATAGATAGAGAATTGCATCAGTAGTGAGATATCTTCTGGAGCGGTAGAAGGATCCCACCATCTTTCCAGCGACCTTGACAACAGACTTGATGTACGTGTTCCATTTCAGATCAGGAGTAAAGGTCAAACCCAGAAGCTTGTCAAAACACGGGGCCTCACCCAGACGAGAGCCATCCATCACAATTGATGCTAGATGTGGATCAGAGCGTTGATGATGTAAGGATAGGAGTTTGGTTTTGGATGCATTAAAGGTAATATCTTATATGTTTTTATGTAGAGTGATATGATCCTCGGTTGATTAATTGTGCCTGTGTCGGATATATACTAGAGAATAAAAACAATGAAAAGAATATGCTGTTGTCATAGCCTTACTTATAAACTAATTAGTAACATGCTAAAAAAAAAAAAAATAAAGTTAAATTTTCATACTTTTTCGTGCTTTATTCAAACTGTCAAACTAAAATAATTATTCGTTTTTAATGTGGAGACGTTTAGCAGTGTTTTGTATCTTATTAAAGTCTATAATAATAAATGTTGAATCATATTTTTTTTTTACTGGGGGGGGGGATACTCGAGGATAAGAGTTAATAAGTGTCAGGTAGAAGGTCATCCTATACCATGATCAGTAATGGTGGAACTTGGTTTTAATTCCATAAGAGGAAAGTCTAACAAGAACTTATTTACATAAAACTGGAAAACAACCATGTTATAGTCAGTTGGGAAGCAGCTCCATAGTATTGTGTTCTACAAACACAATTCTAAGAAAAAAAAACTCTGTTCATAGAATTTTGGTTTTGTTATAGGCAGACATAGAGTGAGAGAAATTTTTGGCAGTTGCTGTAGGTAGACAAGTGCTAAGTACTGGTGACTGCAGAAGTACCAAGTGCTGTATGTTCCAAAATGGAAGTGGCCGTCAATTGGTTCAGAAGAACTGAAAAATTACCTAAGAATTCTTTGAGATGAGTAATTTGTATATTTTATTTATTTTGCGGACTGTTATCCTCATCTTTATAGTTGCTGTTTCACGACGTTTCAGCCAACTATTTCTCTGGACTTCGTCAGGTGCTTAGCTGCCTATTCCTATCTCATCGTGGCTAATCACCCGAATAAGGTCAGAGCAATAGTTGGCTGAAACGTTGTGAAACGACAACTATAAGGATGAGGGTAACAGTCCGCAAACAAATAAATAAAATATATCTTAGACGTTGTGTCAAAACATGAGCAGGAGCAGGCCTTTTACAATGAAAACATGGCGGTGGGGAGTAGATGTTCACAACAACCTCCTCTGCCACCAGAAAATCATTAGCAACAATTAATTATGTGAAAGAATGGATGATAATTCTTGCGTTAGTAGATGCAGAACAGTTGAAGTAGCAGGTCCAGTTCACAAGGGAAGACAAAGGAAAACATGAGAGGCAGTGATAAAAATAGACTTGAGAGAAAGAAGGATAAATAAAAACATGGCAGAGATAAGTCAGTGGTTATCCAGCATATTTCTTGAGGCATTTCATTCTTGCCTTACTTCCGCCACTTTCTAGATGGTGGTAGCTGATTTGGTGTCTCTGCCGAAACATATTCCAACATATTTTAACTGAAGGAATTTATCACATATTTAATTAGGGAGACATTCTTAGTATTATTATTATTATGAGTATTATCAGTAGTAATATAAGTATTTAACTTTTACTGCTTATACTAATAATATAAATACTACAGCTTCATCGCTAGATTGTTAAAAAAGAAAAAAGAAAGATTGTTAAAAAAAGAAAAAAAAAAAAAGATTGTTAAAAAAGAAAAAAGAAAGATTGTTAAAAAAAGAAAAAAAAAAAAAGATTGTTAAAAAAAGAAAAAAGAAAAAGAAAAAAAAAAGATTGTTAAAAAAAGAAAAAAGAAAAAGAAAAAAAAAAGATTGTTAAAAAAAGAAAATGGGGGGGGGATTGGAGAAGTGAAAACGAAAGCAAAATTTAAATAATCACCGGTTTTTTTTTTCCCCCCAATTTTTCGATATGTGTCCAAGAGATTGCTCTTTCTAATGATACTGCGTTTGTACCTGTACGATGTGGATAACAAAAGTTTTTAGCAGACATACAAACACACACACAAACACACAGATGTTTGCTCTTTATATAATAGACTAGCATGGGTACCCGGCATAATAGACTAGCATGGGTACCCGGCGTTGCCCGGAAGTCGAAAAGTGGTATAGTAGGTATTAAGCAACCAATCCCTTTAAAAAAAAAAAAAAAAAAAAAAAAATACTCGTGAGTACCCTTTGTGGCAAAAAAAAAAAAAAAAAAAAAAAAAAAAAATTAGGCGCAGTAGCCAGGCTCGAACCTTTAATGCGAAAGAGGAAAAGAAGGAGAAAAAAGCAAATGCATTAGCCTTTTCACCCATGGCAACTTTATGACGTCATGAGCCTTCAAAATAACGTTTTTTTTTTAATGTACATTGAGATTGCTAGGTGTGAATTGACTTGCAAAAATATTGACACAAAAACGAATCCCTCCCCGCAAAAAAAGGCCCAGTTAATAGTCAAAGAATTAATGTTTTGGGCCAATTTTTGCATATTTGTCGTTCAAGAGATCGATCTTTCTAACGATACCACATTTGTCAGTGTTTGTTGTGCGTGTCGAAAGTTTTTGGCAGACATACAAACACACATTTTGCCTTTTATATAATAGACTAGCAGGGGCACGCGGCGTTGCCCGGGTGTTTGTAGGTATGTGTGTTTGGGAGGGAGGTTAACAACAACAAAAAAAGTTTTGGTAGGTACCTAGGATTGAACCAGGAGCCTTGAGGCGAAGATGGAAAATAAAATGTGAAAAAAAAAAAACTGACATGTTTACCAGCTCGGCCAGCAAGGGAAAGTAACTGAAAAACGTTTGAATTTATTTAAGAATTAAAAAAACGAGCTCAAATATCTCGCAGTAGAAATCGCGCGGTTAAGTTTTACTGTGAGGCAGTTGTTTTGGGGTTTGTTTACACAAATTGACAAGTGCGTGATTTTGAATTTAATGAGGTCAAATAGAAATACCGCAGTTAACTTTCACTGTGAGGTAGTTTTTTTGGGTTTTGTTTCCCCAAGATGTTGGGGGAAAAACCCACTCCCTATAAAAAGAGAAGTGTTCCAATGAATAGCAATTGTCTGATATAAGGGGTTTCCCCCCCCCCGCATTGATCATACTTTATTGCTTTTCTGGACGTCCCTGCCACGAGTGCCAGGGAACTGCTGATACGGATTCAGCGAAACAAAGACGCAGCGATTGAAAAAAAAAATCTCGAAAATAGTGTGTAAAATTTGGGCAAATTAAAGATAGAAGTGATCTCCATTGGTAACTCGTATATATTATGATTTAGACAGTATATAAAATGTTTTAAGAATGAGTGAGCATGCCAAGCGCCCCCCCCCTCTCCAAAAGCCTTTGGCGGACATACACAAAAAGTGCACACACAAACACACACACATTTTCACTTTTATATTATAGACTAGCAGGAGGTACCTGCCGTTGCCTGTCTGTGGTGAAGTGGTGTAGTAAGGAAGCCCCGGAGGGGGGGGTATCAAAGCAACAGTAGGCAGCCCGGGTGGAGAGAGGTGTTAAAAAATAAAAATCGTAGTAGGCAGGCAGGCTCAAACCCATAACGCAAAGGAGAAAAAGAAGGTGAACAAAACCTAACGTCTTAGCTGATGCGTCCATCATGAAACTGAAGTTGCAAGCGTTCGAATTAAGGGTAGTCAATCCAATGGAGATGATGACTTGCGAAAATGTTGACAAAAAAAAAACGACCTCTTTTTGTAAAAAGTGGCCCAGTTGAGAGTGAAGGAATTAATTTTTTCGGCCAATTTTTCAATATTTGTCTTCGAAGAGATCGAGCTTCAAAACGATACGGATTTTGTCATGTTCCGACGCGTCTTTTGGAAGTTTTTGTGAGACATACAAACAGACACACACACATTTTGCCTTTTATATATTAGACTAGCAAGGGGTACCCGGCGTTGCCTGGGTGTTTGGAGGTGTGTGTGTGAGGGGTTTAAAAAAAAAAGCAGTAAGTATGAGGATCGAACCCGAACCGTTGAGGCAAAGTTGTAAATTAAAGTGTGAAAAAAAAAAAAATGTGCATCGTTAACCATTGCCCCACCGCGAGATGCTAACGGAAACACGTTTGAATTTATTTAATTACTTGGATTTGGCAGGTGCCCGTTTTAATGAGTTAATGAAGTCAAGTTTTACTGCGGGATAGTATAGTATTTCATTTACTGCGGGAACGCTTCCCAAGATGTCATAGGAAAAAGACTAACCCACATGCAGCGAGCGACAAATGTTGAATATTTATCTTCCCGAAATCGAGCAAATTAAATAGACAGGCGAGCTTCATTGTTAACTGTGAGAGATTACGATTTATATGTGATATAAAAAGTTTTAAAAAGTTGTTAGGCGAGCGACCGCTTCTCTGAAAAAACCTTTTGTAGACATACAGAAAAAGCGAACACACATTTTCGCTTTTATATTTATAGATTTACTAACCTGTACTCGATTGAGGTTCCGATGTAATAGAATCATCTGAGGGTATGTACTGCGTTATGCTGAAATGGGATAAAAACTTTTCTAAATAAGTAAATTCAAACAAAATACGAATTTTCAAAGAAATGTTAATAAATTCCACATACAAATTGATAAAATAGTTTGTACATTTCTTCTGGCTTTTTTTGGTTTTGTATTTTTTGTTTTTTACCAATATTAAAAAAAACATTTCTATTTTTTTCATTTTTCCCCCCTATTTTTTTTTTTTTTTAAATCTAACAAATTTCTTATTTACCAATATAAACAAAAAAATTTCTATTTTTTCATTTTTTCCCCCTATATTTTCTTTTTTTTTTTTAAATCTAACAAATTTCTTATTTACCAATATTAACAAAAAAATTTCTATTTTTTCATTTTTTCCCCTATATTTCCTTTTTTTTTTTTTTTTTTTAAATCTAACAAATTTCTTATTTACCAATATTAACAAAAAAATTTCTATTTTTTCATTTTTTCCCCTATATTTTCTTTTTTTTTTTTAAATCTAACAAATTTCTTATTTACCAATATTAACAAAAAAATTTCTATTTTTTCATTTTTTCCCCTATATTTTCTTTTTTTTTTTTTAAATCTAACAAATTTCTTATTTACCAATATTAACAAAAAAATTTCTACTTTTTCATTTTTTCCCCTATATTTTCTTTTTTTTTTTTTTAAATCTAACAAATTTCTTATTTACCAATATTAACAAAAAAATTTCTATTTTTTCATTTTTTCCCCTATATTTTCTTTTTTTTTTTTTTTAAATCTAACAAATTTCTTATTTACCAATATTAACAAAAAAATTTCTATTTTTTCATTTTTTCCCCTATATTTTCTTTTTTTTTTTTTTAAATCTAACAAATTTCTTATTTACCAATATTAACAAAAAAATTTCTATTTTTTCATTTTTTCCCCTATATTTTCTTTTTTTTTTTTTTTAAATCTAACAAATTTCTTATTTACCAATATTAACAAAAAAATTTCTATTTTTTCATTTTTCCCCTATATTTTCTTTTTTTTTTTTTTAAATCTAACAAATTTCTTATTTACCAATATTAACAAAAAAAAAAAATGTTTGATTCATTTATTTTTTAATTTTTTTGTTCTATTTTTCAATTGAACAAATATTTTTATATATTTTCTTCCCAACCTGATTCACATATTTTAAATGGACGCCTATTGATAAAATTGGATGTAAAAAAATAAAGCCAGTCTTTGAACAAAATCTTTTCTTTTTGAATTTGTATAAGTCAAACCTTTTTATCCTTGCTGGAAAAAAATAATGAATTTCATTAAACATTATTTAAGACATTTTTATTCTTTGATTATTTCTTTCGAATTACTTTATTTATTTATTTATCTTATTACTAGTAGGAAAAAAGGAGTCTTGCCTGGTCGTAAAATATGCTTTAATATATTTTAATTCTTGCAGATTTTGTATTCATTATTACAGAAGCAATTATTGAATATTATATTGAAATTAATATATAGTAGTAATTTCAAAAGTAAAAAAAAAAAAAACCTGCATGCCATCAGCTAGAATCAAAACCAAAACATCTTGCATTCCAGCCACGTTTGCTACTATTTGAGCTATCAACAGATAGATAAGAAAGATTTCAAATTAAACCACTTCAAGCTATGAATGAATTTGCACATGCACAAAAGTAATAGAAATACGTCGGCAAGTTGGAATGAACATTTTGCATTTCAACTTGCCGACGTATTTCTGTACACATTATTCATCAGTCCAAACAAAAATTTTACTCCTTATTAATGGTGTATAAATTCTACTTCCTGTTAATTTCAGTGTTATGTGATCAGTAGTTTAAGAGTTTATCAGTTAAATATTTTCACACACATACACATTTACTGTTTTATTTATATAGAATAATCAAAAACATTTAAAATATCCATAAAATGAATTTTGAAATCAGTATTTACACACACACACACACACACACACACACACACACACACACACATATATATAATATTCAATAGAGAATTGGCTCTATAATAATAAATACAAGATCTGCATGAATTAAAATATATTTAAACATATTTCATGATCACTAATTAGTAACAATGACGAAAAAATCTGACCCCTCCCCCACACCTAATAAATCCTATTCCAGTTGACCTTCCAAAAATAATTTTTTGTTTTCTAAATTTTAAGTATTATTCATCCAGAGTAATGCTGATCAAAAGTATACCAACTTTGTGTTTTTTTTTTATTTTTTACTTTTAACTGGACGCACACATACACACACATACATACATACAAGGCCTTCTTACATCTAGGGAACTCTAATGTGTAGGGGTGGGATTTTGTTGTTTGTCAGGGGTATTTACGTTGAGGGGGTAAATGGGCTTGTAGTTCGTCAGAGCATCCATCATTAAAATACTTGTAGAACAGGTAGAGGGATGCAACATTTCGTCGATGGGGCATAGGCTGAAGCTTAGATGACAGTTCAGGGCCTATCAGGTTGGCGACTCTCTTTTGAACCTTGTCCAGGAGCAAGAGACTAGTAGCAGATGCACCAGCCCAAATGCAACAATACTCCATTCATGGGCGAATGGTGGTCTTGGGTCTTGTAGAGGTACAGGATACTTTCACGCATAAGTAACTTTCTAGCATGGCTGAAGCTTAGATGACAGTTCAGACCTATCAGGTTGGAGACTCTCTTTTGGACCTTGTCTAGGAGCGAGAGACTAGTAGCAGCCCAAATATGACAACAATACTCCATACATGGGAGAATGGAGATACAGGATACTTTCAGGCGTTAGTAGCTTTCCTACACGGTAGAGAGAGCCTACCTTCCTCACAGCGGTCCAGCAATGCTTTCAATGTAAGTGTTCAAACTCATGTTTCCTGTGAACGTTAGGCCGAGGAGTTTAAAGAATTACTTTCAGATAATAAATCCTTGCCCATTGCTATTGCTGGTACAGAAGGTTTCTTGTAATTATTGAAGGAAACAAGTTTAGTCTTGGCAGCATTGAATGTGACCATCCATTTTTGTCCCCGTTCCACTAGAGATTGGAGGTCATCCTCTAGTGTTTCTGCCATTTTCTTAGATATGTGTTCATTTGTTTTCCCCTCTTGCCTGTTATAGAGCATGGTGTCATCAGCAAATATACCCATCTCAGAGACAATTCATTCAAGGTCATTTATGAATATTAGAAATAATAAAGGCCCAAGGATAGACCCCTGAAGTACACCCGCATTTATATCATATTGTTTAAATGTACGATTGTCAAGGACAACCTGGATTCTTCTCTTATTTAAGAAGGATTTAATTATGTTAAGTATTCGTCCAGTGATACCGCACAATCTGATTTTCCTGAGATCATTGTGCTAAACCCTGTCAAAAGCCTTAGATATATCTAAGGCTACTGCTCTACCCTCCCCTGCTTTGTCCAGTGTATGGCATATATGTTCAGAGATTACAGTTAGGATGTCTGCTGTAGAACGAGCTTATCTAAATCCATATTGTTGGTCGGTCAGAAATTTAGCAGCTGTAAGGTGATGGACAAGAGCTTGGTTAATTATGGACTCAAATATTTTGGCAAAAAGCAGGAGGAGACTAATGGGGTGATAATTTACTGGGTCAGTTCTTTTGCCAGAATTCTTGTAAACTGATACCACAGAAGCAGTTTTCTAGCAGTCGCTAGGACTTGCTGCTGCATTCAATATTCAACTTTTTACAGATCGTTTCATTATTTTTTGTTGCTTACTGAATGATAAGGATTAACAGACTGCCCTTCTGGAACCCCCCCCCCAAAAAAAAAGTTACACTTTTGAAAATTTTAAATGCATAGCTGAAAATATAAAAACAAATTTTTCATTTAAAAAATGAAATAAAGAAAAATAGAATCAGTTTAGGATTCAAGAAAAGTGTTGCGTTTTTGTGATTGTAAGACTCTCACGAACGAGATGAAACGCAAAGCATGCAAATGCAAAAGAAAAAAAGAAAAAAAAAAGTATGCAGTATATGCAACATTTTGTTTGACATTTTAGCCATGCAGGAAAAAAAGTGCAGTCTGAAGGGGTTTTTTTTTTTTTGGTCAAAAAAAAAAAAAAAAAAAAAATCATTACTAAATTTCCAAGATACAAATAAATTTGAATAATTAAAAGAAATATGTATCTATATATTAATACTTTTAATTTTTTTTTTTTTAATTACATTTTCACCCCAAACAAGACACATTGCCACTTTGCTATAGGGGGCTACTATCAGGGACATAAGCTACAGGTGCACTATGTGGGGAGTTGGGCAGCAAGATGTCGGGTTACGTTACACTTGAACTTCTTTCCGTCAGCACAGCCAGGGAAGCAGGAACCCAGAACGGAATTCCAAAGTCTAGTGGTTCTGGGAAAGAAACTACTGGAGTAGAAGGCTCTCTTACATTTAGGGATCTCTACTGTGAAGGGGTGGGATTTAGCTGCTTGTTGGCTATGTCGGGGGTATTTACATCGAAAGGGTACAAGTGCTTGCAGTTCGTCAGAGCATTCACTGTTAAAGTACTTGTAGAACAGGCAGAGGGATGCTACATTTCGTTGATGGGACAGAGGCTAAAGCTTAGATGACAGTTCAGGACCTATCAGGTTGGCGACTCTCTTTTGAACCTTGTCTAGGAGTGAGAGACTAATAATGTGATAGCGTGTGTGTTATTTTGTGTGTCACACTTCTTTTTTTCTTCCGAGTGACTGCCGTTCAATTGTTATGACCTTCCATTTCTTGTGATAAATAATTTTACCAAGAATTCTTCATAAGTTTTGGTTTCGGTTTCAATTATAGCTGAAGAAACTCAAGTTATATATATATTCTTTTTTTCATAAGTTTTGTTTTCGGGTTCGATTCAAGCTGTTGCACCCAAGTCATATGGATACATTCTTTTTTTTTTTTAAATCACAACTTTATAATCTATAAGAATCAATAGAAAATTGGCTCTATAATAAATATATACGAAATTTGAATAAATTAAAATATATTTAAGCATATTTTACGAATAGGCTACGCCAGGCGTCCCTGCTAGCTTAGATAAATTCTTTTGCAGTTTTAGCAAAAGAGCTACAATAATATCAGGACTCCTCCATTTGCGCTGAACATCCACAGAATGTCAACATCAATATATTACATATTTACGTTCTACAAGAAATTCATCTTCGGGTTCTTGTCTCGAATTCACTCGATATCAAAAAACAAAATAAAAGGAAAATATGCATGATGCATCTACTTACGACAAAACGAAAATATCATATTCCAAAAATCATATACATTGATCAAGTACTTTTCTTTTTATAATGAAAAACATTTTTAAGCGATTAATGGGAATTCATAGGCATTACAACATAAATCAGGGCCATAAAAAATTATTACTAAATTTCCAAGATACAAAGAATTTGAATAATAAAAAGACAAGTGTATCAATACAATAATCATTTACGGTATTATCTCAGGCATCAGTTTATGCAAAACAACCTTAAAAATACTCTAGAAAACATGTTCATTTACGAGGTGTCTTCAATAAGTTTCCAGACTGTTTTATACGTATGGACACTTTTATTGATAGTACACACATGAAATTCTAGTCTCCTTCAAAGTAATCTCCTTCGGCTGCAATGCCCTTGTACCATTCCAACAACTTCTGGAAAGCCCCATGAAAGTCCTCTTGTGTGAGTGTGTCAATGACCCTGGTCACAGCCTTTTTTTTTTATCCTTCTCTCATAACAACAGTTTCTAAGGTTTTCCTTGAGCTTAAGGAATAACCAAAAGTCACAGGGAGCAAGGTCTGGACTATAGGGAGGGTGAGGAACTCTCTTGGTGCTCATCTTGGTCAAATAGTCTGTCACAAGAATGGAGCATCTTTGAAACAACTTTACACAAATCTTCCACATCTTCAGTTCCTCATGAATATTTGTGCGTACAGTTCCCACACTGACATCAAACTGTGCATTTATTGTCTCTGTAGACACACAACGGTCCTTATTCATGAAATTCTTTATTTAGCCAATCAACACTAGTGTTCTGACTTCCTTACTCCTCCCACACCTCTCATCATCCCTCAAAGACTCCCTTCCTTCCTTGAATCTGTTATGCCACTTAAAAACTGATGCTCAATTTATGTAAGATGATCTAAAAGCAGTCTGAAGCATTCCATACGTTTCTGTGGCAATTTTTCCAAGTTTAAAACAGAATTTTATTGCATATCGTTCTTCTAAAATGTCCTCACGTCCAGATTGCATTTTTAAAATGCACCAGCTGTGACAATCATGGCTTTAGTAGGGTGTATTCCAATTCCTGCTGTAGCTGTTCATTTGAACCTGAAAACATAAAAATTGGTCAGTCATCTCATAAGATATATAGCAATAACATACTGAATTTTCAAGAGTCTACGGCAATTTTAAATGCCTGTACAAAATGCCTGAAAACTTATTTAAATACAACTCATATGGAAGTTCAAAAGAAATTCATACTTGGGTTCTTGTCCAGAATTCCCCTATATGGAAAAAAAGCAAAAATAAAGAAGAAATCTGTATGACGTATGTACTCCGTGACAAAACGAAAATATCATATTTCAAAAATCACATAAATTAATCAATTACTTTTATTTTTATAAAGAAAATCATTTTTAAGCGATTAATAGGAATTTGTGGGCATTACAACATAAGTGTAGCAAATTTGAATCATCTCGAGTTATCTCTCTTTGTAAAACTACTTGATCAATTTATGTGATTTTTAGAACATGATAGTAAAATCTGTATTATATCCGTACTTGAAACAAAAATACCAGATTCAAAAGTTTATGCAAATTTAGCAAAGAGTTTTATTTTTATAAAGCAATTTTTTTTAAGCGATTAATGGAAATTCGTAAGCATTACAACATAAATCTCGCAAATTTGAATTATTGTTGGGTTTTCTCCTCCCCTTTCTTTCTTGTTTTTTTCCGGTGTCCCTGTGATGCTGATGTGCAGACTATCACATACACCCTCGCAGACTGTCTCCCAAGAGAGGCATACTCCGATGCGTACCTGAGGGATGCTACGGACACTGTCCAACAATGGATCTTGAGATGGAGTGCTATGATGATGATGATGATTATCTCCTTTTGCAAAAGTACTTGATCAATTTATTTGATTTTTGGAACATGATATTTTAGTTTCGTCACAGGTACATACATCATACAGACTTTTCTTTATTTTTGATATTTTTGATATAGGGGGAATTTTGGACGAGAACAAATCTTTGATCGGCACATTCGATTTACCATTTTGACGTCTACACTATCTAATTATCACAAATCCTATTGATTAATCTCAATTTTATTCATCATATTCGATTTAACACCATTTTTACATGCTGGCTTATAAACTATTCTATCTCTGACCAGGTCTTTATTTATCCCTCTTTATTTCAAATTCATCTTTTATCACTTCCTCCCATATTTTCCTTGACTTTTTCTCATGAACTGAACCTGCTACCCCAACTGTTCTAGATTACATAACTATTACGGGACTGTTATCTACCCATTCATGGACTCTTCCAAATACTATATTAATCGAGATCAAAGTACTCTCAGGGGATATGGGACTCTCTACCGATATCAGACTGACAAGCAAGCCTCGGTTATGTCACCACTTTTCTCTGCATCTTGTTCCTTTTTTCAAAATATCTTTAAAACAAATACCGTGTTCAGAGTTGTCTTTCGTGGTCCCAATTCTGGGTCCACATCAATACCCAAGAACATTCATCCATTCTTACAATGTAACCAAACTAACAAAGTCTCCTGTTCAGCGCAGATCTTCTATACTGTCCAGACTTAACCTTTCTCTGAGGTTATTCTATCTAATCTTGTCTTTAAGACATGCATTACCCATCCATCATATCATTTCTTTCGGTGAATTGCATTTTTTCACCCGTGGCCGGTCAGGTTTCACTTTAGTACATCAGATTGCATACACATCTCTGATAGACTCTTCAGTGCTAATTCAGGTTTGCACTTATTTGGGAAAACAAAAATAAAGAAAATCCTTTATGGTGCACCTACTTATCACAGCATGATGATGTTATATTCTAAAAATCACAAAAATTGATCTAATATTTTTTTTACTTATTCGCAAAAATCAAAGTTTACAATTTTTAGCAATTAAGTATTTTTAGCAGCCATTTATGAACACTTGATTCTGGAGAATTTTTTTAAGAGGAGATAAGCAGTGATGAATTTTGAATTCAATCAAATATGGTGTCTGGTTTCTCTCGCATCGAGCAAGTCATAAAATTTGATTTTTTTAAATAAAAAAATACTTGATCAATTTATGTGATTTTTGGAATGCCATCTTTTTTCCGTGATGAGTACGTACATCATAAAGACTCTTCTGCATTTTCTTTATTTTAAATTTTCGTAATAAGTCCAATTCTAAATAAGCACCAACTCTTTCCTTAGTCCAAAATGGTAACAGCTTTAGAAATCCATTTGAAAACCTATGTTGACTTATGGACATGTTCACCAAAAAATTCATCTTTGATTGGCGCATTCAAGTTATTACAATCATAAAATCATACTATCAACATAGACAATTTGGCATAGCAAAGCATCTAAAGAGAACAAAGTTCCTCTACTCAGTTTGTAAAATCAGATACAATTCTTTGTGATACCTATAAGCATCAAGAAATGCAGTAGAATTACTGGTAGGTTGAGAGAGAATAATCAGTTTGTGTGAAACAAGTGTAAGACAATGGAGATAGATGAGAATTCAGATGTAGAGAAAATATATTTGGATATACATGAAATTATATATATATATATATATATATATATATATATATATATATATACATCTACTCTGTGTGTGTGTGTATGTGTGACATCTACTCTGTGTGTGTGTGTATGTGTGAGTTCGTTTCCTATGGAGTCTGGAACGGTTGGAACGATTTTTTTTTAAATTTCACATGAAGGCATTTGATGTGTCTGGAAGTGTTCTTACATTGGTTTTGTATGGGAATGCATCTGATAAGTATTGAAAATCAAATTAAAAAAATCTGATTAAAGAAGGAAACCCAATTTTGACCAAAAGTTAACACTTTTATACAACCTAACATCACAAGTGCATTTGCGAAGTTTTATCACTGCACAAGCAGAAAGGCCCAGCCTATAAAGTAAACTGTAGATTCTTTTTTAAGAAACGGACGAATTGAAATGAATGTTTATGTTTAGAGCACAACTCAACCATGTCACTTGACTTTTGTATTTTAAACTTTAAGTGAAGCCGTTATATATAAAATATCATTTTATAAAATCAACAATAGATTCTCTACAGTGTAATGTAGACTACAATCTATTGTGGACTAAGTCACTGCGGGGAGGCATGTGAAGCTTCTTCCTGCAGTGGGGAGAGGGGAGGCTGTCTTTAACTAGAGCAGGCAATCAATCAATGGGATTTAAAAAAATGGGTGATTTCACCGACAATAAAATGTATGGATGTGTGGAACATTTGCTGACCCTCATTTAATTCCGGACAACATTGGGTCTTCCTACAAGTATATACATATATATATATGATGATGAAAAATGAAAATGATATTCCAACAGGTAAAGCCTAAAGGAAAGCCTAAATCATTTGCGAGTTCATCAACGTTTCATCTTCATTTAAAAATTTCTTCAGAATGACTTATTTGAAGAAAAATAAAAAAACAAGAGTGCATTATTTGAGAATACTTGATATGCATGTGACCTGTAAAAGGTTTTGTTCCCTCTTTTGGATGGGCCATGATCTTTAAAATTGAATCATCCTGAAGAAGTCTCTTAATTGAAAATCAAACGTTGATGAACTCACAAATGTTATTTTCATATTATATCTATAATATAAAGCTGAATGTCTGTGTGTGTGTCTGGTCACGAATAGGCTCCTATATAGCTGACTATTATAGAAAACTGATCACATATAATGATAGAAGATGTATCGAGACACAGGAATGGGTATGTTTGATCTGGCATAATGATGACTCATTAAAATTGTGGGGTCTGCGTACATGCCTGGTCCACAAAGTATGGAAACGAAAAATTTTAAAATTTAAAAAAAAAACGTTAACAAGTGTTTTTGATATAGATGTACATAATACTTTGATAAGTATATTTTAACTTAAATAGGGATGGTATAATAAAATTGTGGGGTCTGCATTCGTGCCTGGCCTCCATAGAATGGAAATAGGCACAAACTTTAATAAAGAATTTCCATATCTATCTGCGTAAGTATACTTTGATAATTATGTTTCAGTTTAAAGAAATATGGTATAATAAAATTATGGGGTGTTCGTTCACGCCTGACCTCCATAGAATGGAAATATGTCACAAAGTTTAACAAGGTTTTTTAATATAGATCCACAGAATATTGTGATAAGTGTTTCAGTGTGAACAGGTATGGTATGATAAATTATGGGGTTTATCTGTTTTATTTTTACTTTCATCATATTTTGCTTTGGTTTTGATACCCCCAAATTCGAAGCTATCTCTTTACAACCCTTCCTTTTCATAACCTATCATACTTTTATAAATCAGAGTCCATTTTCTGTAGGCTGTTTTTGAACCCAGTCAACGACGGGTACTTTTGCTTGTATATATATATATATATATAATGAAACGATTATTCTTTATGCCTACAGACACTAGTGTCTTATGCTTATGCTATCATCAGTGTAGGGGCTGACAATTCTTGCCGGTCATGAAATTCAAACCCAGCCATGAAACCATCTTTTGCTCCATTTGCTAAGCCTTTACCTCATGGCTATCAAACGATTGCCAATGGAATTAAAAATTAAACGCCGAATTCGGGCAAATACATTAGACAATCTAGAGTGTTTGAACCAGCAAAAGTCGTGAACATATATATATATATATATATATATATATATATATATATATATATATATATATTAGTACAAAACTTTGTTGAAATTCAAAGACTTACATTTATTCTTTTTTGTAACTTTTGTTTATTTCATATTGGATTTCTTCATTACAGCCGTTTCGTTAATGGGATGGCAATTTTATGATTTTATGTGTTCATAAAAGTCTCCTATCCTCATCAATTCGTCAGATGTTATTTCCATTCGATGTTACCAACAGAAAGTTAATTTTGTACATGATTAAGTTTTGTACTCTACATGCTCTGCAACTATAAAATAGATACATTGAGCTTCACTCGAAACTAACGGTGATTCCGTTTTTATCATAACAGTCTCCACCCGTTAAATGAAAACGGTATACATTGAAATTAACAATATTTCAAAAATAAACTTTTATAAATACACACACACACACTAGCTGGCAACCCAGCATTACCCGATCGTATAATATGCTTAAACATGATATTTTAATTTATGCAGATTATGTATTTATTATTATGGAATTAATTCTCTATTGATTATTATATATTACGAGGAATAATTTGCCTGCAAAAAGAAATAAAAATAATGTTAATGTTGTTTCCAATATCATGTTAGCTGATATTTGGATTTGATGATGAATGCCCTGGAAATGTCACTTCTGATTAATGTTTAGTTTTAAAATATGCAAACAAAGAAATGGTTTGCAGCAATTTTAAATGGTACTTCTTTTATTGTAAATTGAACTAATTAATAAGAAAAAAATTAGAATAAAATGGTGAGGTACATCCGAGCTTGAACAGGGGACCATTCGATCTGTAGTCGAATGCTCTACCACTGAGCTATATTTCCAGATGACAATAATCCTGTGTTTTTTTAAGAAGAAATGATTTGCTGGAAATTGAATTTCCCTTGATTTGCTGAGAATTATCTCCCTTGGCCAGTGTAATGTAAAATATTCATCTATAAAATTTCATTTTTATCTGTAAGAAAGAAAGACTAATTTTAGGATCAGAGTTTTTCGATACTTATCAGATTAATTTCTGTACAAAACATATCTAAGAACACCGCCAGAAATATAAATTATTTTTGTGTGAAATTTGCAAAAGATAGGCTCAGTCATTTCAGAACCTATGAGGAACTTACACACGCACACAAAGCTCAATAGTATTTTCTATTTACTAGAGCTCAATTATAATAAGAGAATACAATAAGAAGCTTTTGTTTCAAACATTTTATGAGCACAGTCATTTTTTTTGTATTAAAATCATATTTTCTCCTAGTTTATCCATATTAAAAAAAAACGAACAAATCAACACAAAATTTATATAATTGGGATGATCAATAAGAAACCGTATGGAAACTTCAAACTCCTCGGCTTAATATCTGCAGGCAACATGAACTGGAACAAATACATAGAGGACATTGCTAAGGCTGCTGCAAAGAAAGTGGGTTCCCTCTATCGAGCTAGAAGATTACTCATGCCTGAGAGTATCCTGTACTTTCACAAGGCCACCATTCGCCCATGTATGGAGTATTGTTGCCACATCTGGGCTGGTGCATCTACCACTAGTCTCTCCCTCTTAGATAAAGTCCAACAAAGAGTTGTCAATCTAATCGGTCCCATTTTATCAACTAAGCTCAAACCCCCGTCTCATCGCCGCAATGTTGCATCACTGTGCCTGTTTTACAAATATTTTAATGGAATATGTTCTGATGAATTTGTTTCACTTGTACCCCCTCGACATACATATCCCTGACAAACCTGCTTAGCAATAAGATGTCACCCTTTCACTGTTGTTGTCCCTAAATGCCAGAAAACTTACTATTCTAATAGTTTCTTCCCTCGAACAGCTAGACTTTGGAATTCCCTTCCTGCTGCCTGCTTCCCTGGCTAAACAAATATCTTGTTAATCTTGCCTAGACATGGCCCCAAATAGTAGCCCCTTATGTCCAAGTGGCGATATGCTTTGTAAGGGGTGAACATGAGTAAAAAAAAAAAGAAATATAGTAGAACCGTAGGAGACGGTGGCCTTAGGATACGTTTTTTTCAGGTTATGATGTGGAATACAATGTTTTTCTGGCCCCTGGCTACAGTATTTGCCCTGCCTTATGATGTTATTTATAATGTTATTTGATTATATACATGTGTATTATATACTGTACTGTATTTTGTTACTAACTTTTAATCCCGTATACCAAAGTTCTACTGTAACGTCAATTCTTATAAATAATAAGTTTTGCCTTTTTATATTTTAAAACCACTTTATTGATGTATCTGATTCAAAAAATATTTATTTTAATTTTATTTTTTGTGGTATTTAAGGACCGTTCTAACATCAGAATTTTCCGGGCAGTTTACATAAAATGTCGGAAGGTACTGAATGAAAGTTTAGTGATTTTTTTTTTCCTGCAAACGCTCGTCAATTTTTTCAATGAAAAATATTATTTGTGTTATTACAAAGATAACTGGAATAAAATTAAATGGAAACAATGTTTTTTTTTTTTTTATTATTACAAAGAAAATACAATGAATAATTACTGGACAATTGTTATGAAACTTTCAGAAAATTAAAATTCAAATCCAGAAAAAAAAAAAACTCGTTTCATGAATAAATATTTATTTTTTGAATCAACAAACAAAAATTGTTTGATTTTTTTTATACGTGATTTTTTTTACTTAAATCAAGATAATGATTTAGTTTTTTTCTTATAATAAACTAATAAAGCAAATAAATGTTTTCTTAAATGACATTGGCTGTTGCGATTTCATTATCTCAGCATTTCGGAACTTTTCAGCATTTTACATAAACCTGAAAAAATCTGACGATAACACAGTCCTTATTCTGTACAAGTACCATACACTCTTTTTTAAAATATGATTTAATATGGACAAATTCGGACTAATAAAATGTTTTAATCAAGGAGCTTGGATTTTATCCTCTTTCTCTTTGAAGGATAAATTATACCATTATGAACGGTTTCAGGTCCTTATCTATTAGGAAGATAACTCCTATATTGAAGTTAAAATAAAAGTTATTTCCTTTATTAGAAATAACGATCATTTATGAATGGTGCTGTCTGCCAATTGTATCATTACAGTAAAACAACAGTTTATATTGTTGTTTTAAAAGATTTTTTTACCTCCTGTTATGCTAGTGAAATAATTCTTAAGAAATTAATAAGTTATTTATTCGAAAAAATATATATAATTGCTTATCTCATAACTAAAATAGATAGAGTAAAAATGGATTTTTTTTTTTTTTTATCAATGACATAAGCTGATTTTTACTTTTTAGGTCATAATTTTAAAAAGTTTTCATTTTAAAAATCTTCCGGGCAAGAATAAGTATATTTTTAAAGAAACTGAAGTGAAGTACAACTCATGTGCTTCTGATTAGGTAGGCGTTTTTAGATTGATATGTAGATCAAACACTGGTGAATGTAAAATGATTTTAAAAAAACAGTTGTGCCTGTGTGATTGTTAAGTATATGGAAGAAGGTAAACAGTGAAGAACTAGGCAAAAAGTTCATGGGAGCATTCATTGAGAATTATGCATTAGGAGAAGGTGATGGAATATTACATAATATAGTGCCAATTATTTGATTCATCAGTGTGGGTTGGACAAATATATATATATAGAGATATAAAAAAAAAGAAATAAAGAAATATATTATTGGTGTTAACAGGACAAGCAAAATTTAAACATTTAAATGTAAAACACTTAAAAACCCACAAGATTTGCGGTTTTTCATTTTAATTTTAAGAGTGGATAATAGAAATATGTCCAAAGTGAGAAAACTCATTCTCTGAAGACAAAAATTAATAGAAAAAAATTAAATTTTAAAAGAACTGATAAATTAAAAAGTTATGAAAATTTAAAAAAAAAAAAGAAAAAAAAAAAAAAGGCTTACCAAATTTCATATTTCAAACATGCTTAAATATAGTCATACATAAAAAACATTTGCCATCATATCAACATCCTAGAAAAGTGATATATATGCTTAGTTATATTTTGGAAAAAGATTCCAGCAGAGTGCTCGATTGTAAAGAAAATTTCAAAATAGGAGCATATTATTAATATTTTTATTTTCAGAAAATTTAGATAAGTCATCGGTACCGTCGGTTTCAAACCTGATAACAGAGGACCGTTTTTGATCCCCATATCAAGCTCTCTTCAGTCACTACTCGTCTCTTTATTATCAGCTGAAGAGAACGATATAGGGAGATCTAAAACGGTTCCCTATTATCAGGTTTGATACCGATGACTTATCTCATCTAAACTTTTTGAAAATTATATATATTTTAGATTTTTTACCTGTTAAAAGTGGGCAAAAGTCAGTCTGTTGACTTAGAATGTGTGGTTTATGCCAAATTGATGGTTGAATATGGTTTGTATTACTTTTTGCATTAAATACTAAGCTTTATTAACCCCTTACTCTGCTTCGAATGGATACCACAATAGTTAGTTTGCTGCACTTCATCATAATGAAGGTACATGCAAAATTTCAGCCAGATCAGCCTCATAGTTTCTGAGAAAAAGTAGAATGGACAAACAGACTATATATATTGGAATAAATAAATGGACAAAAGAAAAAAAAAATCTACAGGAATCATTTTGTTTTTTTTAAGTTTTCAATATTTTATAGATACTTTTCTAATGAGTCATTGATCTTGCGGATTCAAAAGATGCTTGAAAATCTTAATTGTCTTGATAAATAAAGAAACGATTATTACAAATGAATTTCTTTACTGGAAAATAAAGATATCATCACTTGAATCTGCGTAATAACTGCATGATGATTAGTGGGATGTGTAGCAGCAAATTAGAGAAACTACTTCATCATGAATTTGATATTAATTGGTTTTTGGATGCCTTGCGCATTTGGTATCTCAGATGGTTTGGCCGTGTACAACGTGCAACCTCTTGCGTCAACTCCATAACATGCCTGAATACCGCAAACACTAGGAAGCGTAATAAACTAAGGAAGGCTTAGCTTTGGTTTGTAAGAAGCGATTTGACTGAATGTAGCATAACTGATGAGAAATCTTCTGGATCGAACTGCAGGAGTGAGACATCGTCAAACTAGGAGCGTGGATGTAAACGAAAATATGTTTATCGAGGCAAGTGGTTGAATCACTTAGCAATGATATACAAGGAAATCGTTTGACTTTATAGTACTGTCTATCATGCAGATTTAAGTTTTGTCTTCATTAGTTTCACGAATATTATTACTGCAGTACCATAATTATATAGATGATGATCCGGTTTTTAGTTACTGTTGCGGTGTGTCTACTCTACAGATACAATAAAATCTCCCACTTACTATAAAGACCAGTAGAATATGTCTCTTGGTGATAGTGCACAAATTATGCATGTCATGCATACTTGGCATAGTGACACTGACGTACAACCGGACTCTTTATTTGTCGTATTTGGTTTTCTGTTCGATATATTTTGTTGCTACTCATTACAGAGTTATGTCCTTCTTTCGGATCCTTATGGGACGACGATTTATTTAACAAAAGCGTAATATGGTATAATCATTTTGATACACCAGTTTGTATAGGTATAAAAGTTATCTGTCCTTGACAGTAGGAGACAACCAGAGTGATCTTCCCTGGACAAGAAATCAGAGTGACATCCCCTGATTTCTATAAATACATTAAACACAGGCGCAGCCATTGGTATTTTGTAATGAGCTCACCACGAGCCAGAAGTATACAATATCCTGCTTTACTCAACTCTTCACAGTTCAGGTTAGATAACCAAAGTTAACACATAACTGTTACCAAAGGAAATAAAAATCTTATATCCATTTCATTGTTGTGGTGCCCAACTAACGGATAACAATGAACTCTTCCTTCTACTGTAAAGACCAGAAGAATGTACTTCGACATTATGCACAAGTTATGCACACTTAGTAGTTGGACTAATGCACAGCCATTTTTCTGTATTTGCTGTATTTATTTATTTTTTTTTCAATATATTTTGTTTCCACTAAATATCAAGTTGTGTATTTTTCCCCAACCTCTCTCTTTCCCTCTCTCTCACAATTTGATTTTGCTAGTCTCAGTCTTTTCTATAACTACTATTATGACAAGTGTTCTTCAGAATTATTAAAATGTAATATGGTAAAATCATTTTGATAAAACAATTTAGGTTAGATCACCAGAGTTAAGCAACGTTGAGTCTAATCAATACCAAATGGGTAACAATGTAGTAATACCAGGTATTGTATTTGAGAGAATGGCAACACCTCCATGTAAAAAAAGAGAAAAAAGAAGAAAAAAGAAAAAAAAATTTTTTTCAAGAATTAAGTCATCAAAAAAGAAAAAGAAAAAAAATCGTATGTTCAACTGGGGGCAGGTTATGAATTTCAAATTCTTCAAAAACTTCATGATTTGAAAAAGCCAGCTTAACTCTGATTAGAGGAAGGAAAACGTAATACTCGCTGTAAACATTTCATTGAATAAAAGTTGCTATATAACTGACATTTTGATATGATGGTCAATTCTACAAAAATATTTTAACGCACATTTGAAATATGATCAGTGAAGAGAAAAAAGGTGTTAAGGAATAAAATTAAAAAAAAAAAATGGTAATAATAAAAATTGGCTGCATCAACTTTTTGGGGGATATTGTCTTTATCTGGGATCATTCACTTATTTTCTTACTCATATTTTGTTTCGTGATTAAGCATGCTTACCAGTGAGTAAATGGTTGGTGATTTTCAGCAATTGCAGAAAACAGGCGAGAGTCGCGGAAGCTGCTATCGTCCAGAAAAAGAGCAGCAAGTAACAGAAAAAAATTAAATTGTTTGTTGCTTTTTTTTGTTGTTTTGTTTTGTGTGCATGTTTTTACATAAAATTACAGATTTTTTGAGAAGTGATTACTGTATGAATTCTCTTTTTTTATTAAGAGAAAAAAAAAATCAAAAAGATTTTTTAAGAAAGATAAATACAACAGGTGACACAATTTAAAGCATTTTTTATAGACTTAAGAAGCGTTTAAATAAGCATTCATTTAAAACTTTTTTTGGATTGTTAGTCATGATAAAAAGCATATATAAAAACAATTTTTATAGATTATATATACATGAAGTAAAAAAAAAAATATATCACTCAAAATAAATACTAGAAAATTCCCAAAATATCTATAAAAAATGTATAACACACAAAAATTATATATATATAATGTTGTAAAACTAATAATTTTTATTATATTGAAGTGTTAATTTCTTTTAAATGCAAATCAGTTAATGGAGTCTCACATCAAAGAGGGGCTCGATACATGGAAAAGCTTTTGAAAGGTAGGCCTTGAAACAGTATGTATTCACACAACATTATCCGTAAATTCGTATATGAGAAAGTGGTAAAATAAAAAAATCCGGGTGTGAGGAACTGACCACAAAATAAAAAAAAAAATTAAAAAAAAAAAAAAATTAGGAATTGTTAAAAAACAGTCCTGATTGTTATAATAATTTTTTTATTAATCCGGAAATTAGAAATGGTAAAATAAAAATATTGGATATGATGAATTGGTAAAATAAAAAAAATTGGATATAAGGAATTAATACAATAAAATATTGGGTATGATGAATTAGTAAAATAAAAATATTAGATATGATGAATTGGTAAAATAAAAAAATTGGATATTAGGTATTGGTAAAATAAAAATATTGGATATTAGGTATTGGTAAAATAAAAATATTGAATATTAGGTATTGGTAAAATAAAAATATTGGATATTAGGTATTGGTAAAATAAAAATATTGAATATTAGGTATTGGTAAAATAAAAATATTGGATATTAGGTATTGGTAAAATAAAAATATTGGATATTAGGTATTGGTAAAACAAAAATATTGGATATGATCAATTGATAAAATAAAAATATTGGATATGATCAATTGGTAAAATAAAAATATTGGATATGATCAATTGATAAAATAAAAATATTGGATATAATGAATTGGTAAAATAAAAATATTGGATATCATGAATTGGTAAAATAAAAATATTGGATCTGATGAATTGTTAAAATAAAAATATTGGATATGATGAATTGGTAAAATAAAAATATTGGATATGATGAATTGTTAAAATAAAAATATTGGATATCATGAATTGGTAAAATAAAAATATTGAATATTAGGTATTGGTAAAATAAAAATATTGGATATTAGGTATTGGTAAAATAAAAATATTGAATATTAGGTATTGGTAAAATAAAAATATTGGATATTAGGTATTGGTAAAATAAAAATATTGGATATTAGGTATTGGTAAAATAAAAATATTGAATATTAGGTATTGGTAAAATAAAAATATTGGATATTAGGTATTGGTAAAATAAAAATATTGAATATTAGGTATTGGTAAAATAAAAATATTGGATATTAGGTATTGGTAAAATAAAAATATTGGATATCATGAATTGGTAAAATAAAAATATTGAATATTAGGTATTGGTAAAATAAAAATATTGGATATCATGAATTGGTAAAATAAAAATATTGGATATTAGGTATTGGTAAAATAAAAATATTGGATATTAGGTATTGGTAAAATAAAAATATTGGATATTAGGTATTGGTAAAATAAAAATATTGAATATTAGGTATTGGTAAAATAAAAATATTGAATATTAGGTATTGGTAAAATAAAAATATTGAATATTAGGTATTGGTAAAATAAAAATATTGGATATCATGAATTGGTAAAATAAAAATATTGAATATTAGGTATTGGTAAAATAAAAATATTGGATATTAGGTATTGGTAAAATAAAAATATTGAATATTAGGTATTGGTAAAATAAAAATATTGGATATTAGGTATTGGTAAAATAAAAATATTGGATATTAGGTATTGGTAAAATAAAAATATTGAATATTAGGTATTGGTAAAATAAAAAAATTGGATATTAGGTATTGGTAAAATAAAAATATTGGATATTAGGTATTGGTAAAATAAAAATATTGGATATTAGGTATTGGTAAAATAAAAATATTGGATATTAGGTATTGGTAAAATAAAAATATTGGATATGATCAATTGGTAAAATAAAAATATTGGATATCATGAATTGGTAAAATAAAAATATTGGATATGATGAATTGGTAAAATAAAAATATTGGATATGATGAATTGGTAAAATAAAAATATTGGATATGATCAATTGGTAAAATAAAAATATTGGATATGATCAATTGGTAAAATAAAAATATTGGATATGATGAATTGGTAAAATAAAAATATTGGATATGATGAATTGGTAAAATAAAAATATTGGATATGATCAATTGGTAAAATAAAAATATTGGATATCATGAATTGGCAAAATAAAAATATTGGATATGATCAATTGGTAAAATAAAAATATTGGATATCATGAATTGGTAAAATAAAAATATTGGATATGATGAATTGGTAAAATAAAAATATTGGATATCATGAATTGGTAAAATAAAAATATTGGATATCATGAATTGGTAAAATAAAAATATTGGATATGATCAATTGGTAAAATAAAAATATTGGATATCATGAATTGGTAAAATAAAAATATTGGATATGATGAATTGGTAAAATAAAAATATTGGATATGATGAATTGGTAAAATAAAAATATTGGATATCATGAATTGGTAAAATAAAAATATTGGATATGATCAATTGGTAAAATAAAAATATTGGATATGATCAATTGGTAAAATAAAAATATTGGATATGATGAATTGGTAAAATAAAAATATTGGATATGATGAATTGGTAAAATAAAAATATTGGATATGATGAATTGGTAAAATAAAAATATTGGATATGATGAATTGGTAAAATAAAAATATTGGATATCATGAATTGGTAAAATAAAAATATTGGATATGATGAATTGGCAAAATAAAAATATTGGATATGATGAATTGGTAAAATAAAAATATTGGATATGATGAATTGGCAAAATAAAAATATTGGATATGATCAATTGGTAAAATAAAAATATTGGATATGATGAATTGGCAAAATAAAAATATTGGATATGATGAATTGGTAAAATAAAAATATTGGATATGATCAATTGGTAAAATAAAAATATTGGATATGATGAATTGGCAAAATGAAAATATTGGATATGATGAATTGGTAAAATAAAAATATTGGATATTTTTATTTATTTATTTTTTTTTATTACATTTTCACCCCAAACAAGGCAAATTTCCACTTTGGTGTAGGGGCTACTATCAGGGGAAACAACTACTGGGGTACTATGTAGGGATTTGGGCAGCAAGATGTTTGTTCACGTTGCACTTGAACTTCTGCATGTCAGTACAGTTGGGGAAGCAGTGACCTGGAATGGAATTCCAAAGTCTAGCGGTTTTGGGGAAGAAACTACCGGAGTAGAAAGATCTTTTACATCTAGGGATCTCTACAGTGTGGGGGTGGGATTTTGCAGCTTGTCGGGTCTGTCGAGGGTGTTCACGTCGTGGGGGCACAAGTGCTTGCAGTTCATCAGAGCATTCACCATTAAAATACTTGTAGAACAGGCAGAGGGATGCAATGTTTCGTCGATGGGACAGAGGCTGAAGCTTAGATGCCAGTTCAGGGCCTATTAGATTTGCGACGCTCTTTTGAACCCTGTCAAGGAGCGAGAGACTAGTAGCAGATGCACGAGCCCAAATATGACAGCAATACTCCATACATGGGCGAATGGTGACCTTATAGAGGTACAGGATACTTTCGGGTGTTAGTAGTTTTCTAGTACGGTAGAGAGAGCCCACCTTCCTTGCAGCGGCCCTGGCAATGCCTTCAATGTAATTGTTCCAACTCATGTTTTCTGTGAACGTTAGGCCAAGGAGCTTGAAAGACGTACTCTCAGATAAGAAGTCGTTGGCCATTGCTATAGGTGGTAGAGAAGGTTTCTTGTAATTATTAAACCAGTTTAGTCTTGGCGGCATTGAACGTGACCATCCATTTTTGTCCCCATTCCACTACTGATTGGAGGTCATCCTCTAGTGTTTCTGCCATTACTTCAGATATATGTTCATTTGTTTTCCTGTCGTGCCTGCTATAGAGTGTGGTGTCTTCAGCATATATACCCATCTCAGAGGCAATTTTGTCGGGGAGGTCATTTATGAATATCAGGAACAGTAGAGGTTCAAGGATAGAATCCTGGGGCACTCCCGCATTTATATCATATTGTTTAGATGTACGACCGTCAAGAACAACCTGGATTTTTCTCTTATCTAAGAAGGATTTAATTATATTAAGTATTCTTCCAGTGATACCGTATGATCTAATCTTCCTGAGGAGACCCTCATGCCATACCCTGTCAAAAGCCTTAGATATATCTAGAGCTACCGCTCTGCCCTCTACCGCTTTGTCCAGTGAATGGTATATGCGTTCAGAGATTACAGTGAGGATGTCTGCTGTGGAACAGGCTTGTCTAAATCCATATTGTTGGTCGGTCAGAAGTTTAGCATCTGTAAGGTGCTGGACTAGAGCATGGTTAATTAAGGTCTCAAATATTTTGGCAAAAAGTGGGAGGAGGCTAATAGGGCGATAATTTAATGGGTCAGTTCTTTCGCCAGAATTCTTGAATACTGGTACCACAGACGCAGTTTTCCAACAGCCCGGAAAGCAAGATTCATTAAGGCATTTGTTGTAGAGTTTGAAGCTACTTCGGCTGAGCACTTTTTTAATAGCACAGCTGGGATGAGATCGGGTCCACATGCTTTTGAAGTGTCAAGGTTTTTTATGATAGCATGCACCTGAGCAGGGGGTGATTTTCAGATCGTCTAGCATGGCGTCTGTCCGCATAGGAAATTGAGGTAGGGGGTGGTTCGAAGGGTCCAGTGTGGAGTTTGAGGCAAACCGACTGGCAAGCATGTTAGCCTTTTCGGTTGCTGAGCAAACAACCTCGTGATTGTATATGATGAATTGGTAAAATAAAAATATTGTATATGATGAATTGGTAAAATAAAAATATTGGATATGATGAATTGGTAAAATAAAAATATTGGATATGATGAATTGGTAAAATAAAAATATTGGATATGATCAATTGGTAAAATAAAAATATTGGATATGATCAATTGGTAAAATAAAAATATTGGATATCATGAATTGGTAAAATAAAAATATTGGATATCATGAATTCGTAAAATAAAAAATATTGGATATCATGAATTGGTAAAATAAAAATATTTGATATGATGAATTTGTAAAATAAAAATATTGGATATTAGGAATTTGTAAAATAAAAATATTGGATATGATGAATTGGTAAAATAAAAATATTGGATATTATGAATTGGTAAAATAAAAATATCGGATATGATGAATTGGTAAAATAAAAATATCGGATATGATGAATTGGTAAAATAAAAATATTGGATATGATGAATTGGTAAAATAAAAATATTGGATATGATGAATTGGTAAAATAAAAATATTGGATATGATGAATTGGTAAAATAAAAAATCCAGATATTATGACTTGGTAAAATAAAAATATTGGATATGATGAATTGGTAAAATAAAAAATTGGATATGTGGAGTTTGTAGCAAAATAATTTGAGTCATGAGAAGTTGGTATAAAAAAAGACCAGGTATGAGGAGTTGGTATAACAAGATGGAATATGAGGAATTTTTTAAAATAATAAAAATAGAAATAACATCAAATTGAAATTTAACATTTATTTCTTTATGCTTTTGGGTTTAAAAAAATGTATTGTTTAACACAATAACAAAGAATGTAACCAAAGAACAGTTTAAATTGCAGTTTGACATTGTTAATAAGCAATTTATTTAACATAATGAGATATTTTAAATATTTCAACATAACTCTGTATGCAATTCAAGTAAATTCCATGTTTTTAATCAATTATATAACAGGATGCATTCACAAGTTTATACTCATTTCAATTTGTATTTTTTCTTGAATTTTTTCAGCAAGATAATTTTGCACTGTGCATGCATTATTACAATCGTTCTAACTAATTGTTGGCCTCATTTCTATAAAACTGACAATTCTCTTAATAGCTTCTTCTATATCAGTCCAGGTTTTCTCGCTAGCTTCCATTTCTTCAATGTCACTAAATTTTAAATAAACATAAAAGGCCTTCTAAATATCATAACATTAAGAGTCCGGATATATGTGATAGTCCGGATATGTGGCATTCCAGATATAAGGAGTTTTACTGTATTTAAAACATATTGTTAATCATAACCAAACAATGTTGTGACCAAAATATATATTGCGTTTTGGAAATTTTTAGATGAGAATTGATGATTTGTATCATTCAGACTGCTAATATGCATGACAAAGAGTAGTTCAAACATTCTAAATAATGCAAAAGGAAAGAAGGTTAGTGTGGAGATAGTAGATAAGCTGATAAATAGTGTGGAAAGAGAAAGTCAGTTTGTCAGAAAGAGAGATTAATTTGGTACATATGGAATTTGGTAAAAGTACAGAATAGTTAAAACTGAAAAACCTGTAAACAAAAACACAAAAAGCACACAGAATTTATATAAAATGCTTTAAAATGAACTTTTCTAGTTTTCATTTTTAATTAATGTGGTCATCCATGCCTGACCTGAGGAAAATTAATGATTTTGTAAGAAGTTTTATACAGGGTGACCCCCCCCCCCACCAAAAAAACGGGCCCCAACTCTAATTAGGCCCTGTTTCTTAATGTTTTGTCCAAATGAAATGAAACTTTGGTCATAACTAGTTTATTATATTCAAAACATCACATCAAAACACTAGGGTCTTTGGCCTTTTTTCCTCCGTTGAGTGTAAAATGCTCAGAAAAACAATTGAATGTCCTCTGTTTTTTTTTTGGGTCACCCTGTACCACTAGTGGAGGGGGAGCACCCAGCTTTGCCTGGGCGTAAAATACGCTTAAATATGATATTTTAATTTTTCCAGATTTTGTATATATTTTTATAGAGTCGTGATTTCAAGTTAAAAAAAAAAAACGTATTTGGGTGCCATCAGCTAGAATTGAAACTGAAACTGTAGTATTCAAAGCTGGTGACGTTACCACTGTACCAACATGACACACATATGAACTGATTAAAAATAAACTAAGATAAATACACAAAATCTATAACGATTTTTTAAATTTTGACCCCTTAAAAACTATTTTAACCGGCTAAAGACCCATAAAAGAATGGTCCGTAAAAAATCCAATCATTTGAGAACCCTAGCGCCATCCTGCCAATTTTAGTTTCGGAGGAGATAGAGTTTGAAAATATGGAGACAGACAGACAGACATACATATAGCCTTTTATATATTAGATTATAGTAAAATCTTACAATTCATATTATTCAGACTACTGTTCTTATCTATTGTGTTATTTTCACAATGTGTTGGTTGACGTAAACTCTGACCTTCTTCAAATGCATCTTGTTGAACTGTTGAACTCAGGAATTCAGGAATCTTTCTCGGGTCAGGCATGGATGACTACATATCGAGAGAAAACGGCAACCATCTATCTTTATAGGATGAAGTAAAAATTATAGACAGAATAATGGTGGATTGGTTGGTTGGTTGTTTTTGTTTTATGGCATATCAACCCTTTTTGGGTTATTTAATGTCGAATCCAAAGATTTTGAAGAAAATTTTTTTAATAGAATATATTTGTTGTTTTCAAGTCGGTTTCTATTTAATCCACAGTTGGGACCCTAACAGGTACTACCACTTCAGGTCAGAGTGGACTTGGGAGCAATGGTAATTAAAGGGTGGCTCCACACTCCCCAAAGCCCGCAAGCTGGGGCCTCACCACTGGATATAGTTTAAGGTCATATCTAGGACCAATAATGGTGGAAGTAAGACGACTCAAAGCAGCACATATGCTGGGTGGCAATCACAAACTAAGCAGACTTTGTATGGAAATCATTAATCTAATTTATAAAACTATGTCTGTTTGTGTGTCTCCATTTTTTTTCAAAATGCATCTTCTCCAAGATGCAAGGTTGCAGAGCAGCACGAAGCAGATCAAACGATTGCATTTTTTGTGAACCATTCTTTTATAGGTTTTTAGTCGGTAAAAATAGCTGCTAAGAGGTCAAAATCGAAAACACAAAAGAAACTTTGTAAGCGTACGTTAACGTAAAGTGCTCTTGCGCGCATGTGCAAATATATATTTATACGTTCATATTGATTCATTTTTAACTATTTCTTATCTGTCTGATGAAAGCTTAAACTGTAACAACTAAGACTGGAGAGCTAAACGTTTTTGTTTCGATTCTAGCTGATGGCATCCAAGTCATTTTTTTTTTTTTTACTTTTGAAATCACTACTCTATATTGTGTACAATATAATAATCAATAGAGAATTGACTCTATAATGATAAATATGAAATCTGCATAAATAAAACTCTCATATTTAAGCACATTTTACAACCGGCCCTGCTAGTTAATAATAAAGTTAAAAAAAAGAAAAAAAAATTTATATGTGTATGTGTATGCATGTATGTGTGTATATGTGTGTGTGTATGTATATGTGTGTGTATGTGTGTGTATATGTGTATGTGTATGGGTGTGTATGTGTGTGTATGGGTGTGTATGGGTGTGCATGTGTGTGTATGTGTCTGTATGGGTGTGCATGTGTGTGTGTATGGGTGTGCATGTGTGTGTGTATGGGTGTGCATGTGTGTGTGTATGAGTGTGCATGTGTGTGTAATCTATAGTGATAATTAGTAAAATTATACATCAAAAAACAAGTACAGGTTTAAGCTTCAACGGATAAAGTACAGGTTTAAGCTTTAACGGATAAATTACTTGGACAGATTTAATTGTTAGTCACACTTTTCTGGAGGTTGAATGTTCAATCCTCAGTATGAGCGATACTAAGAATACACTTGTGAATTACTTAGGATTTCTACCTCTAACGGAACAAGAGCTACATGGATTGAATAAAGGGTTTTCTTTGAAATTCTGTGCAGCATCCACAGTTTGACAAGATACATCTGAAGAAGGTAGGAGAGTAATTAAATAAATAACACTCAACGTGTGGACAGTAGTACGAAAAATCCAAATAGGATAAATATTGCTGCTGATAAGATAAATATTGTTGCTGAGAAGATAAAGAAATGTTGCTAATAAGGTCGCTGGAAAAATGGTTGTATCATCATCTTGCTATGAAAAAAAACAGTAAAAATATAAAAAACAAAAAGAAAACAACCACCAAGATGAGAACAGTAGCCGAAACAATTCAAATAAAGATTATTAGTCCTCATCTAAAAAATTCAGAACCATAAAATCTTACAAATCATTTCATCACATTAAAACTATGATGGTTCTGTAAAGGGAATTTCATTTTGATGTATTTTATATAGATTATGTATTGCTGTTATTTTTTTTTTTTGTTGTTTATGAGCATTTGAATGTTAACTATTCTGTACTTTTACAGGGAATTTTACAAAACGTTAAAAGTAAAAGATTATGTGAAACACAATTAAAAATTCATTTTATAAATAACTTATCGCTTTGCTTTGTCATATGTTGGAATGATAGGTGAAAACTCAAGCAAATGAGGATTAGTCAAAAAAAAAAAAAAAAAAAAAAAAAAAAGAAATTAAATTTTTTTTAAACAAATCAATTCAAAAGTTACCTTTGTGTCGTTCCTAAAGTCGTCGTAGGATTTCCTTGGTTCTAAAAAGAAAAATCAAAATTCCAAATATGTAATTCTGGATTATCTTGAAGACGTAAGCGCTCAAATAAGGTTGCCATTTTTTTTTTTTTCACAACTATTTTGTCAGTTTTTCATAGCAGTCAAAAGTCAAAGTTATCTACCATGCAATTCTATTTTTGTGAGCTTTTTTCGGGACTCATGCTGTTTAATATATCTATTAAAATTAAAAATCTAATATAAATCTATAACCACCAAAGATCACTAAAACATCATTGATCAACAATAAATCCCATATTCCTCATCTTTGAAATTTGTTAAAATATATTATATATTCTCTGGAACTTCTATCAAACTGCACTGATGCAAGTAAAATTCTGATGATTATGTATATATATATATATATATATATATATATATATATATATATATATATATATATATATATAATCATCAGAATTTTACTTGCGTCAGTGCAATTTGATAGAAGTTCCAGAGAATATATAATATATTTTAACAAATTTCAAAGATGAGGAATATGGGATATATATATATGTATATCAGAATGGTAGATTTAGCCATTGTTAACATAAACACAAGAAAGTTTTATATCTATATATATAAATTCGTATTCCTGTCTGTTCGTTTGTTTGTTCACAATTCGATTAATATATACAAACGGTTCCTTACTTTACTCTTTCATTTATTTCTATATATAGTTTCATTCTTGCAAACTAGATATAAGTAAGAGATCATGTCATTTGCATATAACATTAAGAAAAATCAATTTTATTAAATAGCAGTATCATAATTAATGTTTCTAGCGAGAGAATTGTTTTAAGTGTTCTATTTAAAATTGTTATTTAATAAATTTTAAACAATAATTATATTGATAACGTATTTAATTTATTTGGAATTATTATTCCAACATCGAATTTTACAAAAAACTTTTAGAGTTATTTGCCCCTCAGAATCTTCCTAACATTCCATTTGTTTGTTGTTATTATTCTTTAAACAGCTATACAGAAATCGGTAAATTTTTACAATGTAACCCACTGACCCAGCGTCGTTTAATACCAAAAAAAAATAAATAAATAAAAATAAAATAAAGATCTACTACCCTCCCCTCTGAATTCCACAATTTACACTTTTCTTACTTTTTTCACGTTAATCTCATCGATTACAAACTTAAATTTCTAATTAAAAAAAAAAAGGTAAATTTTTATGGCGTGATCTACCGTCGTTTAACCCCTAAAAAAAATTAGGACCTACTTTTTTTGGCCTTAATACATTTAAACAGCCTTTATAAATAATATGACAGAAGAAAAAAAGAAAATAAACATTTTAAAGTGGGGGATCACTTTTCTACATAAATTTAACGTAAATGAGCACCCACTTTTTGGCCACAAAGCGTTCAACGAGACATGTCATCTATAGCATTTTTTCAAGTTTGGCGATCGAGGGGGGTGAGGCAAAACATGACAAATACAGTTTTTTTATGGTGGGGGCGGGAATTACATTTGAAATATAAAATAATGATAAATTTAATTAATTTTTACGCCACCATTCTGTACTTTCACCTAACAATTTTATAAACAAAATGAACCCCAAAATATGACACATTCAATTTTTTTATTTTGAAGGGGGGGTGGGAAGAGTTACATTAGAAACATAAAATGACGAAAATTTAATTGTTTTTGGAATTAATTTTTGGAGATCTTCATTTTTTTGGGGGGGTTCTATCTACTTGGCTATTTTTTTTTTTTTTTGCAATCGCATGAGCATTCGCTGCTATGAAAATTATTAGTATAGCAGGTTTGTTCCAAATGGAACTTCATGTCAACCCAGGCAACGCTGGGTACCCATGCTAGTATATATATATACATAAATAAAATTATTTACTATAATAATTAAATACCTACAGACACTAGTGTTTCATCCTTTCGGGAATCTTCAGTGAAGGGTGTCACGAGTAACACCAGTCGATAGATTCACAATACAAACTTTGGCTCGATTAGCAAAGACCGTATCCATTCGGCTACCATTAACCTCATGAAATAACGTTGAGTTTAAACATTTTATTTTTAAATGTTTTTTCACTCCACTCAAGAGTGATCTAATCGTTATATATATCTCAGAATGGTAGATTTAACCATTGTTAACATAATTTTAGACAAATAGTTATTTTGAAATAATAAATAAAAAAGTTATTATAGGAGATTATCAAAACAATATGCAAACGTTATATTAATACGTAAAATAAGGCGTAAAAAGCTTTCCCAGTAAATAAAAGATGGATTCAATATCATAACATGCAACTATTCTTCAGATTTTTTTCAGGTTTATGTGATCATACTTAAGTGGAACAGCTCATCAACAACTTGTTTAAGTTGGACTTGAAGACAACCATATTGTAGTCAGCTGGAAAGCAGAAAAGCAGAAGACAATTCCACAGGCGTGCAGTTCTAAGAAACAAGCTTTGTTCATGGAATCTACGTTTAGGTTTAAGCACAGATAAAGAGTGGGGGAAATTATTGATAATGTTTTCAGACAGCTTCCTATTCCTGCAGCTTCTTTCCAAGAACTGCGAGCTTGTGGAACTCTTCCTGCTGACCGTTTTCCTCCTACCTATAATCTTGCTCATTTCGTTTGTCTTTTTGATAATCATCTTTCAGTTTTGAATTTTTGAGATGTGGGCTGATTACTTGTTTTGATCAGATTATTCTTCTCATCTTGAGAGTTGTTTGTGCAACGTTTCTGTCAGTGTAGCCTTCGACCTTCATCAAGCATGTTGATCGCCATCTTGGAAAAGAAGGTAGAAAAGTTGCTGGTAATGGTTTCGTATCATTGAGTTGTTTTATTTTTTTTTCACTGTGGTTTCGAATACATAAAAAAAAATTTGGTTGACCAAAGGAGGTAACTAATACTGTTTAATGAGGGATTACCTCCCTTTTATTGATGAAATTTTAAAGGAGTTGTACAAGTTTTGTTTTTCTTTATAATTAGAGGTTCCCATATACTGTTGATGTCTATGCTCGGTCTGTTTAGTAAATTTTCTTTTTTTTAGCATATGTAACATGTTTTCTAACTCTCCATCTTGCATACCTATCAATTATTTTGATCTCGTTCCATAACGGGAAGTTCCTTTTTCTTCTGTGATCAGCCAGTTCCGACTTTTCAAACCCCCACCCCCTATATCACTGCTTTAAGGTGTTCTTCTAGCCTTGCACAAATAATATATCAAGATTAGAACAATCAAAACAAGTAATATAAACAGTCATCTTTCATTCTTGTTAGCTCTTTTTTATATCAAGTGGTTTCACACATTGTCTAGAGCGATTACTATAAAAGTAGGTACTTATGCAGTATAAGATTCTTGCTATCGTTGAAATTGTCCAGTCGATTTGTGCTTTAAACCTAATACAAAAAGATTATTAAAGACAACATTTGTTTTCTATCTTTGATTTATTATATTAAAAAGATCTGAATATTAATCTTGATATTAACAAAAAAAATCATTAAAAAGAAAAAATCATTAAAAAGAAAAAATCATTAAAAATAAATCATTACAAAAAAAATCATCAAAAGAAAAAAAATCATTAAAAAGAAAAAAATCTTGTTTGCTATCAGTTGTTTTTTATTCAAAAAATAAATATTCATTCATTAAACTTATCTTACAATAAATATGTTTTTTTCTGAATTAGAATTTTAATTTCCTAGAAGTTTTGTAAAAATTGTCCAATAATTATTCAAGAATATGGTTTTCATTTTTCAATTAATTTTTCATTGAATTAACTTTGTTCCGACTGAAATTTCATTTTAAAATAAAAAAATATCATGAAACTTGTTTGGCACCTTCTGGCGTTTTTCGTAAACCACCCAGACAATTCCAACAATAGCACAGTCCTAATATAGCACAAGTATTAAAAAAAAAAAAAAATTGTTACTTCTTGTTTTTGGTTCTATATTATACAAAAAAAAAAAAATAATAATAATGAATTTGAAGTAATACAAGTGGTGCCTGTGTAATTTTTATGTCGCAAATAGTAACACATCAAAAAGTTATGCAAAACTATAAGATAGAAAAACTTAATGAAAAATCGTTTTCAATAAAGTTTATATGAGGAATAAATTTTGTCTGACATTTGGAATTACGTTCATCAGGTGACATAAGCAACAGAACATAATTATCTCCCCTGTCAACTTATCTCTTTTTTTAGTAAACATAATATAGTGATTCGCTTCCTTTCATAAATTTCTTTTTTCATTAATAATTATTTTTCTACCTTATTGTTTTTCTTAATTTTTAGATATGTTACTATTCGAGACCTGACGATTACATAGGTACCATTTGTTTCACTTTATATTCAATATTTTCTTTCGTTTGTAAAAAGGTGGAACGACAAAATTGTTGTCCTAGAAAAGACATGATTCCATTTCCGTTTGATGAAAACCAGTTTTCTTTTTTTTTTGTTGCATACCAGCTACTAGTTGGCCAGTTGTGTACATATCCAAAGAGTGATAGGAGCTGTCTATCATTTTGAAATGTTCAATGAGCGAGATCGGAGATGTGCCGCTATACAACTCATGCTCTCTACAAATTCAAGTTATGAGAACAGGACCATTACCAGCATCCTTAAAATGCATCACTGGATTGCCACAAATAACAAGGACATGCCCAGGGTGATGAAAACAAAGTTTCCGGTTATGGTTATGGCCTTTAATGTGGTTTCAAGTGAGGACACATCTTTGAAGTTGGCTTGAAAGTCAACACCAAAGTGTACCTGGATGTGCTGAAGAGTGTGGTGATCCCCTGATGCAATCAGGTAGCTGCTGGAAAACCCTGGGTGTGGCAGCAGGACACGGCGCTGACCCACAAGTCCAAACACATCCAGGCTTGGTTCCAGAAGGAGTGCTATGACTTTGCACCCTTCTCTCACTAGACCCTATCCTCCCCAGACCTGAACTCGCTGGACTACTTTGTTTAGTCATACATCGAGAACATCACCAACATCCGCCGAATATTCACTGAGCTCCTGTCAGCACTTGTAGAAAAGGTATGCTCTCAATTCCGGACCTGTATTGCGGCCGCGATTAAGGCTAAAGGCAGCTACATTGATTAGATGTCAGCTCTACTACATAATCAAGTTACCTAAATTGGTCTTTTCAATAAAAGTATTAAAATAAAGCTGTAGTGTTGTTTTCTTTAGGGTGACACTTTTATTGTTCCACCCAGTATAATATAGAAGTGCCTGCATTCGTAGACTGTGTTAGTGTTCAGGAGAGATGGAGATATTGTAGAACAGCATAGAGTAAACTACAAACCATTAGTGTGATAGGCACTGCACTTGGTTCTGATGTACTGGGAAAAATGGTGGATCCATCGACAAAACTGTTTGACATTGACGAGCTGACTGATGACAACATTGGGGATGTCGAAACACTGTTGCCGTTGGCTGCAGCTAAAAAATAAAAAAAAATTACAAAAAACATAAGAAAATAACTTTTGATAGATTAAAACTTATTGTAGTGATATTTGAAACTTGTACTTCTGCATTTACCAACCCAAAGTTGCTCAGGTGTGCTAAGCCATTGCCAGGAATAACAGAAAGCAGCAGATCGCAAAACATTAAACCACTCCGAGAAAATTATAATGATAAACAGAGAAACCATGTAAATACAATAAATAAAATTACAAACATGCATCTAACCTAACCCTAACCTGCACGATTAAAATTATTTCTTCCAATTTATAAAAAAAGTAGCTTCTAGAGATTTATATTAGGTAAAAACAGACAGTACATTTGTTAAAAATTGAGGAACGCTCGGCCAACATTTTCTGGTTATTTTTGTTAGCTGCCGAGCAAGCCCGAACCAACTTAGAAGAAATCGCAGATCAGTAAATGCCGAAGCACCCTGGAACTTTTAGAAAACCAAATGTTATAAAATGTTTCATAAAATGACTAAAGTCATTGTTTCAAGTGTAAGACAACTTTTTTATGCAGTACAAAAGACATTGCTATCACTGAAATTGTCCAGGCGATTTGCACCTTAACTCTAATACAAAAAAAATTATTTAAAAATCATTTGTTTTTTATCAATGACTTATTATATTAAAAAAAAAAAAAAAAATTTAATATTTATCTTGATTTGAACAAAAAAAAAATCATAATTCCTGATACTGCATAAATATAATAATAATAAAAAAACATTGTTACTCTTGGTTTTGCATTCAGGCGCTTCTATATTAGACAAAAAAAAAAAAAAAAAAAAAAATTGAATAGTAAACAAAAAAAAAATGGTACCTACATAAAATGTTGTAAACAGTAACATATCCAAAAATTACAAAAAACTTGCCAAACTTTCACGATAAACACTTGTCTAGCTGAAACCACTATCAATAACTTTCCCCACTCTTTATCTGTGCCTAGACCTAAACGTAGATTCCATAAATAAAGCTCCTTTTTAAGAACTGCACACCTGTGGATCTCTTCCATTTGCTTGCTTCTCAGCTGACTACAATATGGTCGTCTTTAAGCCCGACGTAAACAAGTTTTTCATGAGCCATTCCCTTAAGTAATCCAATTTACCAAATTTCTACTAACGACTACTACAATATTGTCCCACCTCAAATGGCCTTGATAAGTGATGATTCCTTTATAAAAAAGAAAAAAAAAACGTAGAAAAATAATTATTAATGAAAACCTGTTTTTACAAAAAGCATAAGAAAATGATTTTTGAAAGATTAAGACTCATTGTAGTGATATTTGAAACTTTTAGAAAATCAAATATGATAAAATATTTCATAAAATTATTAAAATCATTTGTTTTTTTCTGAGAATTTTGGTGTAAGACACTGGTTTCAAAAAAGACTGTCATCCTTTTTTTATTTTTTTCTCTTCCTTTTGCCGGGGTATTAACACCGATGGGTCAGCCGCTTGTGGAGAGAGAAAAGGATATGTCCATTGATGATATTGTGATATTGCTTGTACAAAAGTTTAGTCCATACAGACTAAACTTTTGTATAAGTAACATTACCTGAAGATGTCTAGTTACTTATAACTGGCTGACCGAAACATACTAATGAATGTGTAGCAACATATTAATGCTTATGTAAAACTTCATTGGTTGCTTTACCTCTGAAAAATATTAACCTGGAATTGGCGGACGTCTACGAGATTGCCCCCACCCCGCCACCTCTAAATTCTACAATTTAACTGAAAAATTTTTTTTACAGTGTAATCTCATAGACTACAAAATTAACTTTCAGATTAAAGAAAAAATTTTGAAAGAAAAGACTTTTTATGGCTTTTATCATCATTAATCAGTTTTCAATTACAACGTCCTACTAAAGTGAACACCTACTTTGTGACCATCATCGAGAAAAAAATGTTTAGTCCGTACAGACTAAACTTTTGTACAAGCAATATCGCCTAAACAGGTCTCTAATTACTTGTAACTGGGTGACCGAAACATGCCCATGAATGTGTAGCGATATATTAATGCTTATGTAAAACAAATCCCAAGTATATCTTGCCCTACTTCGGTATCGAGCACTCTTGCATTAACCCCGTTAAAACTTCATTGATTGCTTTACCTCTGAAAAATATTAACCTGGAATTTTTTATATATATATATATATAACTCTATAAATGAACACATACCTAGCTTTATATAATAGATCTTTTTTTGAATAAGTTAAGGCACAATGTGAAATGGATGCTTTACTTTTAAATAATGTAGATTGTTCATCCTCTCTCTTTTCCTCGCTCTTCAAGGAATGTTGTTTTTGCTGCATGCGGACAAATACCATTTATAATAAAGACTGTGGCGACAATAACAATGGCAACAAAATTAGAACAGGTAACAGCTGCACTAAACGTAAAGTTGTTTACCCAACATAGTCAGCCATTTTGGATAACAGTTTGTTTTTTAATGCTTATTTACTCTAAATAAGTCATATTGTCACTTGGACATAAGGAGCTAATATTTAGGACCATGTCTAGATAGGCACTATGTGCCATATAGTGGAGTTCTGTATTATAAACAGAAGACAGTTCCACAAGCGTGCAGTTCTAAGAAAGAAACTTTTTCCATGGAATCTACGTTTAGGTTTAGGCACAGATAAAGGGTGGGGGAAATTATTGATAGTGTTTTCAGCTAGACGAGTGTTTCTTACAAAAGTCTGGTGAGGGGGTACCGTAGATTGGAGCTCAGAGGAGTAATTGCCATGAAAATAATGATAAAGCAGAGACAGGTTCGCAACATCTCTTCTGTGAGAAAGCAGTTGCAAGGAAAAGAAAAGGGCATCCCCTACTAGGCTACGAAGTCTATTTTGAACTCTATCAAGGCAGAATAAGTCCTTTCTAGCAGCTCCTGCCCAGATGTGGCAACAGTACTCCATCCTTGGACATACCTGGCTCTTATATAGAAAGAGAATTTTTAAACACAAACACACACAATCTTGTTTATATAAAAAAAAAAAAAAAAATGTACACACACACACACACACACACACACACACACACACACACACACACACACACACACACACACACACAGATATTTTACAAATTGTAAATATGTTTTTTTCAAAATGCTGGGGATTTATTAGTTAGCTTAGACTCCGCAGAGTGAATTAGGTATTGTAGTAAATGTTGCCAGTCAAGAGTAAGATTACATAGTCAATTGAAATCAATAAAATTACAAAGACCCTGTACCCTCCCCAATTTCTTATAGGGCCTTGTGCCTTAGTTTGTTCTCTTGTATGTTTAATTTTGCTGTTGATTGTAACTAATTAATTGTAATGTTTTCTTACTGGGAATAAACTATATAAATGAATAAACTATATAAATGAATAAACTATATAAATGAATAAACTATATAAATGAGATCAAAGTGTAGTATCTGTTCTGATGCTGTGCTTCACTTTTTGTTTCAGTTGGTGGAGAAGTTTTTGTGACTGAGGCAATTATTTTAAATTGTTCAGAGAAAAAAAAGAATAGTAAAAAACATACCCTACCTTGACGTCCAAATCGAAAAGAGAGCGAGTGATATCAAACAAGTACGGAAGTGAGATGTTAACACCGCCTTGTAGCAAAGAATTGCATTGCCAGAGTTAAAGGGGGATAATTAGGTTTACCATTTTTTTTTTTCTTTTTTTTTTTTATTACATTTTCACCCCAAACAAGGCACATTGCCACTTTGGTGTAGGGGGCTACTATCAAGGGCAACAACTACTGGGGTACTATGTAGGGATTTGGGCAGCAAGATGTCGGTTCATGTTGCCCTTGAACTTCTGCACGTCAGTACAGTTGGGGAATCAGGGACCTGGAATGGAATTCCAAAGTCTAGTGGTTCTGGGGAAGAAACTACTGGAGTAGAAAGATCTTTTACATCTAGGGATCTCTACAGTGTGGGGGTGTGATTTAGCAGCCTGTTGGGTTTGTCGAGGGTGTTCACGTTGTGGAGGAACAAGTGCTTGTAGTTCGTCAGAGCATTTACCATTAAAATACTTGTAGAACAGGCAGAGGGATGCAACGTTTCGTCGATGGGACAGAGGCTGAAGCTTAGATGCCAGTTCAGGGCCTATCAGATTTGCGACTCTCTTTTGAACCCTGTCACGGAACGAGAGACTAGTAGCAGATGCACCAGCCCAAATATGACAGCAATACTTCATACATGGGCGAATGGTGGCCTTATAGAGGTACAGGATACATTCGGGTGTTAATAGTTTTCTAGCACGGTAGAGGGAGCCAACCTTTCTTGCAGCAGCCCTGGCAATGCTCTCAATGTATCTATTCCAGTTCATATTCCCTGTAAACGTTAGGCCGAGGAGTTTAAAAGAAGTACTTTCAGGCAATGTGTTCTTGGCCATTGCTATTGGTGGTAGAGAAGGTTTCTTGTAATTATTAAATAAAACTAGTTTAGTCTTGTCGGCATTGAATGTGACCATCCATTTTTGTCCCCATTCCACTACAGATTGGAGGTCATCCTCTAGTGTTTCTGCCATTTCTTTAGATATGTGTTCATTTGTTTTCCTGTCATGCCTGTTATAGAGGGTGATGTCATCAGCATATATACCAATCTCAGAGGCAATTTTGTCGGGGAGGTCATTTATGAATATTAGGAACAGTAAAGGTCCAAGGATAGACCCCTGGAGCACTCCCGCATTTATATCATATTGTTTCGATGTATGACCATCGAGGACTTTTCTCTTATCTAAGAAGGATTTAATTATGTTAAGTATTCTACCAGTGATAGCGTATGATCTAATTTTCCTGAGAAGACCCTCATGCCATACCCTGTCAAAAGCCTTAGATATATATCTCTGCCCTCCCCTGCTTTGTCCAGTGAATGGTATATATGTTCAGAGATTACAGTTAGGATGTCTGCTGTGGAACGGGCTTGTCTAAATCCATATTGTTGGTCAGTCAGAAGTTCAGCATCTGTAAGGTGATGGACTAGAGCATGGTTAATTAAGGTCTCAAATATTTTGGCAAAAAGTGGGAGGAGGCTAATGGGGCGATAATTTAATGGGTCAGTTCTTTCGCCAGAATTCTTGAATACTGGTACCACAGAAGCAGTTTTCCAACAGCCCAGAAAGCAAGATTCATTAAGGTATTTGTTGTAGAGTTTGAAGAGAACTGGAGCTACTTCTACTGAGAACTTTTTTAATAGCACAGCTGGGATGAGATCGGGTCCACATGCTTTTGAAGTGTCAAGGTTTTTTATCATAGCATGCACCTGAGCAGGGGTGATTTTCAGTTAACGTTATAAGTTTGTGTTTGTGTGTTCGCTTGTGCATGGAACTCGCTTACCACAGAACTCTGATGTACTCCTACATTAGCATTAAAGCTCCGAATCTAATAGGATATTAGTAATTCCAAGTAATCTAACCACTGCGCCACAAGTCAGGATCCATGGCGCAGTGATTAGAGTACTTGGAAAAATCCTACTCTTTAACTGTGCCATAGATTCCATGAACAAAGCTTCTTTCTTAGAACTGCATGCTTGTGGAACTTTCGTTTGCCTGTTTCCCACCTGATTACAATTTGGATGTCTTCAAGTCCAACATAAACAAATTCCTGATAAACCGCCCTCTTAAGTAAGGCACTTTATCAAATCTCCATTACTAAGGATTACTATGATATTATCCCATTGATTACTGTACACACAATAACCCTGATCCTCGATTGGCCTCCAGGCCTTGATAAGTGGTGACTCCTATGTAAAAAAAAATAAAAATAAATTTGTAAAAGTGATATTCTCCTGAAGGTCGAAGGTTCAATTCTCAGTGTAGCCAACTTAAAAATACACAATTGCGAATTACTTAGGATCTCTATCCAGTCATAACTGATGAAACAAGAGCATGCTACCTCCATGAAATAAATAAAGGGTTACATTCGAAATTCCGTCCAAATTTCCCCGAGTTCAATAAGATACAAGTGAAGAAGGTCAGAGGTTACATCGATCAAAACTTTGATGAGAACAGTAGTCCAAAGAATCCAAATAATACGAATAACCAATCCTCATCCCCAAAATTCAGAAACGTAATCTAATAGAAGTTTGTGTAAAGTCAGAAATAAGATAAGTTAAGCGTAATTATAATTTCCTATTTTGTTAATGTCAAACTAAGATGATGCATTCCCTGCTATTTTTATCATGGCACGAACGGTATAAAATATAAAATTATATAATAAAATATATCTATAAATATAAAAGCAAAATTGTATGTATGTGTGTTCGCTTTTTCTGTGTGTCTACAAAAGGCTTCTTTCAGAGAAGCGGTCAGTCGGTTCACAACTTTTTAAAACTTTTTATATCACATATAAATCGTAATATCTCACAGTTAACAACGAAGCTCACCTGTCTATTTAATTTGCTCGATTTCGGGAAGATAAATATTCAATATTTGTCGCTCACCGCATTTTTCCTATAACATCTTGGGGGTGGGAAAAAAACGCGTGCAGCAGTAAATGAATACTATCCCGCAGTCAAACTTGACCTCATTAACTCATTAAAATGGGCACCTGCTAAATCCAACTAATTAAATAAATTCAAACGTGTTTCCGTTAGCATCTTGTGGTGGAGCAATGGTTAACATCGCACATTTTTTTTTTACACACTTTAATTTACAACTTTGCCTCAACGGTTCGGGTTCGATCCTCATACTTACTTTTTTTTTTTTAACCCCCACCCCAAAAAAAAAACACCCGGGCAACGCCGGGTACCCCTCGCTAGTATTAAATAAATTGATTTCGTTGTTTTATTTTATGGCATATCAACCCTTCCAGGTTATTTAATGCCAAATCCAGTCATTTTGGTAAAAAAAAAATTTTATGCTACAAGTTTTTTATATCTTGAAATATTTACTCATGGAGTTTGATTTGGTTTCGTCGTTTTGCTTTATGGCATATCAACCACTTCCAGGTTATTTAATGCCAAATCGAGTCATTTTGGAGAAAGTGTTTATGCTTCAAGTGTTTTATATCTTCAAATATTTATTCATGATGTTCGGTTTGGTTGTTTTGTAATGGAAAATTGTTACTTTTGTTTTTTTGACTTTGCAGAACATAATTGAGTTTTGCAAAGAGGAAGAAAAAAAAATAATCACATTAATGTTTTGTGCATTTTAGGTCAAAAAGCTAGTATTTTCAGACAGTCTAACCTTGAAGCACAGGAAATAAAATGAAAGTCACTTGACATAGATAAACTTATGCATCCCTACCCCCACAAGGCGGTATTTTCATTGAGAAACCCTTGAAAAAGCCACTCACATGAGATTACGTCTGTCTGTGCAGCTTCTTGTAATTCGTGTGCAATCTGTGCAGATGTTACGGAACTTTCTAATTTTTCCAAAATTTCCGGCTGCTGATCATCCAACACTTCCTCCATCATCTTGGACTGCGAACCTGAAATAAGACAATATACCGTTATGTTTATTTGCTTTTTGTTTTTCTAAAAAAGTCAAAAACATAAAAACACAGAAAAAACATTAACCTATTTTCTCCTCTCCCACGGTGACGGTCCTGGATATGACCTTAAACTATATTCGATGGTGAAGCCCCAGTTTGCGGGCCTTAGGGAGTGTGAAGCCACCCTTTAATTACCATTGCTCCCAGGTCCACTCTGACCCGGAATGGTAATACCTGTTAGGGTCCCAACTATGGGTTAAATAGAAAGTGACTTGAAAAAAAAACAAATATTCTATTAAAAAAAACTTTTCTTCAAAATAATTGGATTGGCATTAAATAACTTGAAAAGAGTTGATATGCTGTAAAACAAAAACAACCAACAACCCACGGTGATATGCTCTTAAAATTCTAAACCTATCATCTCTCCCACACTTCCCTAAACTCTCTCCCACCTCCTTCATCTCTCTGCTAGACACTGTTTTTCTGTTTTTGTTTTGTTTGTTGTCTCATTGTATTGTCTTATATTTTTCTTTTTCTCTAATTTAAGTGCTATTATTTTAACTTTTAATTAATTTATTTTTGTTTTTGATATTATGTGACTGCTCTCCAAACAAGGACTTCTTTGAACTTTTCTCCAATTTTCAATTAGGATGCTTGACTTTCGTAAAAGCAACATCACCTGATGACGTCGAGTTCTTTATAACTAGTTGACTGAAACATACTTATGAATGTGTAGCAGAACCTAAACGTTTATGTAAAAATAAATAAAAAGTATATCTTGCTCTACTTTGGTATAGAGCACTTTTGTATAAATCTCATTAAACTCATTAGCTGTTTTAACTCTGAAGAATATTAACCTCAAATAATTATAAACAGAGTAGAATGATAAATTTGTTGCCCTAGAAAAGACAGTATGATTCCATTTCCATTTGATGAAAAACAAACCGGTTTTCTTTTTTTTTGTTGCAGACACTCTGCTAGTTGGCCAGTTGTGTACAAATCCAAAGAGTGATAGGAGCCTTCTATCATGTCTGAAGGGTGATGAAAACAAAGTTGTATGGTCTTTGGTATGTTTCCAAGGGAGGGCCACATCATACGACCTCACATCTTCGAAGTCAGCTTGAAAGTCAACACTAAAGTGTACCTGGATGTGTTGAAGAGTGTGGAGATCCCCTGGTGCAATCAGGTAGCTGCTGGTAGACCCTAAATGTTGCAGCAGGACTCAGCACCGGCCCACAAGTTCAAAGAGACCAAGGCTTGGCTTCAGAAGGAGTACTACAACCTTGTACCATTCTCTCACTGGTCCTCCTCCTCCCCCGACCTGAACCCACTGGACTATTCGTTTGGTCATACGTCAAGAACATCACCAGCATGACCTCCCACAACACCAAAGCCAGCCTGATCGTCGCCATCTGCCGAGTATTTGCAGAGCTCCTCTCAGTGTTTGTGGAAAAGGCATACTCCCAGCTTTGGATCCGTATCAAGATGGTGATTGAGCTATATTGAATAGATGTCAGCTCTACTACATAATCAAGTTACCTGAATTCTTTTTTCAATAAAAGTATTAAAATAAAACTGTAGTGTTGTTTTCTTTAGGGCGACACTTAGGGTTCCACCTTGTATGTGTATATATAGATAATATAATTAGATAGGTTCATATACTTGTTAATGACTTCCTCTTCTTCAGGCCAAAAATACTTCACAAAGTAAATTTTCTCTCTTGGAAGCCAAGTTCCTCCCATTTGATAATCACTAACAATGAGGCTGCTTTATTTAAATCCCAGTGAATCAAGTCTAATCAAACTTGATTTAATTGTCAAAATGTAATACTGAGCCAATCTCATTTGTTTTGTTTTTAAGCAGTGGAACATTGCCAAAACTGACCTCGAATGTTCATAAAGAAAGGAATAAAAATGACCAATCAGTATTGATTTTTCATTTCATTTTGTATCTTTTGTAATAAAAGTATTATAGTTATTGTGAAGACGAGAGAACAAGTAAAATCACATTGATTGATTTTGATTGATTGAAATAATTTCCTTATAGTGGATGGAATAAATTCTTTTAATTAAACGATCACAAATCGAATTGAGAATGAAAATATTTCTTCTATTCACAAAAGAACAAAAAGTAATGCTACGCCACACAGTGTTTATCTAATTTATAAAACTCACCATGTTTGTCTGTCTGTCTCCATATTTTCAAACTCTATCTCCTCCGAAACTAAAAGTCGCAGAGTGGCACTAGAGGCCTCAAATGATTGGATTTTTTATGAACTGTTATTTTATGGGTCTTTAACTGATTAAAATAGTTTTTAAGGGGTCAAAATGGAAAAAATCGTTAAACATTTTGTACATTAATCTTAGTTTATTTTTAATCAATTGATATGCATGCCACATTGGTACAGTGATAACGTCATCAGCTTTGAATGTTACAGTTTTGCTTTGGGTTTTGATTCTAGCTGATGGCACCCAAATATTATTTTTTTTATTTTACTTTGGAAATCACGACTAATAATATATGTACGAAATTTGGACAAATTAAAATATCATATTTAAGCATATTTTATGACCGGGCAAAGCCGGGCACCCAATCCTATATATATATTATATATATATCCACTTATCTTGTGCTTCCTTTTTTAAAATTAAATATGTTTTTAACTCTTTTTCAAGATGTCTTTTAACATGTTTTATTAATCATTTGTTCATATTATAAGCTTTATTTCCTTTTCGGTTTTATTGAGCTTTTGCATCTGGTTGAGATTATTTTACTTGTAAATATTAACTCTTTAATATTTATAATATATTTTAAGTTTACCATTTTGATTACCTTAGTAAACTTATTGTAACTTTTATTTTATTTTATATATATATAAATTATTTTGTTTCTTTAAGAAATAAATTTTTAAATGTTGATCACTGTCTTGGAAATAAAAAATGTCGGTCAGCTAGCATTGGTGAAAGATTGTGGCGTCCTGTCGCTTGATCACAATAGATTGTCTGAATTAACGTTAAGCTTTAGAATTATTAACATTTGATGATGGCCTCGGGTTTAGGTCCTTGCTCTTCTGTGCGAAAGAGATTGCAGGGAAGAGAAAAGGGCATTCCCCATTAGGCTAGGAAGTCTATTTTGAATTCTTTTTTTTTTCAAGCCATGTCTTAGTGTTTTCTTTGCTACGTTTCTAATTGGGTTTTCAGGTTTACAATCAGATTTCAGTCATCAGCAGAAGATAGTAGATTCGCTTTTCTCTCTCTTTTCTGTTTCAGTAGCTTTTCCTCCTCTCTCTTCTGTTTCAGTAGCTTTTCTCCCCTCTCTGCTGTTTCAGTAGCTTTCCTCCTCTCTCTTCTGTTTCAGTAGCTTTTCCTCCTCTCTCTTCCGTTTCAGTAGCTTTTCCTCCTCTCTCTTCCGTTTCAGTAGCTTTTCCTCCTCTCTCTTCCGTTTCAGTAGCTTTTCCTCCTCTCTCTTCCGTTTCAGTAGCTTTTCCTCCTCTCTCTTCCGTTTCAGTAGCTTTTCCCCCTCTCTCTTCCGTTTCAGTAGCTTTTCCCCCTCTCTCTTCCGTTTCAGTAGCTTTTCCCCCCTCTCTCTTCTGTTTCAGTAGCTTTTCCTCCTCTCTCTTCTGTTTCAGTAGCTTTTCCTCCTCTCTCTTCTGTTTCAGTAGCTTTTCCCCCTCTCTCTTCCATTTCAGTATCTTTCCCCCACCTCTCTTTTCTGTTTCAGTAGCTTAACTTCAGCTTTAATAAACTTGACCAACCTTTATGTCTCCACTAGGTGATGCATGTTCGCCACTTCATTGGTCATTGCTTCTAGGACCTGATTATGCTGTCAACAGTACCGGCCATCACCCAAAACTTTGGTACAGCAACTTAGGATGTGCTGTAAAGATCCTTCCTTTACACATAGTTTAAAATAAGTATTTTCCCTCTTACCCCAGGTTTGTGCAGGTTTATTGGGCTTGGCAGGACATTAAACACTGACTGAATGAAAAAGTGAACCTCGTTGAAATTTGATCGCCACCAACACACATACACATATCTATATAATTATGAAATCTGGACTGTCTGTCAAATGATCAGGAAATTCCATCTTTTCAGAAAGGTGAATTTATATATACATTTATGCATATGGGTGTGGCTCAAAGGCTAAGAAATGAGAGTGGAGAGTTGTATGTTTTGGTTTCAATTCTAGTTGATGGTAACCAAGTCATATATATATATATATATATATATATATATATATATATATATATATATGTTTCTGTAAGGTCTGGCGAGGCTGTTAGATCGTAAACATGGCCCAACAGCCCAAACATATGTAAGCAAACAGATAAAACGGTAATAAATAATAAAACACATATTTGCTTTGCAATAGTATTGAGCATTCTCTTCAGGTTTTTACTAATTACCAGTTTTACCATATTATATATATATATATATATATATATTGTTTTGATCTCACTACTATATATTAGGTTCAATATAATTATCAATAGAGAATTGTCTCTATAATAATATATGCATAACTTTCATGAATTAAAATATCATATTTAATCATATCTTATGACCGGGCAATGCCAGGCAGCCTGCTAGTAATATATGCACATTTGAATTTTCAATCTAATTAAAATAGTTTGTCATAAAAAATTTTCTTCTTTTACTTTTTTAAAAAGTAAAAAAAAAAAAAAAAAAAAAAATTAAAAGTTTTTACTTTAAAAAAGTAAAAAAAAATAAAAAATAAATAAATAAAAATAGGGTTTCTGGATATTATCGGTTAATTTTTGTTTTATGCATTTATATTCATTTAACCATTCCATTGTTAGTTTTGCCTGCAACGAATTTCCGAGGAATATTTTTGAAGATAAGAAAAATCTTAAAAACATAATTTCTGAACTAGATGTACAAAATACAATATTGATCATGTCATAAATTTTGTATTCTACCAAGTTATCACACACACAAATCGGTTGCCAAGATCACTGGAATAATGGTTAGATGACTCTACCGCTCCAGTAAATATCTCATTGCCGATGCAACCCTTTATCTATACAAGAGCCAGGTGTGCCCTACAATGTTGCCACATCTGGGCAAGAGCTGCTCGGCACGCCCTATCCTGCCTTAATAGAGTTCAAACTAGCTTCGAAACCTAGTAGGTGATGCCCCTTTTTTCTTCCCTGCAACTTCTTTCCCATAGAAGAAACGTCGCGAGCCTATCTCTACTATCGCTATTTTCATGATAAGTGCTTGCCTGAACTCTAATCTATGATTCCCTTCTTGACAAATTTTCACAAAAAAAAAAAAACCCAAAAAAACACTCGACTAGTTAAAATCGCTATATGATTTTCCCCACTCTCTATCTATGCCTAAATGTAAACGCAGATTCTCTGAACAAAGCTTCTTTGCCAGAACTGCTTGCTTTTGGAACACTGTTCTGCTGGCATGCTTCCCAGCTAAATACAACATGGTAGCCTTCAAATCCAATGTAAACAAGTTCCTGTTAAGTCGTCCTCCTAAATAATCAAACTCTATCCAATTTACATCATTAACGATTACTTCACTGCTACCTTACATTCATTAACCCTTATCCTTGAGTGGCCTTTGCGCCTTGATAAGTGGTGATTCCCAAATAAAAAAAGTTCCAATGCATTGAACTAAAAAATCATAACACACACACACACACACATATATATATATATATATATATATATATATATATATATACTTGACAGTCGTTTTAAATTCTTTTTTCTACGCACATCTTGTCTTCCTTTTTTTCTGCCTTTTAGATTACTTTGGACCATCTTCCAATTACACGATTCCCTTGGATTTTACTTGTGAAAATGGAAACTTAACCAAATGTTTTGAATTTTGATTTTTGGATTTTACCATTACTGGATATTTTACCCTTCACCAGACTATCCATTCACGTGAAATCACCTTTTTCTTCACCATATTCCCTCTGCTTCACTATTTGTTACCAAATAAAATTTAGAACTTACTTGTAGTTTCATCAAATACTGTTGCAAGTAAAATCCGATCCCGCATTTTGCAAAATCCTACCCTCTGATGAGAAAGAAAGTATTTCTTTGAAACTCCGTGGATTAAGGACTATCCACTTATTTTGTGCTTCCTTTTTAAAATTAAATATGTTTTTAACTCTTTTTCAAAGTGTTTTTAACATGTTTTATTAACTACTTGTTCTTATATATATATATATATATATATATATATATATATATATATATATATATATATTATAGATCAGTAAACTAAAATCATGCTGACATAATCAATATTTTGTAATATGTATGAATCCAATTATTATAGCCTGCCATAAAAAGAAAATAAATAAGGTCAATAGATTCTGTTTTAGCCATTTCTAATCATTTACAGTTAGCTTGACAAGTAATGAATTGACACTTTTTGTGAGCTGAATTCTTTTTTTTTTTTTTTTTTTTTTTTTTAGATTATTAAAAAAAAAACAACAAAACATTCTGAAGTATATGTACACAATAATATTTGTTGATGTTCTATTTTTGGAGTTTGATTGCAAAATATTGATCATGTCCTAAATTTTGTATTCCGAGTTATTACATACACATTATATATATATATATATATATATATATATATATATATATAAATATAAATATATATATACTAGCATAGGTGCCCGGCTTTGCCAGGGTGTTTGTAGGTAGAAAAGAAAAAAAAAAAAGTGTTTCGAACCCGTGACGAACTGGAAGGTGGAAATGAAAGTGAAAGAAAACATGAACTTTCACTATTAACGGTTCAAATGTACTGATGTCAATCAAAAAGTTGACTTGCAGAAACAAACGTTGGCTGGAGGCCAGTTCAGTTTTCGGCCGTTTCATTTCTTTGTTTCCCCACGATGTTCAGGAAAACAAAAAAGGGAGTGTTCAAATGAATAGCAAATGTCTGATATGAGGGTTTTCCCTGACATTGATCAAAGCTAATTTTAAAAGGCTGAGGAGCTCCTTCGCTTTTGATTTACTTTCGATTTTATATGAAAGGCACATACAAACACGCAAGAGGAAGGAATAGTGTGAATTTTATAAAAGTCGATCAAAATAAATGTAGAGAGGACGTGTGTTTGCAAATCATAGATATTATGATCTATATGTAAAAAGATATTATGATCTAGAGAGCACATAAAAAGTTCTAAAACACAGTAACCCCACCCCCAAGAACCCCGGCGAAAAAAGCCTTTGCTGGACATACAAAAACGCACACAGCCGTTTTGTCTTTTATGTGTATAATTTTATGATGGCAATTGCTTTGTCTTTACAGGCGTTAACCATCCCAATGCTCCCCACCAACCTCATCATAGTTTTCTGGTTAATCATCAGCGACACCCAAACCACATCCGTGGGCCCGAAGATGACTTTTCAGGCCAGCATTTGATTTGCACAGTCTGCCACACATATCGCAAACAAAGTTGTGTGTTGAAACTTGTTTCACTTCTGTCTCCATTTTTTGCTCGCTCTGCTCATGGCATGTGTTTTCTTTTTGTCGTTAATGCACATCGCTTTTGCGAGGAGCACACGATTACAAGCATCACATTTCCAATTGTTCAATTCAATGGGCAAAACCGACACATTGCCTTCCAGAAGGTTTCTCTTCAGTTTAGCATGATTGATTCTTTCCCTCACAAAATTTTCAGATGCCCCTCTGACTAGCCTTCTCCATTCGGGCCGGCATTTTGCTAGGGTTTCCCAGTTCTGGACAGGAATCTTGAAAGCTTTAAGATCGTCTTTTATGCAATCCTTAAAGTGGTTCTTTGGTCGATGTTGAGGGCGTTCCCAGTCTTAAGCTCGCCGTAAAACAACTGCTTATATGTGTGTATAAGTAGTTAATAAAACATGTTAAAACACACTTTGAAAAAGAGTTAAAAAAGATATTTAATTTTAAAAAGGAAACACTAAATAAATGGATAGTCCTTAATCTGCGGAGTTTTGAAGAAATACTTTCCTTCTCATCAGTAGGATTTTGCTTGCAAAAGTATTAAATGAAACTACAAGTAAGTAATAGATCTTACTTGATAACAAAAAGTGAAGCAGAGGGAATAGGGTGAATCAAAAAGTGATTTCACGTGAATAGATAGTCTGGTGAAGGGTAAAATTTCCACTGACGGTAAAATCCAAAGCTTTCTTAGATTCTGCATCTTTGGATTTTACCGTCATTGGAAATTTTACTCTGATGAGAAGGAAAGTATTTCTTCGAAACTCTGCGGATTAAGGACTATCCATTTATTTAGTGTTTCCTTTTTAAAATTAAATATGTTTTTAACTCTTTTTCAAAGTGCTTTTTTAACATGTTTTATTAACTACTTGTTCTTATTAAAAGCTCTATCTCCTATTTGGTTTTATTGAGCTTTTACATCTGGTTGAGATTACTTTATGAATATTAATTCTTTAATATTTATAATTTACTTTAGTTTTGCCATCTTGGATCATTTTGGCAAACTTAATTGTAACTCTTATTATATATATGTGAATGAATGACAAAAGTCTATATTCCAAAGTTCATGATGTTGACCATCTTACAATTTATTCCTTTAATTCAGTTGATATTTACAATTCTTGACAGTATCTGTTTCATAGCACAAAATCAATCACTTAATTATTATATCAATCAATGAATCTATTTTGCCCTTAACTCATCAGATGAAATAGCAACAATCAATCTGTCAAAAGGAATATAGACTTTTGTCATTCATTCACTATATTGCTCTGTAATTACATTGAGCTTCTTAAATAAGAATTGGTATATATTATAAAGAAATAAAGTATATTTCCACAGAAATATATATATATATATATATATATATATATATATACACACATACATGCATATGATCAAAGAAGTTCCACTATATTGAACTAACCTCATATCTTTTCAAAAGTGCTCACAATACATATCTAGAACTTTTATAAGTGAAATTGAATAAACATCAGAAAAACCCTGTGTGTATTAAGCAATATTTTGCCAATTTCAAACAATTCAAAGATCCATTTTTTTTTTTTTCACTTTAATGTAATTGCTAATAGTTCACCCCTTATTAAAGCAAAAACCACTTGCGGATAAAGATTAGTCAGATTGTCGTTGGATAATGAAACAATACTACAAAAAGGATCGAGAACTATGATTAATTTATAGGACAACTTGACAGATATTTGTTGATATAGGACTTGAAAATGACCATGTTGTAGCCTGTAGGAAAACATTCCCATAGAAAGGAAGTTCTTGGAAAGAAACTCTGTTCATGGAAGTTTCATTTGATTTTAGATATACAGAAGACAGTTTTTTTTTGCAGTGTTGGAAGCAAGAAGAGTTTTTGCTAAGACGGTTTTAGGAAGGGGGGATAGACCTAGAAGCTCAACTAAGCATCGACCATAAAAATACTGATAGAGTAAGGAAACACTAGCAACATCTCTTCTGTACTCCCTCCAGAATTCTTTCCTTACATTGGATAACACGTTCTTGTATTCTAATTTATATTCTAATTCACACCATACAGGGCACAGTGCAACTTGAACATATTTGTGTTGCATATTAGCACACCTGGGGCATCCCCGAATTATCTGAGTCAGAAGATTATTATTTTGTGTGGATTGAATTAGATTTGTTTTAAAGAGAAAAATGCAATTCAAGGACAAATATGGTTAAATGATGTTTTAGGAATTTTACATGACTAGATTCTATAAAAATAACAAAAAGGAAGCTATAATATAAATCTCACCTTTGTTTAAATGTATGTATGTATGTATGCCTAAAACTTTCAACACAGGCAATGGATTTTCACAAGATTTGTATCATTTTGAAGCTCTACCCTTCAGACCACAAATATCGAAAAATTGGCCACAAACATTCATTTCTTCACCCTCAACTGGGCACTTTTCTACAGGGAGGGGTCGCTTTTTTAGCCGATATTTTCGAAAGTCATCCCCTCTTTTTAATTGTCTAGCCTTAATTTAAACCTACATCACTTCCAGTTTGGCGATGGGCACAATAATAAAGACGTCAGTTTTTCACGTTCTTTGCCTCCTTCGCAGTATGGGTTCAAGCCTGCCTGCCTACTACCACTTTTCTTTTTTGCTCAACACACACCTCCAAACACCCAGGCAATGCCGGGCACTCAGACTAGTTTTAAATAAATAAAGACAAATATGTTTTCAGAAAAAAGAATGTGCATTAACAAAAATAATACCTAGATATGTGATACAGATGTCGGCTGATAGGATTCTTTACGGACGTGCAAATTACGTAATCACAAAAGAAATAGTTTTAATACATACACAGACGTTAATTAGAAGAGTGGGAAGTCAGTCAAGCAGGGCAGTCAAAAAAGTCAGTTGAATGAGAAAGAGAGAGATGGTAATTTGTGAAGGACAAAATGTCATATTTTCAATAAAGAAAATAAGAAAAAACTGAATCGGAATTTTATAACTCTGGTAACAAAGTTGATGACAGTGGTAACACAGAAAGCAAGAGAAAGAGAGAGAGAACAGAAGATAAACTAATTGCAAAGCAAACTGTAGTCTTTCTGTAAGTTTTTAATGCTGGGTTTGTTTAAATATATGCGAGTGGCCAAGAAGCAAACAATCCACATGTAATGCTGATGTCATGTATGTATATGGTATAACAATTTGGCATAACGCTTGCCTTGCAGACACCATGTTGTATAATATGTGTGTGTTCATTTTTGTTGAAGGTTTAAAATTTGGAATAAGAGAATTACAGCTGGTGTCCAATGAGAAAGAGTGAAATTTACGTAGGGAGAAATCATTATTTTCTGAATATGTGAATTGGAAGTGAACATTATTTTTATGAGCTTATGATTCAGTTAATAAGGGTGACGGGGCAATACAAGTCTACTATGTGTAATTTTACATGGTGTAGAGTGGGGGCGGTAAGAGCAGTTATGAATTAGAGGGAAAAATAGGAACTACTTCCTCAATTGATAATGGCAATAGTGACGATTTCTCTCCTAAGATGAATTGTAGCATTTTATTATAAGGTCTAAATCTGTCTATAATGAAATTGTAAAATTACACAATGTAGTGGATGATAGTAGACACAAAAATTTCTATGTGGCATCCGTTGCTCCAAACCTACGGTAATTTGGTCCAGAGAGGAATTTCTGCAATCAAAATATTATGTACAGGATATAACTTCATGTGGTGTCATCTTTTTGAAGAAAAAGATATGTAAATTCGTCCCGTAATCTTAAATGTTTCTCTGACTCTTAAATTTTCAGACTATTATATAGACTGTTGACATTATATAATCTCCTTCTCTTCACCAAAGAACATTTGTCTAGCTTTCCATCAATGAAACATCAAAGTTGTGTACTTTATTAAGTGACCTTATTTCCCCTGACCGGGAAAATTGTAGTATGGAATTTGTGTGTGTAGGTGTGTGTACGAGTGTAGCCACAGTATACTATGTCTAAGTCTTGATCATTGTTGAAAATGAGTATTTGTCTCTTGTGATGTGGAATTATCTCATCCCTAGCTACCACTTGCAATAAAACAGGTAATCGCTCAAGCAAGAATAAACCTCTATTATATAATGAGGAAAATGTGTGTGTGTGTGTGTGTGTGTGTGTGTGTGTGTGTATGCCTTGCAAAAACTTCCAATAGACGCGTTGGAATATGACAAAATTGGTAGCCTTTCAAAGATCGATGTCTTGGACGACAAATATTAATTAATTGGCCCAAAAGATTAATTCTTTCATCGTCAACTGGACTGTTATCTGCAAGAAGGGGTCAATTTTTACTGTCAACATTTTTGCAAGTCATTTAATCCTTGCGTGAACGACATTGCATAAAATAGATTATTTCAAATGCCTGTGATGTCACAATCGCATATCGATAAGACCTTGTGTGTTATGGGTTCGAGACTGCCCACTACTCCCAATTTTCTTTTTTTTTTTTTTTGCATGAGTACTCGCTGCCATTCTGAGTTGTTTTGATTCATTTTTTTTAGGGCTTTGGTTGCTCAACTAACCCCCTTACACACACCTCAACACACCCGGGCAATGCTGGTCACCAAGGCTAGTCTATTATATAAATCTCAAATGTCGATTTATGTGTGTGTGTGTACATATGTCTGCCGGCAGATGTAATGAACATTGACAAAATCAATATCATTAGAAAGATCAAACTCTCAGATAACAATTATCCAAAAATTGGCCAAAACCATAATTTCTGTGCTGGTCAACTGAACTGTTCTTTGCAAGGAGGGGTCAGTTTTTGCATCAACATTTTTGCAAAGTCTTCATACGCCTTGCAATGACTAACCTTATTTTGAATGCCTGCGACGTCGTAAGCCACCGTGAGCATGGCAGCAAAACCGTTGTTTTTTTTCACCTCCTTTTTCTCTTAGCGTTACAGTCCTCAAATGATTGGATTTTTTATGGACTGTTCTTTCATGGGTCTTTAACTGGTCAAAATTGAAAAAAAATCATAAAACATTTTGTACATTCATTTTAGTTAATTTTTAATCAGTTCATATGTGTGTCACGTTGGTACAGTGGTAACGTCACCAGCTTTGAATGCTACAGTTTTGGTTTCAATTCTAGCTGATGGCACCCAAATATTTTTCTTTTTTAATTTTGAAATCACGATTCTATAATAATAAATACGAATTCTGGACAAATTAAAATATCATATTTAAGCGTATTTTACAACCAGACAAAGCCAGGTGCCCCCCACCCTCGCTAGTATATATATATATATATATATATATATATATATATATATGATTACTTCATTTAATCACATAAATTAATATACGAAGATATAATTTTATGCGTAAATTTTTCAGTATTTACTTCAATAGTGCTCAATACATAAGTAGAGCTAGGTAGTAAATTATTGTTATGGGGGTACAAATCACCCCTATTTGAGAAGTAAGTGGAATCAACCAGTCCTATGAATACCACTGGTTTCAGAGACTAAATAAAGACATTCATACCATGTTTAACCGCATGCTACGAACACGTTCCTCTCATACCACTTTAGTGGCTCCTGTATTCTTTATGATAAATACATATATTTTTTATACATCTTATACTTGTGGTTTCTTTCATTTGTGACCCCTAGCACGGGTCTACAACAATTATGAAAATATATATGGCAATTAAGCTACACAGAATATTCCGCGTTTCATTCTCATGAGAATTTGTCAGGCTTATGCGGAATATTCTGTGTAGCTTAATTGGCATATATATTTTCATAACTTACTAATATATATATATATATATAATACTTTAATAGTAACCTATTATTTATAATTATAGGTTCCCATATTGTATTAAATTTTACACTAGGTCTGCTTAGCAGGTAATCATCGCCCAGCATATAATTTTTACTTGTACAAATAACACTCAATATGAGAACTGTAGTCCTGATAATAATCCAAATTATGAATTCGTATCTAAAAAAATTCAGAAGTAAAGCTGCGGTTTGTCTTTTGCAACTCAAACAAGTGATCAATATTGAGTTTATTGGTCAATTAAGGGAAATCTGTATTACTAAAAGCATTTATTTATTTTTTTTTTTTTACATGGGGTTCACCACTTATCAAGGCCCAATGGTCACTCAGGGATAAGGGTTATTGTGTGTACAGTAATCAAAGGGATAGTGTAGCAATAGTATTGGAGAATTTGTAAGGTGTCATTACTTAGGGGGGGGCGGTTCATTAGGAATTTGTTTGTGTTGGACTTGATGACATCCAGGTTGAAGTCGGGAGGGAAACAGGCAAGCGGAACAACAGAGTTCCACAGGCGTGCAGTTCTAAGAAAGAAGCTTTATTCATGGTATCTACGTTTTGATTTAGGCACAGATAGGGAGTGGGGAAAATTATTGACGGTAGTTTCAGCTAGTCGGGTGATTTTTTGTTTTCTTTTTACTAGCATAGATACCCGGCCTTGCCCGGGTGGACATAAAGTTCAGTTTGGACACAGCTGCTATACTAAGGATATTGAGCAACCCCCAGAAAAGAACAGAATCGCCCTCCCCCCCAAAAAAGTTGGTGACAACTTTACCACTAGATATTTCGCCAGCCTGTGCCCTCCCCCAAGTATAAATCAATCAAAACTTTTCTTTCAATCAAAATAGCAGCGAGTGCCCGTGCGACCGAAAAAAAAAAAAAAATTCGCATCGGATCAAATTACATTGCGGAAAACTACTTATGTGGAAAATTTAAATGCGATATTCGTTTTCAGCACACCCGAAAACCTCTGGAAAACAATTTTTAAAAGATAGGTTTTATGTTCTACCAGGCCACAATTACCAAATAACCCCCCTCCCTAAACACCTCCCCCCAATAAATTGCCATAAAATGGGTGCTCATTTTACGTTAAATTAATATATAAAAGTGATCTCCACTTTTTGAAAATATAATTTTTTTATGCCTTGGAAACTACTTGCTTCCTGGAATGTTAAACGTTATTTTCGTTTTCAGCATTCCTGAAAACTTTTAATAGTGATAATTTTAAAGGATTTCTTGAGGGGTGGAAAACTGAAAGCGTGGGGGCAAAAGGTAAAAATTTACTTCATTTTCAAACACGAAGAATGTGCTTTAAGAGAGAAAAAAAAGATCAATATAAAAGAGTCGAAGACATAAAGAGTGACAGAGGGAGAAAGAAAGAGAACCAGAGTATGTAATGATTGAGAGAGAGAGAGAGAGAGAGAGAGAGAGAGAGAACGATCGATAGCGCTGCAAAACAGGGGAGAAGCTGACGTTCAGTCAATTTATGCAAAGAATTGCTACAAACAGCGAAACGGAATTACAGCAATTCGTTTTAGTTGAAGTTCGTTTTCCGGTTTTATTTACCCAGTTTCATAATGAGAACAAGCATTTTTTCGTTTTTTATAAAATTGTATAATTTATGTATTATTATTATTATTATTATTATTATTATTATTATTAAGGATGTGGGTATAGTAATAGTACACTTCTAAGGTTTCTCTTATGGTTTTCAACTGGAGAATTTTTTTTTTTGTGGTTGAGAGGGGTCTTTAGTAGTGAAAAAAAAACTAAAAATGGGTAACAAAAATATAAATAAAGTGGTAAAATAAATAAATATAAAATAAACATGAAATAAATGTTACCAAAAAGCAAGATAGTTATTCTTCTATCTACCTGAACAGATTTTTGCATTTTAACTTATTTTAAAACGTTTATTTACTTTGAAACACAAGTACTGGCGAGCCTTCATAGATTTGAAAAATAGCTGACATTAGACGATCATCTGGGAAGTCTTGATAATCACTAAAAAAAAAATCGAAAATTAAACAAAATACGAGTAGAAACCTGACTAATGTCACCAATCGTGCAAAAATGTAATGATCTACCATTTTTTGTTTAATTTTCGACTTTTGAGTGATTATCGAGATTCCACAAATGCCCGTCTAATGTCGGACATTTCTTTCTTGCTCAACTTAAGACTCAGCATTACTTGTGTACTGATTTAAATAAACACTTGAAAATAAGTTAACAGACAAAAAATTTATCCAGGTAGGTAGAAAAACAACTTATCTTGCCTTTGGTAATATTTATTGTGATTAAATGATTTTATTTAGAATAAGTGCACTATTCATGATATGAGTCAGTGCGTTGACCATCATAAGAGGATCTTAGTTGGTCTTGGAATATGTGGTCTGAAATGTTACCAAAGACAAGATGACAAAATTTAGTACAAACCTGTTCAGGGCAGCAGAAAAGAATAAAGAAGAAGGAAAAATAATGACTGCTGTTCTCTTTATATGACTATGAATTTGTCAAGTTTGTCATGTGATATGCAAATGAAATGCTCTGGCTAGGAATTAAAAAAAAAAAGCCTGAGTTTTGAGAGACTGGTAAGTTTGAATTTGGATGTTGAAGCAGCAAGTCTTGTGAGCAGTGAGTCACATTTTAAAGTTGAGAGTTCAGACAGCAGAGTTTCCCCCTCTGACTACAACTTGGATGTCTTCAAGTCTAATATAAATAAATTCCTGATGAACCGCCCCCTTAAGTAAGACATTTTATCAAATCTCCAATACTAATGATTACTACGATACTATTCCATTGATTACTGTACACGCAATAACCTTTATCCTTATCTCCGAGTGGCTTCCAGGCCTTGATAAGTGGTGACCACCATGTAAAAAAAAAAAAAAGAAAAAAAAGAGTGTTGAACGTTGGTGTTGAATTTTTGATAGTAGAGTAACGAGTGGTGGAGCTGAATTTATTGACATCAAAACCAAGATTAGAACAAGTTACACTTGAGTGCATTGATTTACAAGCTATTTCGGCAAACTACTGGTTTGTGGATGACAGTAATGAAGAAGATGTTGAAAATAAGCAGTGAGGTTCTAGAAAAAGTGATCTAATGGCCTGGTTGACAAAAGTGGAGCTGGTGGCAAAGCTGCAAAAAATTAATGACGTTGCAAGCTTTATGTCATGGTTTTTTGGAAGGTGACGCCTTAGCGCTGTATCTCCAGTTAACAGAGGAAGATCAACGAAATGCAGAGAAAATAAAAGCTAAACTGAAGAATGCGTTCACCAAAGGAATTTTTTCCACTTATGCAAACCTGATGAGGAGGCAGTAGATGTATATGCGACCAATATACAAAGGTTGGCAGAATTAGCTGGATTTGCGGGAGTAGGACAAGAGCTAATCATGAGGCTCACTTTTGTGAATGGATTCCCAGAAAATATTTCTGCAGTACTACAGCAGTTGCCACATGCAAAAGAACTGCCGATTTGCGAACTGCTTTCAACTGCCAGGGTGTTCACTGCTACACGGACCCGGAAAGTGGCAGCAGTTGCAAAACGAGAACTGAAAAGAGAACCTAGACAGGCTGATTAAAGACCCAGGATAAGGAAACCATTTAGTGTGAATTCTATAATTGTAAGGACCCTCACCATTGCAAGGGACTGTAACTTGTTATGGATGTCGTGAACCAGGGCACTACTGACGATGTTGTCTACAATGAAACAAAAACGGAGCAACCAATGCGTTGGCGATTACTCCCTTACCTCAGCAATGGCGCAAAATGGACCACTACCAACATTAGGAGTGTTAGTAAAGGATATGCAAGTGAGAGCACTCATCGATACTAGCTGTACTGCCACACTAATTCAATCGGGTCTTTCAAGTGAGTGTAAAGGGCACAAGTACTATAAGAGCAGAAGATGGACAAAAGGTTGCATGCAGAAAAATTAGTACTATAACATTGGAAATACGTGAACGACTGCTGAGGACGGAGTCAATTGTGCTGAAAAAAACAATAGTGTCGATATCATAGTGCGGATGGACCAATTTGGAAGAGTTATTATTGATGAAAATGCTAATGTGGAGATTAGAGGAGGAGAATGTGCTACAAGCATATATTTAAACCAAGAGAAAAAAGAAAAATTCCAATGTGAGGTGGTGGACAAGGACTTCAGTGTGAAAATTGATGAAATGAGGTGGAGTGTTAAATGGAAGTTGACTTCAGAACCTCCAACATTAAAGAACAATGTTGATCATTATTATATGAAGCTTACTGAAGAACAGAAGGGTGATTTCAATAATGAAGTTAAACGTTGGCTTGTGGAAGGAATCCTAGTACCTTGGAATCAAGATGTTAAGACGGAAGTCCTTCTCATAAAGGCAATGATACAACCCACAAAAAAAAACAAGTCAGACCAGTTCTCAATTATCGAGAACTAAATAAGTATATTGCATGTCATTCTCGTGGAAACGCACTTGATGTCTGCAGAGAAACTATTAAGACGAGAAGGCAGATGACAAATGCAACAAAGATCGTGGATTTAAAATCTGCATGTTTATGAATTCATGTTGCAAGACATTTATGGAAGTTCCTATTGGTCCGGTATAAAGGAAAGACCTATTGTCCGACTAGATTGGGTTAAATGGCAAAAATTTTGAAACCGTTCCTAATAAAGAGGACCTCATCAGGGAGAACACATTCGTATATAAACGACATTTTGGTTAAAGAAACAGTTATGACAATTTTGGACTAGCAGCAAAACTACCAGAGTCATTGAAGGGGTAACAGCATTAGGTTTTCGGCTCAATATGGACAGCTCAGGAAAATTGATATTTACGAGAAGAAACGACCTGCCAGAATTACATGATAAAATGAGCAGGCATGAACTGTTTTCTACCTGTGAAAAACTGGTGAGCCACTATCCAATATCTGGATGGCTTAGAACCACTTGCAGCTATTTGAAAAGAAGAGAAGACGAAACTGGTTAGGAAGATATGGTGGATAGCAAGACAGTTGGTGTGCTATGAGAGGTTGTGGAAGAGGTTCTACAAAGAGACTCGGTTTGAGGGAGGTGGCATGTTCCCAAATAAGGAAAAGGCATTGTATTGTGTGATGCAAGTAGCACGGCCACCGACGTAGGTGTTGAAATTGATGGTCGAGGATGCAGCATGTCTAAGAAAGAAATGTAATTATAATCACATCAACATTACTGAGTTGCAAGCAACGATAAAGAGTTTGAACCTGGCATTGAAATGGGATTTGAAAAAATTGAGATCTGAACTGATGATTCAGTTACTGTTCATAGCTGGATTCATAGCTGGGTTAATTATGATAATTAATGAGAAAAGGATTCGAACAAAAGGATCAGCAAAATTAATTATACTACAACGTTTAGGGATTCTGAGAGAAATGATTGATGAATTTGACTTAAAGTTAAGTGTAACATTTGTATTGCTCAAGATAAAGTAAAGGAATTGCGTGAGCTACACCATGTAGACGTAGAAATAACACTTTATTTTAGTGTGGAAGGTCTACGCAGAAGTGATGAGAAATAGTATGAAAATGGTAATCAGAAATTGTGATTAATGTCAGACAATCGACCTGCCACCAACCATTCATGAACTAGGGAAGGTTCAAGTGTCCGTCGATTGGATGTGGTTATCTATCGACATCACCCACTATAAAGGAGGAGTATACCTATCTATGGTAGATTTTGGTCCAGAGAGATTTGCTGTTTGGAGAGAGATTCCAGCAGAAACAGATGTCATCGTAAGAACATTGGAAAATGTTTTTTTTGAGCATGGACCAGTCGAAGAGGTGACGATGGACAATGGAGCAGCGTTCCGTCTGGAGATATTTCGGAAAATTTTGTCAGGCATTATTATAGAACATTGAGCAAAAATGGTATCATAGAATGAAACCATAGAACTATAAAAGCCATTGCCGAGAGAGGGGTGGGGGAATATCACATGCAGAAGCAGTGTTTTGGTTCAACATAACCCCTAAATCTGGGCAGCTTGAAGAAACAGTGCCACATAGGGCGATATTTAAATACCAATGGTGACACCTTAGAATTAAAGCATTTACAGAACAATCTGCCAAGCCAAAGTCTATACAAATTAGAAAAGTGTGGGTTAAACTGCCTGTGGCCCGGTGCACAACAAAATGGACAAAATGTGTGGTTCCTAGTACACAGTCTGAAAACAATATCAAGGTGGATGGTGTACCAAGACACTTTCTTGACATTAGGCTGATTGGAGGAGATTTGGTGAATGAAAGAGATGATGAGCAACAGGAAGTGGAACAAGAAAAAGTGAAAATCCCAAAGAGAGCGACATCAAGGATAAAGGTGCGTGTGATTAAATGATTTATTTTTTAATAAGTGCACCATTCATCGTACGAGCCAGTGCATTGACCTTGTTGAGAGGATTTTATTTGCTCTTGGAATATGTCGTCTGAAATGTTATCATAGAGAAAATGTTAAAAATTAGTACAAACCTGTTCTAGATCAGCCAGAAAGAAGGCAGAAGAAAGAAAGAAAAAAAAAGGCTACTGTTCTCTACAAGTTTGTCAAGTTTATCACGTGATATGCAAATGAGATGCTCTAGTTAGGAATAAGAAAGCCTGAATTTTGAGAGACTGGGAAGTTTAGATTTGGAAATCTTGTGAGCAGTGAGTCACATTTTGAAGTTGAGAGTTTAGACAGCAAAGGCTCGAACGTTGGTGTTGAATTTTTGATAGCAGAGTGACGAATGGTGGAGTTGAATTTATTGACATCTGAATCAAGAGTAGGAGACAAGTAACACTTGAGTGCTTTAATTTACATTTATTAGGATGCTTGTATAGATTTGTGATGTTTTAAACCAAAGCATTCCAGATGAAAACTTTATGTACTTACATATTGTTGCAATATTTTTTTATAATAAATGCGGTATGCTCCTTCAAAGTTGGGAGATTCTCTTTACAAACGCTGCTGCTGATAGGAACTGACGAATCAAATTAATTCACGTTCTGCTATCGACTAATCAGAAACCAGAATTGTTACATAAAAATTAAATCTTTTTAGCATTTCAGCACATAATTTTTTCGCACCAACATGAGAAGGATCTTTTACTCTTTTGCTGCAAAATTATAAAGCCCAGCTGCCCACTGAGAATTCTTCATATCCAGGACTTGTACAGAATAACTAGCCATCAGAAATTCTTCTGAAATTAAACATGGCTTACAATTCAAGATGCATCATGGTGAAATTAATATAAATTTCTCTTCCTTGTAACCTCTATCTCACAGAAGAGATGTTGCGAGTTTGTCTCTGATGTATCGTTATTTTCATGGAAAGTGTTCGACTGAGCTTCAATCTATGGTCCCCCCTCGCAAAACTTTCACAAGAAACACTCGTCTAGCTGTAAACACTATCAATAATTCCCCCCACTCTTTATCTGTGCCTAAACCTACACGTAGATTCCATGAACAAAGCTTTTTTATTAGAACTGCACGCCTGTGGAATTGTCTTCCGTTTTCCTGCTTTCCGGCTGACTACAATATGGTTGTCTTCAAGTCTAACGTAAATAAGTTCTTGATGAGCCGTTCCATATAAGTTATCAAATTTAACAAATTTTCATTACTAATGATTATTATATTGTCCAATTTCTACTGTACACTCTTTAACCCTTATCCTTGGGTGGCCTCTTGGCCTTGATAATGAGTTGATACCTATGAAAAAAAAAAAGAAAAAGTCCAATGTGAACAAGTTCTAATTGAATCGTCCCCCTAAGTAATCCAAGTTTCAAAATTCCCACTGTTTACTATGCTAAAATCACAATGACTAATGTATACCTATTAACCCTTATCCTCGAGTGGCCTCTGGGCCTTGATAAGTGGTGACACCCTTGTAAAAAAAAAATTACAAATATTACGAAAAATAATTTCAAGTAAAGATAAAATTTATCAAATTATTGAGTTTTATTGTAGGTTTTATTGTGAAGGAGTTGTGTGACCAATTTAGTACAGAAACTCCCTTCGACTTACATTTAAACACAAAATGTTGGAATGTAATTATTAGTGATGGGACGATTTCAATATTTTCCCCGATTCCAATACAATTGCCGATTCCAATACAATTACCAATTCCATACTAAATTACCGATTCCGAGTCTTTATAAACTCTAAATATTTAACTATGAAGTAGTTATGTTTTCACAATTTTAATAAAAACGCATGTTAAATGTGGTTAAATGTGCAGATATTTTCTCAGGCGTAAAAAATACACTTGTAAGCGATGATCTATAGATTTTAGTTTTACTGTTAAAAATCAATAAATATTTATTATTTTATCATTACTATCAGCAGTGGAAGATTTTGCTTTCAACAGAATTAAATAAAAAAAAAAAAAAAGAATTTCAAAGAATAGTTTATTGGCATTGGAAAGTAGGTACTAATTTTTTCTGATTCTGGTACTGATTCTGATACTCCTAAAAGTTCCGATTTTTTCCGATTCTCGATTTCGATTAATCGTCCCAACACTAGTAATTATAGATGATTGTTAAAAATATATGCCAATTTGCGCTAGAGTACCAACAGTTAGTTTTAAAAAGTTGATTTTTAGGAGTATTTGGGTGTGTTTTGAATGAATGTCACATTTAAAATTGTTGCTGACAAATAGTTTTTTTAATAAAACCTTTAATATCTAATGTATTCTGTCTTGTTTTCACTTGTGGTCATGTTTTCGCACACAAGCATTCACTTTTTGGAAAGTTTACATTTTAAAGGTAAGTCTTTAGTTGATGCTCTAGCGCACATTGACCAAATACATCTAATATATAAAAGGCACTCTGCCTGTTTGTCTGTCTGTCTATCTGTATATTTTCAAACTATCTCTTCTGAAACTAAAAGTCACAGAGCGGTGCCAGGGGTCTCAAACGATTGGATTTTTTATGGACTGTTCTTTTATGCATCCTTAGCCGGTTAAAATAGTTTTTAAGGGGTCAAAATTGAAAAAATTATTATACATATTGTACATTCATCTTAGCTTATTCTTAATCAGTTCATATGTGTGTCACGTTGGCCCAGCTTTGAATGCTACAGTTATGCTTTCGGTTTAGATTCTAGCTGATAGCACCCAAATTTTAAAATCATGATTATATAACAAGATATATGAAATTTGGACAATTTAAAGTATCATATTTAAGCATATTTTACGACCGGGCAAAGCCCCCCCCCCCCAGTCTTCTACTAAAAAGATAATTCCATGTAAAAATAGAATTAATCTAGTTTATTGATTTGTAGTGTGTTAGTGGGTGCTTATTGGCACTTATTGCGATAAACAAAAATGAAGAAAAACTTTTATCGTGTACTTACTTGTCACTAAATGAAGATGGCATCTTCCAAAAATCACAAAAATTGATCAAGTAATTTTTTTTTTATTTACGAAAAAACAAATTTGCCATTTCTGTTTTTACCAATAAATGAACGCAATATCAAAGCCATTTTGATATTCTTCAAATTTTGTTTTTAACTTATATAAAATGACCCTTCTAAAATAATCTTCATTATTTGAAAATTTTGTTTTGTAATGTAAAAAATATTTTAAAATACACGTTATGTTAATAAACTATTGTTTTTTTTTAATCATATGTTTCGGTTGTCTTTCTGACATTATACAATAACCAAAAAAAATGAAATGAAAGTCGGTTGTCTGCCCTGGATTCCTTCATGGACGCCTGCATGGACATGGAATAAAATTGAATTTCTTGAAATAAATAAATAAATAAAAATAAAATAAACTACTTGATCAAATTACGTGATTTTTGGAATATTTTATCTTCGTTCCATGACGTTATTACAATATAGAAGCACCAAACAAAAAAGCACATTGTACTCTATCTTATAATACTAAAACAGATCCAAACCATTGAAAAATATTGTATTCTAATTTAAAAAAAAAAAAAAAAGTCTTTGTGTTCTATTTTTCAGCATACCCGAACGAGAATCACCCCACCCTTATATATTAGTGTCCAATCAATAATAATCCACTGAAAAAAATCGCAAAAACCGAAAGCTGTTCTTACCATGGGCAGGTTGGGAGTGCTTATTCTGAAAGCCGTTCTTAACATGGGGAGGCTAGAGGGTGTTTATTCTGAAAGTCATTCGAGGGGGGGGGGTCTCGTTTAGGTCCGCCTATTTTTCTATCCATCCCTGACACCAACAGCCTCAGATTTTTTTTTCTTATGAACACCTCATAAAATATAGGTAAAAACTAAAAGAAATCTGTATTTTCAGCTATATTTGAATAAAGGAAACTATTTTCCGGTCCAGAAATAAGAAATCTGTGCGTTATGACACTATTTTACAATCTAGACGTTTTAGAAAATTTGCAATTTTGGGGCTAAAAATAATTGCCTTGCGCCTAAATTTCACCTAAGTATGCAATTTTATCACTTAAACTAAAAATTTTTTTTGAAAAATACCAAAGTTCCGGGGTTTAAATGCATCATAATAGTGGTAATGCAATGAGATATTTTTTTATTTTATGAAAGTTTCAGGAAAATGTTATATTAAAAAAAACAAAAAACACGTAAATTGATCAAATAGTTTTTATATAAACTAAGAAAATCAAAATTGACGATTTTTAGTGATTTTAATGTATTTATTTGCTTCCCCACCAAAGCAAATTAGGCACAAGGTCGTTTTTAATGTGGGGTAAAAACCAGCTCTCCCTAAAAGTAGGCAAAAAGGGGGCACTCTGGTTACCAAAAATAATAATTGTCCCAGTATAGAGGGGTTCCCCTCCATTGACTGATACAAATTTGCAGCACTGCAGCATAATACTAAAATGATTTTGAAACCTAAATGAAGATTTAATTTAATCGAGTTATCTTCCCTTGCCAATCACTATTTCCATTTAACGCATGTAAACATTCAAAATGGTAGCAATTTAGTTTTACGGAGTCGTATCCAGAATTTGAGAAATTTTGAAAATCTGAAACAATATACTTTTTTTGTTATTTTTGTTGTTTTCTGTTCCCTTCCCCTACTAAACCATAGCTGTTTGCACGGGGGTGGGGGCACGATGAAAACCACATTGAACTCCTAATCCTCGTTATTACAAGTATCTAGATTTACTTTATTCTATTTTTGGATTTTAATAAATATGATAATAGTGAATAATAATTTTAATGCATTTATCAAAAGTTACGTATATATGAGAAACGCGCACAGACACAAGAGATATTGTGCCATGCATTGCATGCAACTACCACTGGACGCAGTTTTAAATGCGGGTTTTAATATACAAACATTTGCTAAGAATTTTTTTTTTCTCCCAATAGTTTAAAGGCTTTCACATTTCTTTCAAATATTGAAGAGTCACGAAGTAACTGATTCTTTCTTCCGTCCAAGTAGAGGAGGTAGGTCTAGCAGACGAGCTTTGTTCTGAAAAATCTGAAAAGTTAGGTCATGTGACATCTGACACCGGTGCTACCCCCCCCCCCCCAATAAAGGCATTACAATACATTAATACATGATTAACACTGAAGAATTTCCGCCATACACCCTTATCTTAAAGTGTTTTAAAATAAGTAAAAACGCTAAAACCTTTTTGAGTTTGTTGACTTTTTTTTTTTGTGGAGGGGCGGAACTGCCCCTATTATCTCAAAGAACCAGGTATGTAAAAACACTTTGCAATATTTTTCAATAATCATTTTCTAGAAATTTTCTGTATGTTTACAATCTATTTTTAATTAAAATTAAGAAATTATTTTCTTAAAAATATATTGTTTATATATGTTTACATTTTGTTTATAAGTAAAATTAAGAAATCAATTAAAAAAAAATATTGTTTATAATCATCTTCATTCAAACGGTTACTTTTCGTTAGCTTCACCGATTTTTTTTTTTTACCTAAATTTTCCGAATTTCAGAACGAGGCTCGTCTACAAGACCCATTTCTTTTACTTTCTTCTATAGAATTTGAATTGAATCAAAAGTGTAGTTCAAATTACGTAATGCCAATTTTATTTTTCATTTTTTTTTTTTTAACAAAATATTAAAATGGATAACTTGTATACGTACTTAATACCATAAGAGATTTCTTGGACTTCTGGCCAAGATCAAAGTGTAGTATCTGTTCTGATACTACACTTCAATTGTTTTTCAGTCGAGGAGAAATCTTTCATGACTGAGACAATTTAAAATTTGTTCCTTTCTCCACATTAAAAAAACGACCTTGGTGTCAGACTCCGCCCTCGTGTGAAGGTAAAGTAAATAGGAAATACGTAAAATGCATGCTGGTTGAAACTCCTTTGCCACCCCATGTTAAAGAATGAGTTTTTAAATAACATTATTATTGCTATTTATTTGCTTCCTAACGAGAGCAAAATGTGACATAAGATCGTTTTTTAATGGGGGGGGGGTAGCTCCCCAAAAAGGGACACTTTGGCAGTAGGCAAAAATAAAAATTGTTTTAGTAAGGGTTTACCCTACATTAACTAAGGAAAAAATAATTTAAGCGTAGCAAGCACCGTAGCATCCGAACAGTAATCATCCAGGGTCCAAGAAAAATCTGTTTAGACATAAAAATTAAATTTATGTTGTTAATGTTACTAAATGAGGAATTATTTCCATTTAAATTCCAGTTAGTATTATGCATTTAAAATTGAGAAAAACACGCCTAAAGTGTCTATGCTATGTAAAGAAACCGAGGCATTTACTTTTATGGCGCATATTTTTGGCGCGTGCTTGCGCGTACAACAATGACCACCACTTTTAACATCAAGAATTGCACTGCTTAATATCCGGAAACTTATTTGTGGAAAATTTAAATGTGATATTCGTTTTCAGCATACCCGAAAACCTCTAAAAGTCGTCAAAAAAAAAAAAAAATGTTAAGGTGAAAACCAAATAAAAATTTACACTATTCATTAATATAAATATTTAATGAAAACATTGTCTTGATTTCGATAAATATGCCAGGTTATTAATTATTAGAAAGTCATGTAAACGGAAGGGAAACAAAATACACACGTGAAGTGGTTTTATATTTTTGTGTTCACAATAAAAAAATATATATATTTTAAGCTTTTTTTTTCATTTTAGTTTCTTAAAAAACAAACAAAAAAAAACATAAAAGACTTCTATAATTTCAAAATATTACGAAAGAAATTTATAGTTAACATGTATTTTAAAAACAAATTCTAAAGAGTTATGCAATATACGGAAAGTGCTACTTTTTTAAAAAAAAATTTTTAAAGATAGATTCAATTTTTATAGTATCTTTGGTTTATGAAATTATTAGGTGAAAGTACAGAGTAATAAATAAAGCCTCTCTCCTCAAAGCAAGATTTTCTAAATAATAACATCATTATTTCAGCACGGTCCGTATTCTGCATAATACCAAGACTTTTTTTTAAAAAATAAATATTCCTTTTTTGCGAATACAACAGTTTGCGATGTATTATTTTTTTAATTTGCTTGTAAATGACTTCTTGACGTAAGCATTCTATGAACGAACACAAATATATATCCACCCAACAAATAATTATCCATGCAGACATATGAAATAGAATAATATTGTTTCTTTCCTTCATAGTGATCGATTTTAAAAAACAAAAAAACGTGGACATGTTTTGTAGCGTTGACAGTTAAACTAAATAAAATGCAAGCCAAGTAGAATGAGATTGCATATCTGTTATGAATGCTTAACAAGTGCTTAGGTGCGACGTTACAAATTATGACCATAATGTAACATACACAGGTTTTTTGGTGCTGTTTTTTGTTTGTTTTCGTTTTTAAAATAAGAATAATTGAAAAATGTTTACCAGATTTTCAGACACCCGTCAACAAGATGGCAACAACCTATGACGTAGGAGCCACGTCGTCATCGTAAGAGCCTCGTTCTGACGAGGATTCCCTATTTTTCTAAATATAGCTTCAGGGAAATCCCATCTTGTAGGGAACCCGAGTGTAATATTTTTAAGAACACAAGAAAAGAGACCCTATTCTCGAAACTAACAATAACACGTGCAAACGTTACTATCGGTGACATAAATCATTTAAAGAGATGCAGTTTAAAAATTAGAAAACTTAGTGTGCGTATGTGTGTGTGTGTGTGTGTGTGTATAATGAACAAATGATTAATAAAACATGTTAAAAGACATCTTGAAAAAGAGTTAAAAACATATTTAATTTTAAAAAAGGAAGCAGAAGATAAGTGGATAGTTCTTAATCCGCGGAGTTTCGAGTTTATATATATATATATATATATATATATATATATATATATATATATATATATATATATATATATATATATTATGCCTCGGTTTCTTTACATAGCGTAGACACTTTATAAATGTATTTTCTTGTTTTCATAATATTATTTTGTATTCTTGCATGTCACCAATAATAAAACCGAATAAAAAAAAATTATAAGCTTTCATACTTTTCGTATTCTTTTTTTATACATTTTCATATATGTATATATATATATATATATATATATATATATATATATATATATATATATATATTTATATATGAAAATACTATCTTTAAAAAAAAGGGGGGCATGGTCCTTAAACTGCAGTGTGCCTCCCGATGGGGGGGGGGCACTTCAAACACACAAAAGGGAATAAATCCGAGAATGTAGAATCTCCACTCCCGTCGTTGCACCTACTCTCCTGCCAGATCTGGAATCTGTACGAGCCCTTCTAGTCTCGCACAAAAACACGCGTTCACATCTCAAGCCATTTTTCTTGTAATACACGTACACACATGTAGATATATTAACGTTCATGTACATACATTCACATTCACGTGCATACACACACACGCTAACATACACACACGTACGCACACATAGGCAACTTCACTTCCCCTTTAAAGGAAATCCACACATGCGCAAAATACCACTGGAAACAACTATAAAAGCAAGAGACATAAACTGTTTCTCTCTTTTCAATTCAGCTTCCGAGCTGAGCGGTCGACGGACCATTCGCTCCCTTTCGGGGCCCGTGCGCTCGTGCGCGTCACGTCCCCTGCTATTCTGTGTGTGGGCAAGAGTCAACAGACAGTACGTACACCTTACACGCTTTCTATCTCCATGAACTGGATTGATTTTCTCTCTCTCTCTCTCCAACAATGAACTTTCCTTCTCACCAGCCAACAGCGAGAGACACACGCCAAACTGGATTGACTTTCTCACTCTTTCTCTCTCTACAACAATAGACTTTCCTTCTCACCAGTTAACAGCGAGAGACGCACGCCAAATTAAACACGTGCTGTACCCTTTCCTTTCATTTGTTTCTTCACGAAATAAATTCTAGTTCATTTAATTCAATTTAACACATTTCTTCCCCAAAACAATTAATTTTTCCTATTTCCTAACGACTAGGGGATGTATAATATATATCCACTAGTCCCACAACAAATCTCCCCAGCACCGAAAAATGAAGCTCGTTTTGTAGTTTCCAGCTTCACGCGCACATGAGATTTTGTGAGAATACACGTAATAAAATGCTGGCTGTCATCTTTATTTTTCCTTTTCTCGACCTGAACTCACTCGCTGCACACCCACAGTAAGACTTCTGTTTTTCTTAGCTTCTGACCACGCGCCCCCCCCCGATCTCAAGATCACATTTTGTAGTCTCTCATCCACTGTGGCAGTCACCTCTCTCTACTTGGCCTCTGAGGTGTCTCGTCCTCCTTCTATTGTTGCACATTCACCTCCATTGCTTCGCCTTCCACTGGTCTGATGCCGTCCATCATAATGTTGTTTCTAGTGTTCCTCCCAGTCACGCGACCTCTACTCCATTGTGTGGTGCGGCGCCCTCGGTGGCTTCACCCATACCTCATCCCCGAGTTTAATGGTCCCTGTGGCCTCTGCCTCTCTGCTTGCCAGCTCAACCCTTGGATGTCTCCAGGAATATACGAAAGTTGACAGTTGCAGAACCGTCTCTGGCACTTGTCCCAATCTAGGCGACATATTATACCAGAAAACAGCTTGCTCAGGTGAGGGATCTCCCTTTCCACAACTGCCTTTATGGTGTGGTGGTTTCTCTCCACGATCCCATTGCCATTGGGTCTGTAGGCAGCTCTGAAAAATTGTTGGATATTCCATTTCTTCATTATTTCCGTCACTGCTACTGACTTGAATGCGGTCCCGTTGTCAGTTAACAGCTCTTCCACGGGACCTCGCTCCAAAAACACCTCATCAAGGATTGCCGCTATTTCATTACCTGTTCTTCCATGTAGCTTCCTCCATAGGGCAAATCGCCCGGGCCCGCAGTCAATCATGGTCAGGTAAAGTCCACCCCTTTAATGGGTGATATCGCATGCCAGTCTCTCCCAGGTCCCACTCACCCCCAATTGACCAGTTTCATGCGTGCTTGGAGCAGGATCAATCAACTGACATCTGTCGCATGTCCTGACCACCTGCCTCACTTGCTCCTTGGTGACACTTGGGTCGACTTTCTTCACCAAGTACCACATCTTCTCTACCCCCATATGGAGTAGATTGTGCAGCTCTTGTACGCCAACATCGTCTAGATCCGATGCAGCAACAACATCTTTCTTTGGCACAAGCCAGCTCTTCTTCACTCTCGTGAGAGCATCTGCTCGGTTCTTCTCAGAAGCCACCATGTCTAGGCAAAGCTTCAAACAAAACTCCTGCATCAGCTCAGCTAGCATCCCAAGCCTGCGCTTCACTAACATCTCTGCTGCCCCTTTCGTTCTTATCCTTTTTTCGCTTGAAATGAGGGACTTTAGCCAAGCAAACACAGTGGCAGAGTCTGTTTTGATGCAGATGTCACGCAGTCCCCATTTCAAGGCCAGATTGACCCCTTTGATTATCACATCTAATTCCGCTACATTGATGTGACTGACATCATTCTTCTTCCTTAACCAGGCCGCATCTTCTGCAACCAATCCTCCAACTTCCAAGACAACTCCTGTTGCAATGTTGCTTGCATCACACCACATGACTCCATCCAATGTTCGCGGTACATTTCAGGTTCCCTGGACTGGGTCTTGCCATTCTGCTTCTTTCAGGAGCTCTTCTATCATGGCGACCGTTCTTCCTCCCACTTTATCATTCCATCCTGTTCCTTGGGCATGCCTCTTTATGTAGCTGCATGCTGGTCTAAGCCAGCCAGCAATGGGGTAATGTCCGATCAATTTCCCGCATATGGAAAAAAGTTCCCGTCTGTTGAGCTCTTGCTTCAGTTGCGGAATCTCGTTCCCCTTCGAAACTCTAGGCTGCCCAACGCATCTCGTTTCAGCCTTAGCCTCAAAGCAGCTCCTCTGTCTAATTTTTCCGGCGTTTTGGTGACAAACCCAAACCTCTTCAAATGAGCCACCACCTCCTTGGCAGTTACCAGCGTCTCATTCACAAGAATGTCATCTATGTATGAACTCACTGCCCCATCCCCTTTTCCCATTGTTTCCAGAATCTTCCTGAAGATGGTTTACACGATCTTGGGTGCCGAATTCAACCCGAACCCCACTCGCTTAAGGCAGTAGGTTTTGCCTTTGTACCTGACTAACTGGTATTTCCAGAGCTTCTTGGCGATGTGGAGTTGCAAATAGGCAGATTTTAGATCTACCAACGTAGACACCCCATTCATCTGCCTCCATTCTCTAATGGTCTCACTGCACACATCTACAGTGTCGCCTCCATTATGGCACTCAACATGTTGGTTCAGCTCTCGGAAATCAAGGACCAGTCTTACTTTCCCTTTAGTTGGTTGCAGAACGGCCATCAACGGCAAAATACCCAACTCAATGTCATCCGTCCAAGGCAGCAGTATACCCTCCTCAATCCATTGGTCCACTTCTTGTTCAAACTCCTTTCTCACCCCTCCTCTAAACGAATTAGTGTAGCACGCCACCCTGTTTGTCAGCGATGGCGCTTGATGTTTCCATGTCCACTCCACAGTCCACTGCTCTCCGTCAAATTCAGCTCGGAAGTCCTGATCTTTGATCGACATTTTTCTTTCCTCCCCGGACTTGTTGGTCCCTCCGGGAGCTTGCTCTGTCACTGCGCACTCAGCTAGTCCGAACCTCACATTGTTGCATGTGATAGTAACGCCTCCAAGTCGGCATATCACATCCATTCCAATGATGGCTTGGACGCCAGGCACCAGATGATCAGTGACAATTGCATCCAGTGTTTAGCAATATCAATAGTGACAGTCTTCCTCCCTCGACACTTCACTCGCGACCCTTCGAATGCCACTACTTCACCCTTCCCTTTCCATCTTCCGACCAGGGTCGTGTGCACCATGGTAGTGGTACAGCCAGTGTCGATCAGGGCCATAACTCCCCATCCTTCTACCATGATCTTCTGCTTGGGCATCTGCTGCGAGTGCGCCACTATTCCCGAATCGGGGCAGACGCTGGGGCTTCGGCTTCCCCTTGCCAGTTTCCCAAACTCGTGCATTTCACCGCTAAATGGTCTCTCTGATTGCATTTATAACACACTGTCTGTTGCAAGAACTTCCTGCAGTCTCTTCTCATGTGTGGTCCCTCACATTCGAAGCATGCCACCTGCGGGTTCAGCAGACTCCTGCCCACATCCTGCTGTACCATTGCTGTTGTCCCTCCAGACTCTGTGTGCTGGGTAAATTACAATGTTAGCTTCCAAATTATGCAGTCGAAATTACCTGAATATTATTGAATTATTAAAAAAACAACTTTAATCATATAAGTAAGTGAAAAATTGCCGCCATCTTGTTTTTATAAAATAAATCGAAACGGAAAATTACCTCCCTTTGAACTCTTCTGTGTCTTACATAAACAAATACGATCATTTTCTTCAAATTCTATTTTCTTTAATAAATAATTTTCTACCTTATCGATTTTCGTAATTTTTGGATATAATCATCTTAAAATTACGAGGAATACATGCATACTATTGTTTTCATGTGAAATTCAGTATTACAATTTCCAAAATTTCGTTTGCATAGTGTAAAAGTGTCATTTTTCTTATTTCGAGGGTTATGTAAAACACGGATATGTTTTACTGTCCATAGTCCTTTGAAAAAGTGGTCAAAAAATCAAATACATAACAAATAAATGTTACCAAAGGCAAGATAAGTTACTCTTGTATATATCTGGACAATTATTTTAGTGGTTTTGCTCATTTTAAAACGTTTAATCGGTTCAAAAATCAAAGTGTTTAGCTTTTACATGAGAACAAGCAAAATCACAGCACATTTGGCTCGTAAATTCAAAATTTTGAAAATGACTTATGTTAAGTTTTGAGACATTGTGTTGAACAAAGATAGCGGCGTAGTTCAGATCAGTAACCAAGATGGCGACCAAGAATCAAATGCGGTCCGTCGCGTAGTTAACCTCTTAAGTTCTGAGATATTATGTTGAACAAAGATGGCGGCGTAGTTCAGATCAGTAACCAAGATGGCGGCGTAGTTCAAATCAGTAACCAAGATGGCGGCGAAGAATTAAATGCGGTCCGTGACGTAGCAAATGGCAAACTGATTGAATCCAAAATTCAACGATTTTTATAATAATTTTGCGACGTTTTGATTGGTTGTTTAAAACCGAGTCTAATACAGAAAAAAAGCAAATAGTGTATTAATAAATGTTCAGTTTTTAAAAGAATATGTTTTGTTTTTTTTTTGGTTTTTTTTACACAGGAGTCACCACTTATCAAGGTTCAGAGGCCACTCGAGGATATGTAAATTAATCATCATTTTTTTAAGCATATCTTTATAACTGACTATATTAGGAAGTGATTTTTTTACCTTATGGATAGAAAACTTGGCTTTTCATATCAATGACAATGTGACAAATAACTCAACTATCTCTCTCTCTCTCTCTATATATATATATATATATATATATATTTGTCATCCACATACAGTACTGTTTTGTTGTATCACAACTTGTCATTGCGGCTAGACATACACCTTTCCACAGCCGTGGATTGAACCTACAACTGTCGTATTAACAGCTGGCAGCTTTAACCATTGGACCCAAAATCAGTGCCTGAAAATATTTATCTACAAATGTCTATTAAATTAACATTTCTACAAAAATATGTATATATATATATATATATATATATATATATATATGAGCAAACAGTTAATAAAACATGTTAAAAAACACTTTGAAAAAGAGTTTTAAACATATTTAATCTGAAAAGGAGACACTTGATAAGTGGATAGTCCTTAATCCGCGGAGTTTCGAAGAAATACTTTCCTTTTCATCAGAGGGTAGAAATTAGCAAAATGCGGGATCGGATTTTGCATACAAAAGTATTTGATGAAACAACAAGTAAGTCAAAGATCTTACTTGATAACAAAAAAGTGAAGCAAAGGGAATATGGTGAAGAAAAAGGTGATTACACGTGAATGGATAGTCTGGTGAACGATAAATAATCCAAAGACGGTAAAATCCAAATATATATATATAGATCATGTGGGTCGTTTCTAAAAATAAAGCCTACTAATTTTTTAAAAACCCAAAATGTTGAAGAACTATGAAGGCGGAAGTGGTATCATTAAAACAAGTAACCTTTTGTGCTCCAAAATTTATTTTTTTACATAGTCACCCTTATTTTCAATGCACTTTTGCCAGTAATGAACGATTGCTGAGCAAGATTTTCCCAAACGTAAAGTTATTTTTTTTTTTACTGAAAAGGTTGAAGAGCTATGAAGACTGAAGTGGTATCATAAAAATGAACGATCTTTTGTGCTCCAAAATTTATTTTTCGACATAGTCTTCACCATTCTCATTGCACTTTAAGACTCTACAGTTAACAAAATTCAAAAGGGGAAAAAATAAGGACTTAGTGTTGAAAAAAAATTATTATTATTATTATTATTATTATTATTATTATTTTAATTAATTAATTTTTCATTTTTATTATTAAAGCCGAGTTAATCAATGTTTGTTTTCATGTGTTTTTCCTCTCTATATTTTGATCATACAAAATACATATTGATGAGTTTTGGAATTGAATTGTGTCTTACAAAAATAAAATTTCATTTTAATTTTTCGAATTAAGTGTAATTTGCAATTAACTCATCAAACGGCCCATTGTTTTTGCTAACGTCCAATCTATCACTTTCACCCTCTCCCAGTGTATGTAATTTTCTTTATTTTACACCTCTCTCTCTCTCTCTCTCTCTCTCTCTCTCTCTCTCTCTGTTTATTAACAGTTTAAGGTAATAAAGAAATAAAAGAATTAAAATATTGGCACAATCCATTATAATCCACAGTAGTAGCCTAGTGGGGGATGCCCTTTTCTCTTCTCTGCAACCTCTATTCCACAGAAGAGACGTTGCGAACCTGTCTCTGCTTTATCGTTATTTTCATGGCAAGTGCTCATCTGAGCGCTAACCTATGGTTCCCCACTGTCCTGACTTTCATGAAAAACACTTGTTTTATCTGAAACCGCTATCAATAATTTCCCCCACCCTTTATCTGTGCCTAAACCTAAACGTAAATTCCATGAACAAAGCTTCTTTCTTAGAACTGCACACCTGTAGAACTCTGTTCTGTTTTCCTGCTTTCCAACTGACTACAATATGATGGTTTTCAAGTCAAGCATAAACAAATTCTTGATGAGTCATCACCTTAAGTAATACAATTTACCAAATTTCCACGATTAACGATTACTACGACATATTCCCTTTGACCACTGTACACTCATTAACCCTTATCCTCAAGTGGCCTCCAGGCCTTGATAAATGGCGACGCCTTTGTTAAAAAAAAAAAAAAGGGAATTTCGTTTTTAAAGTATTAATATGCTAACCCATAGCTGGAGTAAGTGTGTGTGTGTGTGTGTGTGTGTGTGTGTGTGTGTGTGTGTGTGTGAGAGAAAGGGATGGAGGGGGAGTAATTTTAGGTTTTATCTTTTAGTAATTTTGTTATATTTAACTGGCTTTGCAAACTCACTTTTTCCTGATTCAAACAATCTGACCAATGTGTAACGCAACAGGTCATATTTTTCTTAGTACATACATAACAGTAATAAATTATTTGCCCCCCCCCCATCAAAAAATCTGAGAACGGAATATTAATGAAACTAATTTCATTGTAAAATTATATAATAAAAGAAAGACATGGCGATTTCAAAATATTTATGATACAAGGGAAGTAACTCCGATGTTTAAAATAACTTCCTTTACAAGTTTTGTTTTTACTTATATGCAAGTATGCATGTCCCCATTTATTGTCTCCCTATGGAAGCTGAATATAATATAAGGTCGAGTTAATGTGGAGAAATCTAGCTCCCCCAAAAGGGCACTTTGGATGGGATGAAAATTAAAATTGTACCAGTTGATGTTGTTAGTCTCAGTCTTTTATATAATTTTTTTTTTTTTTTTTTTTTACATAGACATAACAACTTATCAAGGTCCAAAGGCCACTCGAGGATAAGGGTTAAAGAGTGTACAGTAGTCAATTGGACAATATAGTAATCGTTAGTAATGGAAATTCGGGAAAATTGTTAACTTATGTGGAACGGCTCATCAAGAACTTGTTTACATTGAACTTGAAGACAACCATATTGTAGTCAGCTGGAAAGCAGGAAAATAGAAGGCAGTTCCACAGGCGTGCATTTCTAAGAAAAAAAGCTTTGTTCATGGAATCTACGTTTAGGTTTAGGCACAGATAAAGAGTCAGGGGGGGGGAATTATTGATAGTGTTTTTAGTTAATTGCCTGATTTATTTCCTGCGTCTTTTACTTCAGCTCGTTTGAATCGTTGGTCTAGTAGTCTCCATCAATTCGCCATTTCACTGTAATACAATTATAACATCGCAGAAACAAACAAACAAAGGGGAAGAAATACAAATCCGACTCAGCCTTTTTTTAAAATTGCAAATAAAATGCATTTATTCATATTTCTTCAAAAACAATGCATTTCATTATTTTATTTTTTTTATTACATTTTCAACCCAAACAAGGCACATTGCCACTTTGATGTAGGGGGCTACTATGAGAAACATAATATACAGGGGTACTATGTTGGAAGTTGTGCAGCAAGATGTCAGTTCACGTTATACTTGAACTTCTGCATGTCAGTACAGTTGGGGAAGCAGGAACCTGGAAGGGAATTCCAAAGTTAAACTGTTCTGGGGAAGAAACTACTGGAGTAGAAGGCTCTCTTACATCTAGGTATCTTTAGCTGCTTGTCGAGTTTGTTGGGGGTATTTACATCGAGGGGGTACAAGTGCTTGCTGTTTGTCAGAGCATTCACCGTTAAAGTACTTGTAGAACAGGCAGAGGGATGCAACGTTTCGTTGAAGCTTAGATTTACAGTTCAGGACCTATCAGATTGGCGACTCTCTTTTGAATTTTGTCTAGGAGCAAGAGACTAGTAGCAGATGCATCAGCCCAAATATGACAACAATATTCCATACATGGGCGAATGGTGGCATTATAGAGGTACAGGATACTTTCGGGTGTTAGTAGCTTTCTAGCATGGTAGAGAGAACCTACCTTCCTTGCAGCGGTCCTGGCAATGCTTTTAATGTAATTGTTCCAACTCATGTTTCTTGTGAATTTTAGGCCGAGTAGTTTAAAAGATGTACTTTCAGATAAAGAGTCTTTGGCCATTGCTATTGGTGGTAGAGAAGGTTTTTTGTAATTATTGAAGGAAACAAGTTTAGTCTTGGCAGCATTGAATATAACCATCCATTTTTGTCCCCATTCCACTACAGATTGGAGGTCATCATCTAGTGTTTCTGCCATTTCTTTAGAAATGTGTTTATTTGTTTTCCTGTTTTGTCTGTTATAGAGCATGGTGTCATCAGCATATATACCTCTCTCACAGACAATTTTGTAGAAGTCTCTTCGCACGTACATGTGCTTTTCTTAAAAGTCTCTGTCACCGCCTCCCAACAATACTGGTACCAGTTAGCACTTTTTCACCCTTGACTTTCACGTGTCCATCTTGCCCAACACGCACTTTACTTCTCTCCTTGACCACATGGAGTATTTTCCTCTTCTTTTCTTGTCTCTCATTGTCTCTCACAAAAAACTGATATTTTGAGAATATTGATTCTTAAGGATTTTTCCATGATGGTCTTAATTCTTACCCTTGCAAGATTCAAATCTTACAGAAGCAAACTAATCAATAAAACAGAACGAGAAACATTTTGCGAATATATCAGTCAAAGCATTAAAAATGACCCTGGCTTGTTGGATTTGGTTTTCTTTAGTGATGAGGCTGTCACTTGAGTAGGTACATCAACAAACAAAATTTTGCACTTCTGAGCTAGAACTCAGCTCTGTTAACCGACTCGTTGCCTTTTTAGCCAACAGAAAGTAACTGTGTGTCAAGAAGATGCCCAGGTGGAAGATATTGTTAACTATTAAGGGCAGACAACTGATAAGGTTTCAATTTTACTCTGATTTGAAGGATACAATACAATACAATACAGATTTGAAGGATATAATACAATATAATACAATACAATATAATACAATAGAATACAATACAATATAATATGATACCGATTCGAAGGATATAATACAATACAGATTTGAAGGATATAATACAACACAATATATTACAATACAATACACTATAATACAATGCAGATGTGAAGGATATAATGAAATATAATACAATACAATATAATACAGATTTGAAGGATATAATACAATATATTACAATATAATACAATACAGATTTGAAGGATACAATACAATATATTACAATATAATACAATACAGATTTGAAGGATACAATACAATATATTACAATACAGATTTGAAGGATACAATACAATATAATACAATACAGATTTGAAGGATACAATACAATATATTACAATATAATACAATACAGATTTGAAGAATACAATATATTACAATATAATACAATACAGATTTGAAGGATACAATACAATATATTACAATATAATACAATACAGATTTGAAGGATACAATACAATATAATACAATACAGATTTGAAGGATACAATATAATACAATACAGATTTGAAGGATACAATACAATATAATACAATACAGATTTGAAGGATACAATACAATACAGATTTAAAGGATACAATCTCCCATCATTCAGCTACTATTTGGTGAAAAAAGATTTTAAGAAGAAAACCACTGCTGAGAAAAATATGAGATTGAAAAAAAAAAAAAGAGAGCAATTTTTTGGGACCACTCACTATACTATTATTTTATCCTGACACAAAGGCTTAGACACTTCTATTTACCACCTCTAAATGAGGCTATTTTAAAGTGGAAGCTATCCAGCTCCCCCAAAACAAACATTACAAATGAGACAAAAATTTAAATCGTCCCAGTTAAGAAAGACTCCTCAACCTGACTTACAATGTTTTTTTTTCTATAATGAGGGTAAGATTAAAGAAAATTAGAACGTTCTATTTAAAGACGCTGGTGATAGGAACTGACCAATCAAATGGACATACTCTCTGCTAGCAACCAATCAGAAACTAGTATCATAATTTTTCATGTCCACACAATAAAGATCTTTGCTCTTTGTCTGCAAACTTTTAAATCTACAGGAGTTATACAGATTAACTACTCACCAAAAACTCTTTTTCATCTCCAGGACTTATACAGACTAGCTATCCATTGGAAACTCTTCTGAAATTAAACAATTTTCAATTCAAAATTGACTGAGGACAAGTCTGATACTGCATTTTAATCCTAGCTTTAAAGCTAATGAGTCCCTATCTATCACTTTCCCATGAGGACAGTTTAATTTCTGGGATATGCAGCTATCTTGAGAGACATTCTTAATGGGACAAAAGTTAAAATTGCCCCAGTTGAGAAGGATTTCTTCTTCTTTCCTTGAGGGCAGAGCAGATAATGAACTTTGATCAAAGCCTAAAATCTGGAAGTGCCTATTTTCCGGATCTCCACGAGGGCTATATTTTGGGTGTATATGTGTGTGGGGGAGGATATCCAGCTCCCTTAAAGCAGCCACTCTGAATAGGCCAAAAATAAAAATTGCCTTTAGTTGAAAATGATTTCCCCTCTTTTTCCTAATGACAGAACTAAAGGACAGGAAGTCGCCATGTAACACTCACTTACTAGAGTTAATAAATGTAGAAGCTATACAGCTTCCCCAAAATGGACATTTTGGATAGAATAAAAAAAAAAATTGATCCATTTTTTTTTTTTTTTTTTTTTTTTAAACTAAGGCGTCACCACTTATCAAGACCCAAATAAATAAATGTTCAGATAGTTAATCATAGTATTAGGATTCTTCGGACGACTGTTTTCATCATGAGTGTCATTTTCATTTTTTAAATATAAATAATAGATTATATATACAGTAATAAATAAGTAATAATTACACACACACACACACACACACAAATATTTATTATTATATAACTATTATATGAAAAGAATTTTGTTTATGTGTGTGTGTGAATTTATTTCTTACAGACTCTGCAACGGCTGGGCCGATTTTTATGAAATTTCACATAAATGCACTTTATGTATCTAGCAGTGTTCTTAGATAGGTGTTGTCGCAGAATATCTTCAAAAAGTATCCATAGTTGATAATTGAAAAAAGGAACAGGAGCTTTTGATCAAAGTTAACGCCTTACACAGCCTAAAATCACAAGTGCATTTGAGAAGTTTTATTACCACACAAGTAAAAAGACCAGGTATATAAAATCAACAGTAGGTTCTTCGATATGACGGGGGTATGTTCAAAATGATTATTTCTGCTTAGAGCATAACTGAACCATGATACATGACTTTTTTCATGTTAAACTTAAATTCAAGCCATCATCACTGGACAAGCAGAAAAGCCAGGCATATAAAAATCAACAGTAGATTTTTTGGTAAGACAGTGACACTTTTAGGATGAATGTTTCTGTCAAGCACAATTAAATTATGATAGTTGACTTTTGCATTTTAAAATTTAATTCAAGCTGTTATATATAAAATAATTTTATAAAATCAACAATAGGTTCTCTAAAGTGCAATGTAGACTACAATGTATTGTGGACTAAGTCACTGTGGAGAGGCATGTGAAGCTTCCTCCTAGTGCACTGCAATGGGTCCCCGACTAGAGCAGGCAATCATACAGTGCAAAAATTGACTCCCTAAAGAAAACAACACTACTTATTTCAAAACTTAATGAAAAAATCAATTCAGATAACTTGATTATGTAGTAGAGCTGACATCTATTCAATGTAGCCGCCTTCAGCCTCAATCACCACCTTGATACGGGTCTGGAACTCGGAGCATGCCTTTTCTTTGTCGGCGAGAGCTCAGTGAATACTTGGCAGATGGCGGCAATCAGACTGGCTTTGGGAGGTCATGTTGGTGATGTTCTTGACGTATGATCAAACGAAGTAGTCCAGCGGGTTCAGGTTGGGGGAAGAGGGGGCAGTGAGAAAAGGGTACAAAGCCGTAGCACTCCTTCTGAAGCCAAATCTGGGTCTCCTTGAACTGGTGGGCCAATGCTGAGTCCTGCTGCCACACCCAGAGTCGCCCAGTGGCTACCTGATTCCACCAGCGGATCACCACACTCTTCAGCACATCCAGGCGCACTTTGTAGTTGACTTTCAAGCTGACTTCAAAGATGTGAGGTGGCATGATGTGGCCCTCACTTGAAACCACACCATAAACAAAACATGGCCAGAAATTTTGTTTTCATCACCTTGAGAACGCCCTCAAGCATTGAACCATCCGGATTTGCATTTTGAGTGTGCTGGCAATGGTCCTGTTAGCATAACTTAGATTGGTAGAGAGCAGGAGTTGTACAGTGGTGCATCTCCAATCTCGCTCATTGAACATTGTGTAATGATAGAAGACTCCTATTGCTCTTGGGTTTTGTACACAACTGGCCAACTAGTAGATGGTCTGCAAAAAAAAAAAAACGGTTTTCATCAAACGGAAATGGAATCATGTCGTTTTTCTATGACGACACTTTTATCGTTCCACCCGGTATATGATACTTTTTTGCATATGTATACCACAATATATATATAGCAACATATAGTAATAAATATATAGTAATATATAGTAATAATATATAGTAATGATATAGACTAATAACATAGTAATAATATATAGTAATGATATAGAGTAATAACATATAGTAATAATATATAGTAATAAATAGTGATATTTACATCTAGAAATAAAATAGATTTAAGGCTCCTAAAATTTGTGTTAGAATTATCTGCAAGGACCTATTTGAAAATTCCAATTGATATTTTCCTGAAGGTTGGAGGTTCAAGTTCCAGTGTGTCCGATAGAAAAATCATGGTTGATGGAAGGAGAGCATGTTATTCCCGTGAAGCAAATTCTGCATAGATTCCCAAGTTCAACAAGATACACCTGAAGAATGTCGGAGGTTTTATTTTTTTATTTTTTTTTTATTTTTTTTACATAGGAGTCACCCCTTATCAAGGCCCGGAGGCGATTCGAGGATAAGGGTTATAGAGTGTACAGTAGTCAATCGGATAATATTGTAGTAATCGTTAGTAATGGAGATTTGGTAAATTGAATTACTTAAGAGGGGGTGGGGGTCATCAAGAATTTGTTTATGTTGTAGTCAGTTGGGAAGCAGGCAAATGGAAGAGAGTTCCACAGGCGTGCAGTTCTAAGAAAGAAGGTTTGTTCATGGAATCTACGTTTTGATTTAGGCACAGATAAAGAGTGGGGAAAATTATTGACAGTGGTTTCAACCAGACGAGCGTTTTTCGTAAAAGATTGACAGAAACGTTGCGAAAATGACACTCAAGATGAGAACACTAGTCCGAAGGATCCAAACCATACGAATAATGAATCCTCATCTCAAAAATTCAGAAACGCAACAGATAATCAATGTTTTATTTTATGTTACGGGGTTAACTGAAAATTATGCAAAACTTTATCATTTTCGGAGTAATTCTTGATTTGCCCCCCCCCCTCTCCCGGTTCCAAGCGACAGTCTTGAAAAATAAAAATCAAAGAAAAGGAAAAATTATCGTCGGAAACAAAAAATGCGCAAGTGCCTGGAATTCTCTCTCCTCTGACTAAACAGATACTACCCTTTGTTCTTGGTCCGTTGTTTGCTCTGTGTGGCTAAAAATGTTCAATGGGAGTGGCCCTGTCCGAAAGCGTAAGTAATGTCACCAAACAAGTGAATTCCTGTTCGTATGAATGAATGGTGGAAGAAAGATAACTGTTGGTTGCCAGGCGAAACACAGCTTTCAACAGCGGAGGGGAATAAGGAGGGGAATAGTAAACGTATTTCCGTGGGAAGGTGGGAGAGAGGAGAGGGGGTCGGGCGTAATAATACTGTTAAACTCGGTGCTGCAGAGAGAGAAACGCGATTGTGTAGCGTTTACAGTAAACATAGTCTCGCAGGCTCTCTATAGAGAGTAGGAATATTTTAGGGTGTCTTTCAAGGGAGTCATGTACCGTGCTAACGAATACCGAAAAATATCCACGTTAGGTAAGTCTGAGAAGCTATTTTTCATATATATATATGTGTGTGTGTGTGTATGTATATATGTACATTTTTATGTTACGTAAAAAAAAAAAAAAATAATAAAAACGAAAACAATTGAACACTGGCGAATTTGTACATTCAATGATAATGATAACAGAAATTTGGCAGGTTTATATGTGTGTGTGTGTGTGTGTGTGTGTGTGTGTGTGTGTGTGTGTCTGTTTGTTTGTTTAGTAATAAATGAACGGAGCCTTAACATTTTACTGCAATTTCATATTATTGTCGATTACCAGAGCTGTCTCCGACAATCGATTGGTGCCAAATCGGTGATACCATAAAACTGCAGTAAGGTAAGGTACTCCAATAAGAATTGCTCCCTTTATTCTTCTGTCTTTATTCGCTTCTGTTCCGATTTCGAAATTTTTCTTGGGTGTGTAAACGTTTCTGCTTAGCTTACTTGCTATAAGTATATTTATTCTTTAGCTATGTAGTAGATGTTATCGTTTCAGTATTTAACCGTGCTCAATACATGAGTAGAGCTATATATATATATATATATATATATATATATATATATATATATATATATATATATATATATATACTTATGGCAAGTAAGCTAAACAATAACTTTTATGTTTCACTCCTAGAAGGATTTCGTAAGATTAAATGCAATTCGTTTGAACATTTAGCCTGACAAATACCTTCTGGGAATGAAACCAGCATTACTGTCTAGCTTACCTGCCATATTTTTTAATACTACTACTATCGCTATATATAACATGTGTGCAACATTTCTGTGATTTAAGCCATTTTTTTTTTTTTTTAAATATATATTTCTCTTTTTAAATTGCGATAATGATTAGTAAACTTAGTTGCTTTGTTTTTGTACGATTTGTTTCAGTCTGTGGAAGGGAGGGTAATGTCTCAAGATTTGCCCCCACGCTGTCAACGGAAAATGAGACACCATTTTTGCGTATGATTAAATGACAACATCATGAAAATACTAGGGATTATATATATATACACGTCCTAATCGCGTTGACACACTGGTTCTCGTCAGATCACCAAAGCAACGTTGAGCCTGGTTAGTACTAGATGGGTGACCATTTGGGAGTTCTAGGCGCTGGATGTGCTCTCTGCTTATCTCGGCATTTGTTTCCAGTCGTCCTGAACATACGTTTCACTTGCCACTGGTATTTAACAATGTCGACTAAGGAGAAGTGTGGTTGAGGATTGCGAAACTCTTGCCACAAAAAAAACAACAAAAAAAACAACAAAAAACAAAAAAACTTTTCATGCGCAGGTACTCCTCCTACGGTGGTTATCCATGGTCTGTCAAAAGACTGAAGGAGCCTTTATATATATATATATATATATATATATATATATATATATATATATATATATATATATATAAGAGTGGGGTTCACTTTATTAACGTAAAATGATCACCCACTTCCTGACTAGTTCTCGATCACATAGCGTAAGGGTAACCATTCGTTTTTTTTATATTTCTAAAATGGAAATCAGTTTATACAAAAATGGTTACTCGTTCTGTGATCAAAAACTAACTGATGATTTTACGTTAAATTTATATAGTAAAGTAAACCTGCCAGTCTAAAATATGTTACATAAAATTCAGGTATTGCCAGAGTGTACTTGCACCACGGGGGGGGGGGGAAGACATAGGAAAAAATATCATTTTACTTATCTATAAACAGCGTGGAGGCAAAGGGTAAAATTTTACAAAAAAAAAAAGTTCAAACATCAAATGTTCACAAGATCTTGGTCGGTGTAACCACAAGGACCTGTGGTTGTCTATTAAGATGGAGCCGATACTTCTATTTCTTTAAATATGTGGTTGTAAGCAAAAATAACAGTACTTACTTAATTGTCATGTCGCAAATAGTGATATATCCAGAAATAAGAAAGTTCATCGAGTAGAACAACTACTAATGTGTTTTTAGTATAGCAAAATGTTTATCGCTATGGTCCGAAAAAAACAAAAAAAAAAAAAAAAAAAAAAAAAAGTCAGCCATTACAGTGGCGAAAAGGGAGATAAGTATACCCACACTATTCGCAATCTTCAAGGTGTTCACATCTAGGGAAAATGCAATTTCTCCAAATTTTCCGTAAAAATTACTTTTAACTATAAGTAATTTTCTATTCGATGAATTTTCGTAATTTTAGGATATATTACTATTTTCAGCATGACAAGTAAGTACTGTTGTTTTTGCTTAAAATGACATATTTACAAAATCGATCCGTCGACTCTATCTTTACAAGCACCGACACGTGACACAAAGGTTAACGATTAATTCTTTATATATATATATATATATATATATATATATATATATATATATATATATATATATATGTGTGAGAAAATTAAAACTGTAAGTTGAACTTTACAATCAAAATTTATTGTTCGAGTGAATACTCCAAAAAGCAATTTACAAAGTCCTTATTCCGCTGAGTTTCAAAGAATGCTATTCTTATTATTATTCTCATCAGAGGACATCAAGAAATCAGCAAATTATATTTGTAGCAATGCTAGAATTTGCTAGTTAAGGCATTAAGTGAAATCGCAATTTATTGTAGTTATAAATTGCCAAATAAAAAAAAGAAGTGAAAAATGTTGGATATGTAAAAAAAATATAAAAACAAACATTTGATTTCATTACTTTACACACACACACACACACACACACACACACACACACACACACACACACACACACACATAAATAAATAAAGGAGTCACCACTTATCAAGGCCTGGATTCCAGTGAAGGATAAGAGTTAAATGAGTGTACAGTAGTCATTAAAAGTTTTTTTAGTCCTTTGTTGGAAAATTATTGTGTCAGTAAGTCATTTAATCTCATGCAATCGCTGAATCAACTTGCTTTCATTAATTCACAATCGCCCTAATCGTATTTCGGGGGTCATCAGTTGTTTACCATGAAACACTGTTTTGGGGATAAATGACAAAAGGTCTATATTCCAAATTTCAAGATGTTGACCATCATTGTTCATTTCTTAAAGTGCATTGAAATGCTCAATTCTTGACAGCACCTGTTTCGTAGTGCAGAATCATTCCTGTAATTATTATGTCAATTTTTTAATTTATTTCGCCCTTAACTCATCAGAAGGAAAGGAACTCATCAACTTTAAAAGAAAACAAAGGAATATGGACATGGTTACAATATTCGATGATTGGAAGAGAAGTTGCAATTATTTTTCATTTTGTTACACCATCTTTGATTTATATATATATATATATATATATATATATATATATATATATATATATATATATATATGACTTTTTCTAATTAAGCCGATGATGAAGGTTCTCGTACTGGTTTTCCCTCCTTTTATTGCTCTGTCCCATTTGACTGGAGACTTCTCTTTGGGTTACTGCACTGTCTGGAAAAAAACAATTTTCATTATTTCAGCATTTCCAATCGGATTATATGCATCGTCACGCTGGACTGATTTTGGACTCTATTCTCTCTAAAGAACTATTTTGCATTTCGGATCAACTTGAGATGATTTTCATGCAAGCTGAAATATATGCACAGTTTGTTTTTATATTTTTTTTACATATCCAACATTTTTTCACTTCTTTTTTTATTTGGCAATTTATAACTACAGTAAATTGCGGTTTCACTTAATGCCTTAACTAGCAAATTCTAGCATTGCTACAAATATAATTTGCTGATTTCTTTATGTCCTCTGATGAGAAGAATAACAAGAATAGCATTTTTTGAATCTCTACGGAATAAGGACTTTGTAACTTGTTTTTTGGAGTATTCAGTCGAATAATAAATTTTGATTGTAAAGTTCAACGTAGAGTTTTAATTTTCTTTCTCTTATACACACACACACACACACACACACACATATATATATATATATATATATATATATATATATATATACATAAATAAAAAATCAATACGAAAAATATATAAATGTTTATATCTTTTCTGTATTTATTTCCTATGTGTTGACGTGTAGGAATAAGAAAAGTTTTTTGAAATAAAACCAAGAATGTTTCTTTCAAAAGCACATAATTTCGACCGATCCTTCGATCTTCCTCAGTGTGAATGATGGAAACAAAAGTGTAGGGCGAGCAGGGTTAGCAGCAGGAGGGGTACGGGTATAGCCAATAAGGTCAAGATCTATTTGAATATAACCCTTCCAACATTTTTGACTTGGAATGGTGAACAACTTGTACGGCCACTATTCAAAACCAAGTCTTTCATAAAACTTTGAATTAGACACCCATGCACCCACGAACACCTCCGCACATGTGAACATATATGCATATACACCCACACACTACCACATATGCTTCCATACACACACGGGATATGCTCACACACGTTTATAGAGGTACATATACACCTTGAGATTGATAAGCAAATGTAGGTAATAAGCTAAGTGGAATCTCCTCACCAAAAGCTTGGACTTATAGATTCATTATGTGTGTGTGTGTGTGTGTGTGTGTGTGTGTGTGTGTGTGTGTGTGTGTTACAGAAGATTAGAAAAACATTGGTACCGTCGGTTTTAAATCCAACATAAAAGTGACCAGTCTCTGGTCGCTTATGCTGGACTCTCTTTGGCTTCTGTTTATGTCTGTATCACGCTCTTATCTTTCAATTTTCCTAATAATTGTGCGTTATCGCAACAGCCACTTACCATTGATTTCTCGTTGACAGTGACCATTGGTTTTCAATAAGCTTCCTAAAGGTTCCAGTCCTCTTTGTACTCATCAAGCGGAGGTCTGTCAAGTGCTTTCACTCCTCGGTCATTCCATCTTCCTTGACCATCGTCACTTATTTCATGTGGCGTCAGTTTATGGTGACACACACACACAAAGAAAAAAAAAAAAGGCATGAGCGTAGAGGACTTAACTTACAATTATACAGTTTCCATGTTATGTCCTTTTGTGTTTTATCTCTCTAGCAGTTTCTATATGTCTGACTATAGATCATGTGCGTTCAAGGGTTTTCCTTAATATTTCAGTCATTTTCATTATTGTTATCCATTGTATCTTATCGGTCATCCTTCTAATTCCAATCTCGCCCATTTTTTTTTCAAAGTTTTTCAGTATTATTATTATTATTATTATTATTATCTATATATTAATACGATAGTGTGTGTGTGTTCTTTTGTGTGTCACACTTACATCCGGGTTGTTTAATTGTTATGTTCTTCTATTTCTTGTAATAAATAATTTTACCAAGAATTCTTCATCAGTTTTGGTTTCGCTTTCGATTATGGCTGAAGGAACTCAAGTTATATATATATGATGATTGTAACGTCTTGTCAGACGAGTGCCACTTCCTCAGACACTTTAAGTCTATGATCCCAAAAATGACTTCCCTCGCCACAGGACCATTTTAATAGAAAAATGCCTGAGGTAGTATCTATACACAGATGATGTTACAGAGTCTTAGCTTTGTACGACAGCTAAGTCTCTCTCTCCGTTCAAAATGTTGAGATCTAGCAACAAGCAAGAGCAAGATAGCCAGCAACAAGTTAAACTGCAGACCAGCTTAATGCGGGTACTGGTCTCCCGCTTTATGGTTTTTTTAAATCAGAGATTTGATTCTCTTAGAAAGGTTGCCTTCACCTCGGCTTACGGGAGCCCTCTCCACCCCCAACACACATATACATGCACACAAACACACATGGTGCTAGTTGGCCGTTGACCCTGAAAAAGGGTTCATCCGCCCTTTGGAAGGTCTTGTTTTTAATCCTTCAGGGAGACTAGCCACCCTCCTCACCAAACAAGTCTGGTGGAGGAACCAGTGTAGTCGCTGGTGACCCGACCATGAGGCAGGTAGTACTGGGTTACATGGTACCAGTAGCATATGACATGAGCTGACATATATATATATATATATAATATAAAGCTGAACGTATGTGTGTGTGTCTGGTCACGAATAGGCTCCTATATGGTTGACTATTATAGAAAACTGATCACATATAATAATAGAAGATGTATTGAGACACAGGAATGGTATGTTTGATCTGGCATGATGATGATTCATTAAAATTGTGGGGTTTGCGTACGTGCCTGGTCCACAAAGTATGGAAATAAAAAATTTCAAAATTAAAAAAAACGTTTACAAGTGTTTTTGATATAAATGTACATAATAATACTTTGATAACTATGTTTTAACTTAAATAGGGATGGTATAATAAAATTGTGGGGTTTGCGTTCGCACCTGGCCTCCATAGAATAGAAATAGGCACAAACTTTAATAAAGACTTTTCATATCTATCTGTGTAAGTATACTTTGATAATTATGTTTTAGTTTGAAGAAATATGGTATAATAAAATTATGGGGTGTTCGTTTGCGCCTGATCTCCATAGAATTGAAATATGTCACAAAGTTTAACAAGGTTTTTTTTTAATATAGATCTACAGAATATTGTGATAAGTGTTTCAGTGTGAACAGGTATGGTATAATAAATTATGGGGTTTATCTATTTTATTTTTACTTTCATCATATTTTGCTTTGGTTTTGATACCCCCAAATTCGAAGCTATCTCTTCACAACCCTTCCTTTTCATAACCTATCATACTTTCATAAATCAGAGTCCATTTTCTGTAGGCTGCTTTGGAACCCAGTCAACGGCGGGTACTTTTGCTAGTATATATATATATATATATATATATATATATATATATATATTTTTTTTTTTTTTTTTTTTTCCATAAGTTTTTATTTTGGTTTCGATTCAAGCTAATGAACCAAAGTCATAAGGATATATTTTTTTTATTTTTGAAATTGCAACTTTATAGCATATAAAAATCGATGCCAACATCAATATATTACATAGGAATGAGTCCCCTGTGGAATTTCCACAGGTCCTGCTAGTTGTTATTATTATTATTCTAAAAGAGTGTGTAAAAATAAAAACAGATTTTGGTATGGTGAGCTGATTGGAAAACGATAGAGGCAGAATTGATTTTGAAAAGTGAGGACATTCTATGCTCTCCTTCCCTTACAAACATAATCGCTAGAAAAAAATAATAAAATTTAAATAACGTAAAATCTGTCTTTGTTCTGCATTTTCTTTGTGTTGTTTGAACCTAGAGAAGAAAATGGTGCACAAAATAATGGGTTCTGGATATGACCTTAAACTATATCCAGTGGTAAGGCTCCAGTTTGTGGGCTTTGGGGAGTGTGGAACCGCCCTTTAATTACTATTGCTCCCAAGTCCACTCTGACCCGGAGTGGTAGTACCTGTTAGGGTCCCAACTATTGGTTAAATAGAAACCGACTTGAAAACAACAAATATATTCTATTAAAAAATTTTTCTTAAAAATCTTTGGATTCAGCATTAAATAACCCGAAAAGGGTTGATATGCCGTAAAACAACCTACCAACTCAACCAACCAACAAAATAATGAAACGATTGACTGCCGAAAGATAGTAAGTAAATGCATATTTTCAGTCATTTCATGATACGGTGCATCTCCATGAATGAAGATAACTGACACATAATCATAACAATCAACGTCACGCATAAAGATTTGAATGAACACTGCACTACAAAGAGCTGAACGTATATCTCTATGACAAACTTATATGAAACTCTTTGGAAAACATTAAGGAACCATATGACATATTTCTATTTGGTGTATTTAAAAAAGCAAAAAAGACATGCTACGATACATTCTATTTAAATACAAAGCAGAAATAGAAATGCTAATATGGTTAAAGGGAACCAAATTGATTTTCTTCTTCTATATAATAAAGTGATGCTGATCTGATTTTCAAATTTTGTCATCAATAACAGTTGTAATATTTTATTACATATATGAGGGTACAGAGTTACATGTTGCCCACCACAGCATGATGTGACACAAGGTCGGAAAATGGAGATGACAATTAAGCTCCCCTAAAGGAGGGGTACTTTACCTATCAAAAATTGCCTGAGCATCCCGTCGGCATTCCTTGGTCCAGGCGCCTCAGGCGGCAAACAATAAACTTACCCCACCCGAAAGCTGGGTGGCAAGGCCTGAGTAATACCCAGGTGGTGTACCACAGTCTGACAGGTAGTGGGCCAGTTCCTGGCTCTACACCTGCCAGGTTAATTGCCAAGAATGGATTCCTTACTGCTACTTTCTACCAAAGTCTCCAAGCAACCAGGTCCTGGATTCCTGGATATGACCTTAAACTATATCCAGCTTGCGGGCTTTGGGGAGTGTGGAGTCACCCTTTAATTGCCATTGCTCCCAGGTCCACTCTGACCCAGAGTGGTAGTACCTGTTAGGGTCCCAACTATGGGTTAAATAGAAACCGACTTGAAAACAGCAAATATATTCTATTAAAAAAATTGTTGTTCAAAATCTTTGGATTCGGCATTAAATAACCTGAAAAGGGTTGATATGCCATAAAACAAAAACAACCAACCAATCCAAGCAACCAAAGCAGCAAGGAAACTCAACCTCATATAAATGAGACTATGATTAAAGAAAGTTGGAAGGTTCTACTTATTGACACTGGCGATAGAAACTGACCAATCAAATGGATCCATGTTTTGCTATCAACCAATCAGAAACCGGAACCACTCCATAAAATATTGGATCTTTGCTCTTTTCCTGCAAAATTTTAAGTCCAAAACTTATACAGATCAGCTACCCACCGAAAGCTCTTTTTTATCTCCAGGACTTGTACAGATTAGCTACCCATCGAAAGCCCTTCTGAAGTTACAAAATCAATTTTTGATTCTGACTAGCCAATCAATTATCAGTGTCTGTTCTTTTAAGTTGAAAATTGAGCTTCCAATCGAATCCATCAATATCCGGTGTGATATTTTCTTTAGTAACAGAAAAAAATACAAATATACAGGTTGATCAAAAAGTTATTTCCTATTTACAAAATCTTATAATTCATTTATGAATCATATTTTTTTTACAAGAAATGAATATGAGAACGACATATGTAATGCGAGATTTTATTTAAAATGCAATATGTCCACCATTTTCCATGCAATATGTCTACATTTTCTCAAGCCGCACGGGCATCAATCGATCTTCCTAGAAACTCTTGTTGAATAGCAGTATTCACTCAGTTATTCAGTTTCCTTGGAAAATGGTTCACATGAATGACCGGCTATAAGTCGTGATTTAACACCATGCGACTTTTGTGGGGGTTGATTAAAGGAACATGTTTATTTTAAGAAGTCAGAATATCAAGGACGACTATGAGAAGTGACTCCTACCATTCCACAATTGATGAGAGAGAGAGAGAGAGAGAGAGAGAGAGAGAGAGAGTATATCTTCTTTAAAAATATACGAAATACTTTATATTAGATTTTGTTTATTTTTCAACTAATTTATGACACTCACATGGATATCTACATAATTTTAAAACTGTGAAACCTTGCTTGCTTGCATCTTGTCTTCGACGATCGGGCGATTCCATCTTTTAAAAATGGGATGAAATATATATATATATATATATATATATGATGTCTGTTTGAATCTTGTCTTCAAGGATCGGGCGATATCATCTTTTAAAAAATGTAATCACAAGTGAATTTATGTGGGCATGGCTCAGAGACTAATGAATGAGGTTGGAGAGGTGTATGTTATGGTTTCGATTCTAGCTGATGGCATTCAAGTCATATAGACATTTTTTGTAGTTTAGATCTCACTACTATCATATTAGGTTCAATATAATAACCTATAGAGAATTGTTTCCATAATAATAAATACGTAATCTGCATGAATGAAAATATCATATTTAAGCATGTCTTATGACCGGGCAATGCTAGGTGGTCTGCTAGTATATAATTAAAATTCCATGGTGCCTCGTCGTTATTAGAGCGAAATTCGAGAATCGAAATATTGAATTTCAAGTAAAACGAATGGTATCTATTTACGTGTCATGTCACAGTAATGAAAATATCCAAAAATTATGCAAAATGATAAGATAGAAAGTTTATTGTTAATGAAAACAGTTTTGTAAGACATGTAGCAAACACTGAGTTTTGCTAAATTGGATTAAGTTTTCAGAAAAATTACCCCCCCCCTTTCTTACGATTGGAACTCTCTGGTTTCTTTCTATTTTTTTTTTTTAAGCAAAACTCAAGTTTTACTAATTATCTTCGAAAACTGTTTTCATTAAAAATTAATTTTCTACCTTATTGATTTTGAACCGCAGAGCTGTTTCCCAGCTAACTATAACATGGTTGTTTTCAAGTCCAACGTAAACAAGTTCTTAATTAGCCGTCCTCTAAAATAATTTAGCTCATCCAATTTCCACCATCACGGTACCCATTAACCCTTATCCTTGAATGGCCTCTGGCACATGATGAGCGGTGAGTTAAAAAATATCTCTTTTGTAAGAAAGGAGTTGTAGGAAAGAGGGGAGATCACTCTCCGTTTGTTTTTGGAGTTGAATTTTTTCTCTAGTCAAGGAATAATATTAAAAAAAAAATCAATAAACATTTTACGCACGGATGGAGATCTGCATCGTGTACACGCCCGTCAAACAAACACAATTTGTTTGTATTTATGAATAACATCTGTCCTAACCATTCCTATTATTTATGTAGTAGGCAATAAATGATTTTTACATCATCAGCATCGTTATCATTATCATCGTCATCGTCATTGTTGTCATCATCATCATCATCGTCATCATCATTATCTTCATCATCATCGTTGTCATCATCATCATCATCGTCGTCGTCGTCACTGTCGTTGATTTAATATCTGTTTTACACACTGACATGGTGTTTAGCAGCTTTTAGAAACTAACCTATCTCTGAACAGGTCTTTATTTATCCCTCGATCTTTCAAATCCATCTTTATCATGCTACCAGATCAGGCTGTCTGAAGATACCGGTTTCCTGGCCTAAAATGCACCAAAGATTGATGTTATTGTCCCTCCCTCTTTTTCCTTTTAATTTAAAACAAATTAAGACCTTTCTGCTTTTACAAATACTAGTTCCCTAGTTGGGGGTCCTGTATCATCCATTGGGAGTAGGATTTGCAAATGAGACCCTAGCGCTGGTACTGCTTGCGTTTAACGTGTGCTATACCTGACTACACATTAAGCTCTTTCTTCCACTATATTTGTCGGGTGGGTGTCAGTGAAATAAATGATCCCTCCCTCTGCTTTTCTTTTTTTTTCTTGTAGAAAACATTCATCTGTCAAAAAAGAAAAAAAAAATGTGAGCAGTGACAGCCTTTACTTCCGGTGCCCCCGGGAAATCAAAAACAATGCAGACCTTTCAAGTAAACAAACCTACCATTCTTTAAAGGAAAGAAAGAAGGAAAAGACTATTTGCCCTTTATCCGCTTATACATATTTATTTGAAATGTCAGATACTTTTTGCTAAGAGTGACTCATATGAATTTTTCTTATAATTACCAGTTCTTAACAGTGCGTACAAACTAACCCAATTTTGCTTTGCTCTTATGGGGTGAGGGTTAGGGTCTTATGATACACTTTGAGATTTCCTCATAGTTTGTTACAGGTGGGGGAGTTTTGAGAGAAACTGATTTTAGAACCGGTTTTAAATACTGACTCCTGCAAAAATTGCAAACTCCTGACATCCGACTTCACACCTTATCTGTTGCCATCATTTAGACTCCACTTGTATCTGTGCAGCTATTTCGGATGTCGTTTATCATAATAATTGGACTGCATGGATACATTGATGGCTATGAACGACATAGAGTATTCAATTTATTAGCTAGATGTCCCAACCTTGCGTTTCTCTGGTTTAAAAATTGTTGCTAAAATCAACAACAACTGCAGTAGACAGATTAGGGATGCTATTTTCATTGACAACTTTTGACAAACGTTTCGATTTCACTATTGATTATCAATGAAAATGACTGGTGAATCCCTTTTATTGTCTATTACTAAAATAATTATAGGGTTGAATAGAATACGTAATCGATGAAATCGATTGGAATTTATTTTTATTTAAACAATTCAGGTTGAATGTTTTCTGTAATTTAGTAGCTCGGTAGAATGAAATGTCAATTCATGAGGATGATGGGAGGATTGAGGAGGCAGAGCATTAATCAGACCTCTACCGGATGAGTGTGTAGAGTTCTAGAAATTTAGAGAGATTTATTGCCTGCCAAATTTCAGTTAAACCAATGCCAGCGAGAAATTAATGGTAAGTGGCTGTTGCAATAACACAATTCATTTGCAAAGGTTATTGAAAGAGATGGCGAATACTGTAAGTATGGTGAGACTTGTATCATTCAGATTTCATAGAACATCACGGTTAGTAATCACTGCTAATGGTATGTGTGAGTACTTTTCATGTGTAATAATAATAATAATAATAATAATAATAATAATAATAATAGGAGTGCTAGGAACAAAACTGAAAAACTTTGAAAAAAGAATGGGAGAGATTGGAACCAGGGAGATGGATGAAAAGATACAGCATAATAATAATTAAAACTGCAGATATATGTAGGAAAACAATAGAATGCGGAAACTAACACCACACCTGAACTACAGAGACAAACTGGACACAAAAAAAACGGCTACAGATGTAAAACACAAAGGAACATCACATGGAATAATGAAAACTGAGACTGTAGAATAGTAAAGTACCCCCATATGCCACTGCATTTCAGCCACTACCCCTTTGTGTGTGTGTGTGTGTGACCATAAACTAATGCCATGCTAAATAAATGAGGATCAAGGAGGATGGAAAGAGAGAAAGCACTAGCCAGACCTCCGCAAGATGAGTGCAAAGAGGACTGGGACCTTGGGAAGGCTTTTTGTGTCCCAAATTCCAGTGAAGACCAATGGTTGCTGCCAATGAGAAATCAATGGTAGGTTATTCTTTCGATAACACAAATTCTTTTGAAAAGGTTACCGAAAGAGGGGGAAAGTACGGGAAATCTGAGGAGGCTTGTTGTCACCCAGACTCCAGAGAATACCACAAATTGTTATCAAAGAGAAATCTTTGATGTCCTGTGTGACTACTTCTTGTGAGTAAATAATAATAATGATAATAATTGCAATTAACTCCCTCTAAAAAACCCGTATGATTGTAAGTAAACCCTCCCTTATAAAAGTTGTAATGCCAACATCAACTGGCACCACACCAAATAGTTGTGAAGGGTCAAGGAGGAAGGAAAGAAGACACTAACTAGACTTCCACTGAAGATCTATTACAATATTTTTGAGTGTAATGGAATATGATCCCACACAGTTGGACGATTCTATTTATAAACGATGCTGCTAGGAACTGACGAATCGAATTAATTCATGTTCTGCTACCAACCAATCAGAAACCAGAATTGCTCCATAAATATCAACTCTTTCTGTAGCAATTTTGCATATGTTTTCTTCGTGTCAACACGGAAAGAATCTTTTGCTCTGTGGATTCCAACTTCCAGGACTTGTGTAGAGCAATGAACCATCGGAAACTGTTCTGAAACTAAACATGGCTTACACTTCTAGAGGTTATGCGCCCAGCGTGCATCTTTATTTCGATGGATCCGAATCAAAATTCGAATTGTGGCAAGTGAAATTTTTAGGATATCTACGAATTCAAAAGCTACACAAAGTACTTCAAACACTACCTGAAAACAGAAACGACCCCGACTTCATTAAAAAGAACGCAACTGTCTTTGTGGAATTAATACAGTGTTTAGATGACTGAAGTCTATCACTGGTAATGAGAGAAGCCCTGGACGATGGCTGCAAAGCATTAAACATATTGAGAGAGCATTATTTATCGAAAGGAAAACCCAAAATTATTTCTTTATAATCTGAACTGACCTCTCTAAAACGAATGGAAGCCGAAACCATTAAACTGTTCTCTCTACTGCGAACCAGTTACCTCCCAGAACTTGTGTAGAACAACGAACCATCGGAAACTGTTCTGAAACTAAACATGGCTTACACTTCTAAAAGATCAATTGTCGTTTCCAGCGAGAAATCAATGGTAAACGGCTGTTGTGATAACGAAAGTTCATTTACAAAAGTTATCAAAAAGATAAAATGTACTAGAAATCTGGGAAGGCTTGTTGTCACTTAGACCCCAGGGAACACCGCAAGTTTTTGACAGAGAAAAATCTTTGATGATGGCCTGTGTGAAAACTCCTTGTAAATATAATAATTATTTATTTATTTAATTATTTATTTATTACATTTAAAACTAGAATTAACGTTTCATGTTCTGATTTCTCCGGGCAACGCCGGGACACGGGTTATGCTTGTAATAATCATAATAATATTTATTTATTTTCTTAGAATAAATGCTTGTCTGTTTCTCCTTTGCATTTCGTCGACTCTATAGTCAGATGTCAAAAGGCCAAAAGGGTATTTATATATTTTGCGCAGATGATGTGAAAAAGTTTCTGCTTTTGACACTCTACTTTTTTCAAAAGAGGAGCCAATTTGATTTATGTATCATTTGTTTTTTGTTTGTTTTTTTATTTTGTAAACCGTGGGATTTTTTTTTTTTTTTTTTTTTATCTCTCCTTCCATACAAACTTTTTCTTTCTCACTTTTAAGCCTCGGTGAATGAACTACATCCTCTCCTTTGAGTGAGTGTTACTTACTTCTCGTGAATCAGACTTTCCCCCCTTTCATGTTCCCCCCCCCACCCCCGCCTCCGAAACGTTGCTACTTATGAGATATATAAACGTAATGAAATACACGTACAAATCTAATTTGTACAATTACTGAGAGTCCGTGTTATGTTTGTTGAATAAAATTAAAATATTTTTAATTTGAACGTTCTTTTTTTTTACATAGAAATCACCACTTATCAAGGCTCAGAGACCACTCGAGGATAAGGGTTAAGAGTGTACAGTTGTCAATTGGACAATATAGTAATTGTTAGTAATGGAAATTCGGTAAATTTGTTAACTTAAGTGGAACGGCTTATCAAGAACTTGTTTACGTTGGACTTGAAAACAATAAGATTGTAGTCTGCTGGAAAGCAGGAAAACGGAAGACAGTTCGACAGGCGTGCAGTTCTAAGAAAGAAGCTTTGTTCATGGAATCTACCTTTAGGTTTAGGTACAAATAAAGAGGTGGGGAATTATTGATGGTGTTTTCAGCCAGACGAGTGTTTCTTTTGAAAGTTTGGCGAGGGGGGGGGGCATAGATTGAAGCTGTCGAGCACTTGCCATGAAAATAAAGATAAAGCAGAGACAAACTCTAACGTCTCTACTGTGAGATAGAGGTTGCAGGGAAAAGTCATCGCTGATGAAGCCGCTTAACGACCTTTGCACTTCATGACATTATAAGAACTATCCGTTTCTTTATTGTTCCGATCTACATAAATAAAACACTAAACGTATGTATGTATGTGTGCGTATCTGTCTGTGTGGAAATATTCAACCAATCAGCTCTTAAACTATTGGTCACATGACGCTGAAATTAACAGGAAATGGTAATCATACACCAAGGACGGTTTATAACCAGTAAAATCTTTGTTTGGATTGATGAATAACGCGTACAGAAAAATGTGTCGGCAAGTTGAAATGTAAAATGTTCATTTAAACTTGCCGACATATTTCTTTTACTTTTGTGCATGCGCAAATTCATTCATAGCTTGAAATGGTTTAATTTTAAATCTTTCTTATCTATCTGCCCATAGTCCAAACGGTAAGGAATGCGGTTGGAGCACTAAATGTTTTGGTTTCGATTCTTGCTGATGGCATCCAAGTCATTTTTTTTTTTAAAATCAGTACTATTACCTACAAATTTCACTTTGGATTATTATTCATCCGACCTGGCAGAAATATCCGAGAAATAATTGAACCCTTTTCAACGTTGGATTACCTAGCCTGTATAATATCCTTTATCTATGCCGTTTTAAAGATTTTGAATATATGTGCTGACGAGCAAAATCTGTTTATTCATAACTGATAATTTTGCTAATTGCATTTCATTTCCTCTGATGATAAGAGCCATTATTGAAAATCTATGAATTAAGGAAATGAATTTAATTTTTTCCCATATATTCCTTGTCTCAAACAAGAAATTCTCAATTTGAATTTATTTCTATGTATATTTCACTATACAGAATTTAACTTCAATTCTTACATTTATAATAAGCTCTACGTTTTTATATATTGAGCTATATTATCTCGCTGTAATATTTAGTAATGGCAATAACTCGTTTGATTATCTAAAACTGGAATGGATTTTTACTGTGCCTTTCCATTCGATGTTTCCTATTCGATGAAACGCACCACCCTTACTTTTACGTTGCTTGATTACCATTTATTTCCCAACATTTATACACTAACCCCCCCCCAAAAAAAAAACAAGGATTCTTTCCATTTTTTTTTTAAATAAATATATAATACATCATTTCCGTTTTATTTCGTTTTGTTCGATGTTGTTTTTCTGTTTTCGTTTTTCCGTTTTTTTTTTTTTTGGAAGTTTAACATCGTTTTTTTTTTTTGTATTGAAACAGGATTATTACTTCGGTTATTCTTTACTTTACCCCCCCCCCCTTACACAGACACATCTAACAAACACCCGGCAAACGCCGGGTACCCTTGCTAGTATATATATATATATATATATATATATATATATATATATATATATGTTTAAATTTCAATGTTATCTCACGCGGGTAACGGTAGCTGAATGGGTTCGGTCTTTGCTAATGAAGCCCGAGATGGCTTCTCTCTCCTGGTTTGAACCTATTGGCTGGTGTTAACACTAGTGTCTGTAGGTATTTAATAATTATTATAGCAAATAATTATGTCAGCCCCTTTAAGAAACTCGTTTCTTGTCGTTGAGCACTTTCAGTTGAATTAAGTCGGTCAATTTAGCTCTTGTGAACAGATCATCATATAATGACAGACGTAAAAAAAAAAAAAACATTTAAAAATAAAATGTTTAAATTTCAACGTTATTTCACACGGTTAACGGATACAGTATTTGCTAACGAAGCCAGAGTTCGAATCTATCGACTGGTGTAAATCGTGACACCCTGCACTGAAGATTCCCGAAAGGATGAAACACTAGTGTCTGTAGGTATTTAATAATTATTATAGTGTGTGTGTATATATATATATATATATATATATATATATATATATATATATATATATATGTATGTGTGTGTGTGTTTGATTAGTTTTTTTGGAAAAAGAAATTTATCAAACTGCTCAATTAAAAGGGCAATCCGAAAAATAAGAGCATATTTATATTTTGTATTTTGTTTACAGAAAGTTGTTAGATGAGATAAGTCATTGGTACCGTCGGTTTCAAGCCCGATAATTAAGACCGTTTAAGATATCCATATCAAGCTCTCTTCAGCCAATACTCAGCTCTGAGTTCTAATTATCGGGCTTGAAACCGACGGTACCAATGACTTGTCTCATCTAACAACTTTCTGTACACAAAATACAATATATATATATATGTGTGTGTGTGTGTGTGTGTGCATAGATCATCGTATAACGATTAGATCACTGTCTGACTGACGTAAATTAACATTTAAAATTAAAATGTTTAAATTCGACGTTATTTCACGTGGTTAATGGTAGCCTAATTGATACGGTCTTCGCTAATCGAGCCAGAGATGTCTCGTGTTGCGGGGTTCGAATCGTTCG
>NC_136514.1:13566055-13578555 GCF_053919585.1 Euprymna scolopes | reverse complement strand
TTTCGACTACTGCACTGACTGACCCTACACAATTAATACATGAATCGAGCACCAACTTCAGACAAGACAACAACTGGATAACCATAGCCTGTGCAATAAATGTACGCAGATGCAGGTTGACAAGAAAACGCATTCTACATATTATTTTTGAGATGAGTATATTTATAAATTTATTTGCAGATTCGTTATCCTCATCTTCATAGCTGTTGTTGTTTCACCACGGTTCGGCCAACTCATCCTCTGGCCTTCTTCCGGTGGTTAACCACAACTATGGAAGGCAGTAATTACTGAGGATGCAGTTAAAAGACTCTGCATTCCTACCTCGTTGTGGTTAACCACCTGAAGTAGGCCAGATGAATAGTTGGCCGAAACGTGGTGGTTGGTTGGTTGTTTTTGTTTTACGGCATATCAACCCTTTTCAGGTTATTTAATGCCGAATCCAAAGATTTTGAAGGAAAATTTTTTTAATAGAGTATATTTGTTGTTTTTCACGTCAGTTTCTATTTAACCCATAGTTGGGACCCTAACAGGTACTACCACTCCGGGTCAGAGTGGACCTGGGAGTAATGGTAATTAAAGGGTGGCTCCACACTCCCCAAAGCCCACAAGCTGGGGCCTCACCACTGGATATAGTTTAAGGTCATATCCAGGACCCCCATTGAGGGACTTTTACCTTCTGCAGGGGGGCAGTCGGCGTATTCTAATGCCCCACCCACAGGGCCCGAAACGTGGTGAAACAGCAACAACTATGAAGATTATGGTGAGACAACAAAGGGTAAGGAAGGCAGTAATTACTGGAAATATGGTTACAAGACTAAATATTCCTATACCGTTGCAGTTAACCACTTGAAGAAGGCCAGAGGATGAGTTGGTCGAAACATGATGAAACAACAACAACTATGTAAATGGGGATAACAGTCCGAAAAAAATAAATACACAAGCATGTGGTTGTTAGCAAGAGCAAGATCAAAGAACCTATGTTGGGAAAAGAACAGGAAGTCATTCTTTATTTAAACAAATCTTATATCTTCATTCGCGTTATGAATCGTTTGAAGTATGGTGAGATGCAAAGTAAAAGTAAAACAACAATAACTCATTTTAGTCATTTTCAGTCACATTATTGGAACAAATACATAGAGGACATTGCAAGGGCTGCTGCAAGGAAGGTGGGTTCCCTCTATCGAGCTAGAAGATTACTCACACCTGAGAGTATCCTGTGCCTCTACAAGGCCACCATTCGCCCATGTATGGAGTATTGTTGCCACCTGGGCTGGTGCATCTACCACTAGTCTCTCCCTCTTAGATAAAGTCCAAAAAAGAGTTATCAATCTAATCGGTCCCACTTTATCAACTAAGCTCCAGCCCCTGTCCCATCGTCGCAATTTTGCATCACTGTGCCTGTTTTACAAATATATTAATAGAATGTGTTCTGATAAACCCGTTTCACTTGTACCCCCTCGACGTACATATCCACGACAAACACGCTTAGCAATAAGATCTCACCCTTTTCACTATTTTAATAGCTTCTTTCCTCAAACAACTAGATTTTGGAATTCTCTTCCTGCTACCTGCTTCCCTGGCTATACTGATATGCAGAAGTTTAAATGTAATGTAAACCAACATCTTATTAATCTTTCCTAGACATGGTCCCAAATAGTAGTCCCTTATGTCCAAGTGGCGATATGCTTTGTTAGGCATGAACATGAGTAAAAAAAAAACAAAAAAAAAACTATGTAGATGAGGATAATAGTTTGCAAAAAAAAAATAAAAATAAAAATAAATAAATAAAATGCATTCTGCGGAAATCTCTTCTCAATAATAAACAAGTATTGGTGTGTATATTATTAATGTTTTGTGCAAAACCCACATCCGATGATAATAAGCATTCTGTCAATTGTCTTAGTCATTATAAATGTTAAACCTCATTCGTTTCTATTGAGTAGTGACACTCCTTGTTGAACTATGACTCAGCAAGCTTAACTCTGACCTGATGACCTTTTAACCAACACAATTACTTTATGCACTTTATTTCCTTGTTCTCTCTGAGTCAAATCTATATTCATACCAGCTGTTTCAATATGTGGGGTTTTCCAAATTATGTACGACAAATTAAGGCACAACATATGTACGACAAAGCTGGCTCTCTATTCAACTGTCTCAATGTGGGATTTTCCTAATTATGTACGACAAATTAAGGCACAACATATGTACGACAATGCACAACAATTGCTACTGCTGGTCTCTATTCATTTAATATTTAGGCAGGTCATTTGGGCAACCTGGGATTTTTATGTCAAGAACAAGAGGTAACTGATTTTAATTTAGACAGACTGACGTGGTTGGGAGACTTAAATAATTTGTTGATATATTTAGTTTTTATTAGAAGGCCGTCCAGCATTGCCTGGTTATAAGATACGCTTAAATATGATATTTTAATGTATGCAGATTTCGTATTTATTATTAAAGAGCCAATTTTTTATTGATTATTATATTGTACCCAATATATAGCAGTGCCTCCCCCAGCACGACCCGGTCATAGAATATGCTTAAATATATTAGTATTGATTTTAAAAGTTTTTTAAAAGATATGACTTGGGTGTCACAAGCTAAAATCGAAGCCAAAACATATAGCTTTCCAATCTTAACATGTGACATGTAATTAAGGTGACCTTTCACACATGAAGCAAAAAAGAGGTTTATTTTTTTTAATTTTTAACAGATCCAATATTTGTACATTTAAAAGCATTGTAGAATTGAAAATATAAGAAATCAATTTAAAAACCAAATTGCTTACTAAGAGATTTTTTTCCAATAAATAAAAACAATATGAATCAAATATTTCGGCCGACTCTGACCTTCTTCAGTGAGATTATTTTTATTCAGTATTGTTGAGCTATAACGATGAATGCCAGTGATAGCCAATCTCTAGTGGACTGTCACTGCAGGGAGGCATGTGAAGCTTCCTCCTGGTATAACATGGCGGGTTCCCAACAAGAGCAGACAATCGGTTTGATTGAAAAATGGTCAATTTCACTGATTTTGATGACTAAAAAGTATGCGAGCGTGAAACATTTGTTGACATTGTTGATATTGTCAGGTTTCTCTACTACTATGTATATATATATATATACTAGCAGAGAAACCTGACAATGTCCGGGATTGAATGAGGATCAACAAATGTTTCATTCTCGCATACTTTTTAGTCATCAAAATCAGTGAAATTGACCATTTTTCAATCAAACCGATTGTCTGCTCTTGTTGGAAACCCGCCATGTTATACCAGGAGGAAGCTTCACATGCCTCCCTGCAGTGACAGTCCACTAGAGATTGGCTATCACTGGCATTCATCGTTATAGCTCAGCAATAATAAATAATAATAATAATAATAATAATAATAATAATAATAATAATAATAATATCAATAAATAAAAATATCAATAAATCATAATAATAATATCAATAAATAATAATAATAATATCAATAAATAATAATGATATCAATAAATAATAATAATATCAATAATAATATAATAATATAAATATCAATAATAATATAATAATATATATATAATATAAATAATAATATAATAATATAATAATATATATATAATATAAATAATAATAATATCAATAAATAATAATAATATCAATAAATAATAATAATATCACTATAAAATAGCTCAGCAATAATAAATAATAATAATAATAATAATAATATCAATAAGTAAAAATATCAATAAATCATAATAATAATATCAATAAATAATAATAATAATATCACTGGCATTCATCGTTATAGCTCAGCAATAATAAATAAAAATAATCTCACTGAAGAAGGTCAGTCGGTCGAAATATTTGATTCATATTGTTCTTATTGTTTTATATATATATATATATATACACACACACACACACACACAGGGTGACCAACTTAAAAATAGCCCAGAAAATGTAGTAGAGAGGAGAAACATACTCTTATTGTTTAAATTACCTGTAATGTTATAGAAGATGCTGGGAGTGCTCCACGTTGACATCTCTGCATTTCTGGGCACGTTTAGCAACGATTGCAGATACTGCTTGTAGATCTTCTCTGATGATTCTCCTGATAACGTTAGTAATGGTCTCCTTTGGTTCGTCTAGATTGTGAGGATTTTTTGCATAAACTTTTTGTTTTAGAGTCTGCCAGAGATAAAAATCACATGATGACAAGTCCGTGGAACGTGGTGGCCATAATTCTTTGCTTATTGTTCTCTCTTTCATGAGCATGCCATGAACTTGTGTCAGTGATCTGTGAGACGTGTGGCATGTAGTGCTATCTTGTTGGAAAAACAATTGCATTTTTTTTTTGTGGTGTCAGTTGGTTGTAAGAGAAAGATTAGAGAGATTGGGCTACTTTTAAGTGGGTCACCCTGTGTGTATACTACCCCTCGTCAGCATAGCTTGACTGTTTCTAGGATTCGAACCTGAGACCATATGTATTCTAGTTGAGTGTGTTAACTGTTACGCCACAAAGTCTTAAATGATTTTACGTGTTATTTTTATCGCTTTGTAACGTGTGTAAAGTTCAGACAAAATTTTCACAAACAGAGCTTCTTCACAAGAGATTCCCATTTGTGATACACGTTGTCACAAGACTTTTTAAGCTTAAGGTTTCTTAAGAGGAAATTGAAATTTAGAGTATCTTACTTAATGTATATGGATCAAATTTAATACAAATCTGAAATATTTGAATTTTCAAATGGGCTGTAATGCTCATTGTACGCTCTCTAAACCCTTTTAAAATACCCCAAAGAAATTGAAGAATACTCCAAAGAAACAATTTCACAAAAATTTCAGGTATCTAAATTTTCACAAAAAGTTTCCGCCTTCTTTCTACCCTCTTTGAATACAAGTAAATTGAACTGAACACAGCCTACACTCCTCAACACTGTGCCTAGCAGATGTGTTCAAAAATCCATAATAATCAGTTAATTAGTTTAGGAGTGTTCCAAAATTCACAATGATCAGTTAATTAGTTTAGGAGCGTTCCAAAATTCATAATGATCGGTTGATTAATTTAGGAGTGTTCAAAGATCCATAATGATCGGTTAATTAGTTTAGGAGTTTTCTAAAATTCATAATTATTGATTAATTAGTTCAGGAGTGTTTCAAAATCCATAATGATCGGTTAATTAGTTTAGGAATGTTGAAAAGTTCATAATGATCGGTTAATTAGTTTAGGAGTGTTCCAAAATTCATAATGATCTGTTAATTAGTTTAAGAGTGAATCATATATATATATATATATATATATATATATATATATATATATAGTGAATCATATATATATATATATATATAGTGAATCATATATATATATATATATATATATATATATATATAGTGAATCATATATATATATATATATATATAGTGAATCATATATATATATATATATATATATATATATATAGTGAATCATATATATATATATATATATGTATAGTGAATCATATATATATATATATATGTATATGTATATAGTGAATCATATATATATATATATATATAGTGAATCATATATATATATATATATATATATATAGTGAATCATATATATATATATATATATATATATATATATATATATATAGTGAATCATATATATATATATATATATATATATATAGTGAATCATATATATATATATATATATATATATATAGTGAATCATATATATATATATATATATATAGTGAATCATATATATATATATATATAGTGAATCATATATATATATATATATATATATATATATAGTGAATCATATATATATATATAGTGAATCATATATATATATATATATATATATATATATATAGTGAATCATATATATATATATAGTGAATCATATATATATAGTGAATCATATATATATATATATATATATATATATAGTGAATCATATATATATATATATATAGTGAATCATATATATATATATATATATATAGTGAATCATATATATATATATAGTGAATCATATATATATATATATATATATATATATATAGTGAATCACACATATATATATATGATTCACTCTTAAACTAATTAACAGATCATAATATATAAACATATACTTATATCTAAGTTTTGATATAGAGAAATGAGAAATCAGACAAACAAACGAAGCAACTTCAATGGCGTACTCACTTTTGAACAATGACCGAGTCAAGTCCTTGAGCGGAGTTATGCCGATATCAGTGTTTTGCCAAAACTCGGTCATCCACACAAAGATGGCGGAAATATATTAAAAGTTGCTCTGATCTTGTTTTTGATTTTGATATTAATCTCAAGGAGAGTGATAAGTGGAGCTGGGGTTTACTTTTGACGGCCTCTTAACTCTCACATTTCTTATTTTGTCTTTTAGTCCTCGCATTCCATGAGGGGAAATTGTTGTTTTCTGAGTCTGAATCTATCCATCTAACACGTATTGTTGGATAGCTTTTGACTTTGAAGTAGTTTTTTTTTTTTATCTTTGTACATTAAGTGGCTTCATACCTTGTCTGGAAAGATTTCCATAAAAAAAAAAAATCTGATCGATATTCTGGTAAATATGTTGACTAATAGATTCAGCTACCTCCTCCCGACACTTAATATGAGATTCTACCTTTTTAAGATTACGTGTGAGCATTTTGAAAAGCTCAGCGGAAATAAAACGCGCGCGTACACACACACACACACACACACACACACACACACACACACACACACACACACACACACACACACACACACACATTAATTTTATAAATTAAATAGGGGATCAATTCTGCATATAAATTTAGTGTAAAATGATCCTGCATATCTGGATCATTCGAAATTTTTATGACTGTTTATTAATTTTTTTTACCACTAAAGCCATAAGACCAAATAATCACGCAATAAACCTAAAATATAGATCCCCACCCCCATCCAAAAAGACGCAAATAATCTATTTCTCATTGCAAAAAGGTAAAATAAAATAAATTTTTAACTGCCCTAAAACACTAGAATAACCCGAAAGTGTGGGAGTCATTCTACATTAAATTTATATGCGAAACTGATTCCCGTTCTAACTTCTAAAATAATTGTTTTATTTCATTTTTTTTTTTATTTCCCTCAGTTTTTCAGGATGTTCACGCGTAATTACTTAAAAAAGTAGAAACTCAGTTTTTTTAGGGTGTTAATCTACAATCACACTGTGGTTATTCTTTGCTTTAAGCACAAGTATTTAAACAAGTGTTTTTTTTTATTTATAGATTACAAATGTTTATTTGTTGTTTGTTTTTCTGTTGATAAATGTAGCTTCAGTTTGAATATTTTTTAAAGAAAATCCATGGCAAAAGTGCAGTATAGTTAACAGACTAGAAATCAAAACTAAACAAAATGTATAACAAATCGAGCAAATAACTTTTACCAAACGCAAGAAAATTTCATTTTCTATCGACCTGCATAGTTTTAAACTTTTGAAACTGTTTGTATGTTTTCTTATTTTTCCGTACATCCAAGCAGCATGATATAAATATGGGTGGGCCTCAGTGTTCGATTTTTCTTTTACATGGGGGTCATCACTTATCAAGGCCCGGAGGCCACTCAGCGATAAGGGTTATTGCGTGTACAGTAATCAATGAGATAGTATTGTAGTAATCATTAGTATTGGAGATTTGATAGAGTGTCTTACTTAAGGGGGCGGTTTGTCAGAAATTTATTTATGTTGGGCTTGAAGGCATCCAAGTTGTAGTCAGGTGGGAAACAGGCAAACGGAAGAGATTTTTGAACCTTTATTATTCCTATGATTCATAAACGACTCCCTAATAAAATTGTCTGAAATAGGTATATTTACTGATGACACCATCTTCTATAATATAAATCTCATCTGTCTGTTTGTATGTATGTATGTATGTCTGCCTAAAAATTTCGACAGAGGCGACGAATTTTCACGATATCAGTATCGTTTTGAAGCTCGACCCTTCGGACGACCAAAAAATTAGCCCAAAACATTAATTCCTTCACCTTCAACTGGGCACTTTTCTACCAAGTGGGGTCGTTTTTTCACCGATATTTTCCACTCTTTTCGATTAACTAGCCTTAATTCAAACCTTCGTCACTTCCTGTTTGGCGATGAACATTTTTTTTCTTTCCACGTTATTTTCCTCCTTTGCTGTACGGGTTCGAGCCTGCCTGCCTACTAAAACTTTTTTTTTTGTTTTTGCTCAAATCACAGCTCCAAACATCCGGGCAACGCTGGGCACCCAAGCTAGTGCACTATAAAAGACATGAGAAAACTAATATACACATATCCAAAACAATGACTGAAACCTTAGAAATTGACTCTTAGCTTGTAATAAGGACGTAAAGAGATGGCAACATTTAATGCTGCTAAGAATTCCGTCTCCCCTGGGCCTCTTTCCTTACAATTACAAAAAACTTTCTCGACCACTGATTGCTATGACTAATAATATGCTACCTGGAAGATATTTGTTCAAACTTCTTGACTCAACATTCGCAGGGCACATAAATTGGAAGGAATACATTGAAAACATTGCCAAGGCTGCTGCAAAGAAAGTGGGCTCTCTCTCTCTCTCTACAATTCTAGAAAATTACTCACATCTGAAAGTATCCTATATCTCTACAAAGCCACCGTTTACCTAGGCATATAGTATTAGTGCATTGTCAATAGTCTCTCCATCTTAGACAAAGTCCAAAAAAGAATCTCCATACTATCGACCAAGCTCCAACTCCTGTCCCATCATTACAATCTTGCATCCTTGTGCCTGTTTTACAACTATTTTAATGGAATATGTTTTAATGAACTCGTAGCACTTGTGCCTCCTTAACATAAATAGCCATGACTAACGTGACAGATAGCAAAATCCCACACCTTCACTGTAAAAAAAAGATTTCTACTCTAATAGTTTCTTCCCACTAACTGCTAGACTTTCGAATTCCGTCTCCCCTGGGCCTCTGCTTCTCTGACTGTAGTAACATGCAGAAATTTAAATGTAATGTGAACAAACATCTCGCTGCTCAACTCCCTACATAGTATCTCTGTGAACATGGTCTCAGATAGTAGCCTCTTAAGTTCAATTGGCAACATGCCTTGTTTGGTTTGAATAAGAATATAAAAATCATTAAAAAAAAAAAATATATTTTAAATGAGGGAAATATGTCAAAATGCGCTGACATTTTTTATGGTGTGTGTGATGACTGGCGCTATATTTGGTCATTTCTATCAAAAGACACTTTTTTATAACGCCTTAAATGTCAAATATGCGATTTTTTTTGTGTTGACTTAACAAAAACAATTTTTGGCCCTCGACACCAACATCAACAAACCCATTTCTGAAACGGTTCTTTCCCTGCTGATTTCCATATGATGATAGTCCTGTGGAGGTCTAGGAGGTCGACCCTCCCAAGCTTTACCGTCTCCTTTTGAGAAAGGGGTTAATTTATTGCTAGTCGCCTCAAGTGCCTTTACTGAAGAATGCTGATGGAACTTTAAGCCATGTTTTTTTTTTGTTGTTTTTTTGGACAGCCAGAGTACTCCTCCTCTGAAGCAGTGGCTCTTTGATCCCACTTTCGGACTCTTGCGTCTCATTTCACAGCGGGGAGAGAAATAAATACCCGACTTGACAACAAAATATTTTCTCAAAAGACAGTTGTTATGGCTTTTTAATATACCTTTGTCCCATCGACCCAATGTACTTTAATGGAATGTGTTCCGATATATATATATATATATATATATATATATATATATATATATATATATATATATAAAGTGAACGTGTCTGTGTGTCTGTGTGTCTGTATACATTTCCCTACGCAATAACTCTGTCAATTTTTAGTCCACAGACTCGAAATTTGATATACAGGGTATTGAGATTTGGGAAAATCTATTTGATCGGTTTTCGGCCAGAAATTTGGCTGCAAGGGGTCAAAGGTCAACGATTTGACCTTTGAGAATTCTACCAAACTCCTCCGACAATTTTGGGTCTAAATACTTTAAATTTTAGATATAGGTTCCTTGGACATGGATCTAACTTAATAACTGGAGTTGAGCCCAAAATAATAAATGTTAAGGGGTCATAATAGGGGTCAAAGTTAAAAAAATTGACCGTTTTTTTTTTTTTTGCTCAGCATACACTACCAAACACCCGGGCAACGCCGGGCACCATGCTAGTATATATATATAAGTGAACGTGTCTGTGTGTGTGTCTGTTTGTGTACATTTCCCTACGCAATAACTCTGTCAATTTTTAGTCTACAGACTTGAAATTTGATATACAGGGTACTGAGATTAGGGAAAATGTGATCTGTGTTCGGCCATAAATTTGGCTGTTAAGGGGTCAAAGTTCAACGATTTGACCTTTGAGAACTCTACTAAACTCCTCCGATAATTTTTGGTCTAAACACTTGAAATTTTAGATATAGGTTCCTTGGACATGGATCTAACTTAATAACTGGAGTTGAGCCCAAAACAATATATGTGAAGGAGTCATAATAGGGGTCAAAGTTTAAAAAATTGACCGTTTTTTTTTTTTTTAGCATCCACCTCCAAACACCCGGGCAACGCCGGGCACCTATACTAGTATATATATATAAAAGTGAACGTTTCTGTGTATCTGTGTGTCTGTGTACATTTCCCTATGCAATAACTCTGTCAATTTTTAGTCTACAGACTCGAAATTTGATATACAGGGTACTGAGATTAGGGAAGATCTTTGCAATCCATTTTCTGCCAGAAATTTGGCTGCAAGGGATCAAAGTTCAACGATTTGACTTTTGAGAACTCTACCAAACTCCTCCAACAATTCTGGGTCTAAACACTTGATATTTTGAATATAGGTTCCTTGGACATGGATCTAACTTAATAACTTGATTTGAGCCCAAAACAATAAATGTTAAGGGGTCATAATAGGGGTCAAAGTTAAAAAAATTAACTGCTTTTTTTTTTACCTCTGCGGTCTCTACCAAATTACTCAGACAATTTCTTGTCTAAACATGTGAAATTTTACAATAAGGGTATTCAGAGATAGGGCAAGCTTTTTAATCGGTTTGGGTCGAAAATTTTCAGTTAATAATATATAAATGTATGTATGTATGTATGTTTGTATGTCTGCCTAAAACTTTCGACAGACGCGACGAATCAGTATCGTTTTGAAGTTCAACCTTTCAGACGACAAATATCGAAAAATTGGCTAAAAACATTAATATCTTCACTTTCAACTGCGCACTTTTCTACAAGGGATGGTCGCTTTATGTTATGACTGGCGTGAAGCAAAGCTAAAGTTCTTATCTGAACTTTAGAACTGTAAGAACTGTAAGAACTGTAAGAACTTTAGCATTGCTTCACGCCAGCCATGGCATATTTCTCTCCTCAAAACTGGAAAAGGTCTGAAACCTTTTTAATTTTTGTATTTTAATTTTTCTTGCCTGATGAAATCAAATATGATTGAAACGGTCTACACATCGTAGCAAGATATGACTGTATTTACATAAAGTTACATAAAGAATAATATATAATTTATAAAACTATGCATGTCTGTTGATCTGACTATGTGTCTTTATATTTACAAACTCTATTTCTTCCGAAACTAAAAGTCGCAGAGCGGTTCTAGGGGCCACAAATAATTGCATTTTTTATGGGCCGTTCTTTTATGGGTCTTTGGCTGGTTAAAATAGTTGGTACAGTGGTAACGTCACCAGCTTTGATTTTATACTTTTACGAGCAGGCAAAGCCGCCCCTCCCCCCGCTTCTTTTATGGGTCTTTGGCTGGTTAAAATAGTTTTTAAGGGGTCAAAAAGAGGTCAAAATCGAAAAAAATCGTAATACATTTTGTACATTCATCTTAGTTTATTTTTTATCAAATCATGTGCATGTCACGTTCGTACAGTGGTAACGTCACCAGCTTTGATTTTATACTTTTTCTTTTTGTTTCGATTCTAACTGACGGCACCCAAATACTTTTACGAGCAGGCAAAGCCGCCCCTCCCCCCGCTCCTGCTAGTATATATCTATATATTTGTCTCTGTCTCCCTCTCTCTGTCTGTCTGTCTCTCTGTCTCTCTCTTTCTCTCTCTCTCTCTGCCGCGGGTACTTTTGGCACCAAACTTATTCTTTCACCAGTTTCAACACAGACACAGTTTGAAAATGGATGCTGGAAATTCACTCGAGGCTTGCAGTCTCAATATTACTTTGTCTCTTTGAGACGTTTTAATGCCCTAATATGGGTGCGATGTTATTTTCATCTGCAAACACCAATGCCCTTATGTTGGGCGATTTATATATTTTCGCACGCTGTTGTGCTCTGAGAATCAATTGACTTTCATCATTACAATATAATGTCTGCCAGAGACGGAATTAAGGTCTGCAGTTTGACCTGTCATTTGTCCGTCATTTGGACAGTTATCTACAGTGGACTCCTCGAGGCTACCGGACTTGCAGTACCCATCTTGAAAGATATCACTCAACT
>NC_136514.1:13356055-13558555 GCF_053919585.1 Euprymna scolopes | reverse complement strand
GAACGAACACCCCACAATTTTATTATACCATATTTCTTCAAACTGAAACATAATTATCAAAGTATACTTACGCAGATAGATATGAAAAGTCTTTATTAAAGTTTGTGCCTATTTCCATTCTATGGAGACCAGGCGCGAACGCAGACCCTACAATTTTATTATACCATCCCTATTTAAGTTAAAACATACTTATCAAAGTATTATTATGTACATCTATATCAAAAACACTTGTAAACGTTTTTTTTTTAATTTTTAAATTTTTTATTTCCATACTTTGTGGACCAGGCGCGTACGCAGACTCCACAATTTTAATGAATCATCATTATGCCAGATCAAACATACCCATTCCTGTGTCTCGATACATCTTCTATCATTATATGTAATCAGTTTTCTATAATAGTCAACCATATAGGAGCCTATTCGTGACCAGACACACAGACGTTCAGCTTTATATTATAGATATATATGATCTATAGGTATTTCAGACGATATCAAAACATCGTTAAACTCACTACTCGTTCAAGCAGCCGCCAATAGCGTAATGGTTAGGAGCCTTGACTGCCGTACAAACGGTCGGGTTTCAATCCTGGCTTGAGGTAGTTGCCTGTCTAGCCGCACTGATGAGCTGTGAAACAGCGAAACAGTACTGTATGTGGATGACTATATATATATATATATATATATATATATATATATGTATATATATATGTGTTTGTGTATGTGTGTGCATATATATGTATGCCAGTGTGTATATATATATGTATATGTGTGTGTTTGTGTCAGGTCATGTCATATGCTACTGGTACCATGTAACCCAGTACTACCTGCCTCATGGTCGGGTCACCGGCGACTAAACTGGTTCCCCCACCAGACTTGTTTGGTGAGGAGGGCAGCTAGTCTCCCTGGAGGATTAAAAACAAGACCTTCCAAAGGGCGAATGAACTCTTTTTCTGGGTCAACGGCCAACTAGCACCGTGTATATTTGTGTGTGTGTGTGTATATGTGTATTGGGGTGGAGAGGGCTCCCGTAAGCCGTGGTGAAGGCAACCTATCTAGGAGAAGCAAATCTCTGATTTAAAGAACCATAAAGCGGGAGACCAGTACCCGCATTAAGCTGGTCTGCAGTTTAATTTGTTGCTGGCTATCTTGCTCTTGCTTGTTGCTGGATCTCAACATTTTGAACCGAGAGAGAGACTTAGCTGTCGTACAAAGCTAAGACTCTGTAACATCATCTTTGTATAGATACTCCCTCAGGCATTTGGGCTCATGGATTTTAAATGTCTGAGGGAGTGGCACTCGTCTGACAAGACGTTGCAATCATCATCATATGTGTGTGTATATATATGTATGTATATGTGCATATATGTATGTGTGTGTATATATATGTATGTGTGTGTGTATATACATATATATATATAATGAGTGTGTGTGTATATATATATATATATATATATATATATATATATATATATATGAGTGTGTATATATATATATATATATATATATATGAGTGTGTATATATATATATATATATATATTGAGTGTGTATATATATATATATATAATGAGTGTGTGTATATATATATATATATATATATATATATATATATATATATATATATGTATGTGTGGTTAAGGTCTGGTGTGGACGTGTGTTAAAAGCACACAGACGTCTTAGTGTCATACTGTGCTTCTGCCAGACAAATCAACCCCACATGCACGTCGTGACTACTGCCAGGCAGATGGGGCTCTGATGAACGGCGAGTGTCCTGCGATGTATAACTGGACCTCCACTGCCTTGTGGGCCAAGGTTCTTTTAACCAAAGGCTAAGGGTGAGGTAACCCTGACAGAAACCTCCAGAGGAGCTTAGGCCCTGTCAGCTGCGGCATACTTGGCCCAACGTCATGTGGAATATGCTCTGATGCCCAGCAACCTAAGTCCCAATCATGGATCCAATGGCATGGGGGTGGAGAGGGCTCCTGTAAGCCATGATGAAGGCAACCTCTTTAGGAGAAGGAAACCCCTGATATAAAATTTGCGGCTGAAACAGTTACCAGTTATCTTGCACTTATTTGTCATTGGACTCTGACTGTGGATGCTCATAGAATGATATTTGTGTCGTACAAGCATTTACCATTGAGATCATTTCGTACAGATATCTCTTCTTTACAAGTCCTGTGGCGATAGAGGCGAGGGGACGTGTACAGACCTAACAAGTTGGAAGTATGTAGTCACAAATCTGCACACAGGCGGCTTGAAGCTCATCTTAACATCCCTGTTAGTTTTGAGGGACAGGAACTAGTTTCGATGGGGAGGGTGTTGCGACTGAGCAGCCCTTTTTTAAGGACAGCGCTGCTCACCCAGATCATGGAAGAAGTCTAGAAAAAGTGACCTTAAAATTGCCTGTTCCTATTTTTAGCTTGTCAGTTACCTGCGGCTGACGGTTGTTCATTTATGCAGGTGAAACAAAAGAAAAAACTATGTGATTTTTCTAAAAAGAAAACTAAATTGAATGTTGCTACCTGGAATGTAAGGACACTTCTCGATATGAAAGAGTCGGTGACTCCAAAGCGAAGAACAGCTATTGTTGCCAGAGAATTAGCTAGATACAACGTGGATGTTGCTGCTTTATCTGAAACCCGTTTTAGTGATGAAGATCAACTTACAGAAAAAGGTGCAAGGTATACGTTTTTCTGGAAAGGCAAACCGAAGGATGTGAAAAGGGAAGGAGAGTTGGTTTTGCTAGACGAAGATCACATCTCAGTTAGAACAATCTTGTGGTATTAGTGATTGAATCTTGTTACTAAGATTACCTTTACCTAGTGATCGTTACATGTCAGTTATCTCGGTATATGTCCCTACTTTGGATAGTAGGCAGGATGCTAAGGTGGGGTTTTATCAAGATTTAAAGAACTGTATCAAAGGGATACCAAAAGCAGATAAGATTCTGTTGCTTGGAGACTTTAATGTACAGGTTGGAAGTGATCGTGACATCTGGGGTGTCTTAGGAAAATATGGTCTTGGTAAGGCAAATGATAATAGGATTCTTCTTTTGCAGCTCTGCACTGAACATAATCTTGCAGTATGTAACACCTTCTACCAAAAAACCCATTCACAAGGTGACTTGGATATACCCTAGATCAAAACATGGTCATATTCTTGATTATGTTATCACGTGTAAGTGTGATCTTCAGAATATGTGTACTGTAAGTAGGTGTGCAGACTGTGATACTGACCACAATCCTGTGTGTGTTAAACTTAAGTTGTGTATAAGAAAAAGGGTCAGAGCCATTGAAGTAAAAGTGCCTAAACGCATCAATGTCTCCAAGTTACAAAATAAGGAAGTGCGAAACTCTCAGGATCTCATTTCTAGATATATCATTTGATGGAAGTCAGGAACAATTCAAATCACAAGTATACAGCCAAAGAGCTGAAATTCTTGGCTTTAAGAAATCCAAGCATAGGAATTGGTTTGATGAAAATGATTCTACGGTCACCAGTCTTTTGGAAGAGAAGAAAAAAGCTCACAAGAGATGGCTGTGTTCTAATGGATCAGCTAAATTAAATGCAGAGAAAGTGTATAAAGAAGCAAAATTAAACATACAATGTGAGACATGCAGATTGAAGAACAAGTGGTGGGCCAATCTGTCAGCATCATCCGGACAGATTATGACTGCAAAAATTTAAAAGATATGTACTACAAGATTAGACAAGCTTTTGAACCACAGCCTCCAACATTGGAACCTTGAAATCCAAAGATGGTACTGCCCTTTTAAACAATGTGGAGGGGATCATGGAACGGTTGACAGAACATTTTCGGGATCTTTTTGATAATCCGTCTGAAGTAAACGATATAGCTATTGATAGTCTCCCTCAAAAGGGGGTCGTTGATGAAATGATGACGGATCCTAGCATTGATGAGACTAAAAGCGCATTAATAGAGATTAATAAGGGAAAAGCAACCGGACTTGATGGTATACCTGTTGAGTTATTGCTATGTGGGGGTGATAGCAATATCAACGCAGTCCATACACTCACCCTCGCTGTTTGGCATGGTAATGATATCGCTCAAGATTGGATTGATGCAATATTAATCCCAATTTACAAAGGGAAAGGGTCAAAACAGTAATTATAGAAGCATTAGATTGCTTTAAGCAGTGGGAAAGGTTTTAGCAAAGATATTAAATCGATTGCTGAAATGGATTTTCCCCTCTATCATCCCAGAAAATGAATGTGGTTTTAAATCTGGCCACGGCACAATGGACACGTTATTCTCTGCGCGACAGCTAATGGAGAAATGTATGGAGCAGCAAGTGCCTTTGTATCAAGTTTTTGTTGATATGAAAAAAGCTTTTGATATCATTAATCGCTTAGACAAGTTTCAAGAAAAAATACACGATTAAACCCGGTTCTCCAACTTCCAACGTAGACCCCTACTACCATGTCTCCTTCTCCAACATCAGGGGTCTTCGTTCTAACCTTCCAGAGGTTGAAACCCAATTACAGGAGACTAAACCAGACCTTTTATTTTTAAGTGAAACTGGCATTGGACAGGCTATTTCCCTAGATGAGTTTGCAATTTCAGGATACTCTAACTTAACTTCTAAATCTGACCCCCAAGATCGCCATGGGCATGGAATATGTGCCTATATTAAAGATAGCTTTCCATGTGGGAGGGACATCTCCAGGGAAGATCCTAACTTACCCTATATGTGCTTCCGGGTTGCTTTAGCTCACACTACTGCATTTATATTTACTCTCTATCGCCCCCACAACAGCGGAGTTACTATCTTTCAAAGCATATCTGAGAAAATTGACCAAGTCCTTTCTACTTATCCTTCAGCTAACATTCACATATGTGGAGACTTCAATGTTCACAACGTCGAATGGTTGACCCACTCAAACAAGACCGATGATGAGGGGAGGTTCTGTCATGATTTCTCCATTGCCTATGACCTCACTCAGATTGTTCAGGAACCTACCCGTGTGCCCGATAATGACGGCCAGTATGCGAGCCTACTAGACCTTTTTCTCACAACTTGCCCTGAACTATGTTCAGTTTCTGTTCTGTCGCCTCTTGGATCTTCCGACCACTCTGTTGTATCAATTAAGATAAAAATGAAATGTAATAAGTCCCCAGACGTACCTCTTCATCGTACAGTATATCGATACACTAAGGCTGACTGGGATAGCTTCCGTACATTTATATCTGATCTACCTCTGCATTCCATGTTTAAAAAGGATGTGTCCTCTATAGTATTAGACCTAACTGAATGGTTAATTGTAGGTATTGACCATTTCATACCCTCTAAAAAGTTTCAGAAAAAACCTAACAGCCAGCCATGGTTCTCTCCAGAATGTGCTGCTGCCATTGCGCACAGAAATCACTTTTTCCACTGCTTCAAACGTAATAGATGTATGGAAACTAAAGCCGTTTTCAGGACTGCCAGCAACCATTGTAAGAAAGTAATAAGGAACGCAAGAGTGTTGTATGCTCAATCTGTTAAGTCCAAAGTAGCTGAGCAGCGGCTTGGTTCCCACCAGTTTTGGCAAATAGCAAACAGAATCCTGAACAGAAGCGTGTGCTCCATCCCAACTATTATCAATGGACCTGAGGTAATCTCGTCAGCATCAGACAAAGCCAAACTCTTTGTCAAGAACTTTGCAGCTAATTCTACCCTTTGCGACCAAGACCGCCAACCCCCAATATTTCCTCCTGTATCAGAAAACACGCTATGCGATATACGTATATCTGTATGTGATGTTGCGAAGCTAATCAAAAACCTTGATTCGAGTAAAGCAACTGGCCCTGACGGTATTCCAATTATAGTACTCAAAAAACTTCAACCTGAATTAGCGCCCATACTTACAAAACTGTTTAAACGTTGTCTTAAGGAGAATAGTTTCCCATCTCCCTGGAAAATCTCATCAGTATGCCCTGTATTTAAGAATTCAGGTGATCGCTCATCCCCCTCTCAGTACAGGCCAATAAGTCTCCTGTGCGTCATGAGTAAGTTGCTAGAATCTGTGTTAAATACAGAAGTAATCAAACATCTCAACAAAAATAACCTTCTTAGTGACACTAAATATGGTTTCCGTTCTGCTAGATCTACAGCAGATGTCCTTACAGTTATATCGCATAGGATTAGCAAATCTCTCGACGGTGGCAATCTTTCTAGGGCAATTGCTCTTGACATATCTAAAGCCTTTGATAGGGTATGGCATAAAGGTTTACTTCATAAGATCGCTAGCTATGGTATAGCTGGAAAAGTCTTCTCAATTATTAAATCATTTCTTTCTGATAGGTTCATAAGAGTAGTAGTTGAGGGGCAAAAATCAGAAGCTCACAGTATTAATGCCAGTGTCCCTCAGGGATCCATCCTGGGCCCAACTCTTTTCCTGATCTACATTAATGATCTTCCAAATCATATCCTTACATCATTCGTAGACATTGATGCTGACGACACTACCATTTATGGTAGCACATCTAAGACAGTAAACGACCAAGTTCTCTCCAATTCTCTCTCCTCTGATCTTGAGCACGTAGTACAATGGGGAAAGGAGTGGCTGGTTACTTTTAATGCATCTAAAACCAAGCTTCTCTCTTTACATCATCAACATTCTAATTCACATTTGTCATCAATTGAAATGAATGGCTCTCGTCTTCAGGAGGCCTCAAGTTTTGACAAGCTTCTGGGCTTGACCATTACTCCTGATCTTAAATGGAACACGTATATCAAATCTGTTGCCAAGGCCGCTGGAAAAATGGTTGGATCTTTCTATCGATCCAGTAGATATCTCACTGCTGATGCTATTCTCTACCTATATAAGAGCCAGGTACGTCCAAGGATGGAATACTGTTGCCACATCTGGGCAGGAGCTGCTAGAAAGGACTTGTCCTGCCTTGATAGAGTTCAAAATAGACTTCGTAGCCTCGTAGGAGATGTCCTTTTCTCCTCCTTGCAACCTCTATCTCACAGAAGAGATGTTGCGAGTTTGTCTCTGATGTATCGTTATTTTCATGGAAAGTGTTCAACTGAGCTTCAATCTATGGTCCCCCCTCGCCAAACTTTCACAAGAAACACTCGTCTAGCTGTAAACACTATCAATAATTTCCCCCACTCTTTATCTGTGCCTAAACCTAAACGTAGATTCCATGAACAAAGCTTCTTTCTTAGAACTGCACGCCTGTGGAATTGTCTTCCGTTTTCCTGCTTTCCGGCTGACTACAATATGGCTGTGTTCAAGTCTAAAGTAAATAAGTTCTTGATGAGCCGTTCCATATAAGTTATTAAATTTACCAAATTTTCATTACTAATGATTACTATATTGACCAATTTCTACTGTACACTCTTTAACCCTTATCCTTGAGTGGCCTCTGGGCCTTGATAATGTGGTGACGCCTTTGTAAAAAAAAAAAAAAAAAAAAAAGCACTCTGGAAGATTCTTAGGAAGCTAGGCTGTCCTACTAGTTCTGTGGAGTTGCTTCAGCAGTTACACCATAATATGAAAGCCCAGGTGAACTTTAATGGATCTCTGTCTGATCCAATTTCAGTTGAAAACGGTGTGGAACAAGGTGACATACTTGCTCCTACATTATTTTCCATATATTTCGCTGTGATGCTGGTGCATGCTTTTAACAATTGTGATGTTGGGGTGAAGATTTGGTTTCGCACATCAGGTAAACTTTTTAATCTTAGACATCTCAATACAAAGTCGAAGAAGACTTTTCAGAACTTTGTTCTTGAACTTTCATATGCAGATGATGCAGACCTCGTTTCACAATCAAAAACAATTTTATCCCCGTGCACCACGATGAATCCTCAACTAGATCAAGCAATTAATCGATTTGATTGAAAAATAGATTTCATTGATTTCGATGACATTAAAAATATGAAAAAAAGTCTGAAACGTAGCATTCAATCCCTGGCAACGTCATATCTCCCTGTTAGTATTTATTTAAAATTGTACTCTTTTAATCAACAAGATGACAATTTAATTTTGAAACAATTCATTTTAAAAATGAGTAAAATTGAATTTTTTTTTTTTACTTTAAAAAGATTAATCATCAATCACTGTCATTACTGATTGCATGATCTCATTTTTTGAACATGTGTGAAAGGTGATAACGTACGTACAAACGTGATATGCCGTAACGTATATCATGATGCAGCGACTTTTAATAATTCAGTTTACTATTTCAGATAAATGAAATTCGGGAGGGAAGGAGTAGCATAGTATCTGTTCATTGTTGTTTTACCATCCTCCCAAGCATTAACTCCTCCCTTTTTTTGGGGGGGGGACAGTAGTGTAGTATCTGTACTGTTGTTATGCGACTATCCTCTCAGGCATTACCTCCACTTCTGAGAAGAGTGGTGCAGTATTTCATGATAAAGCGACTATTAGTAGGAATAGGACCCGTCTCCTCGGTCCTTCTCGTAAAAGATCGTCTGCTATTTCAATGGTTATCTGTTAACAGCAAAAAAAGAGAAAAGAATTGGTTTGGGTTGGCCGATAGAAAGCAACAATTCTAATTACTTTTTCTCTGCGAGCGTTCTTTTCTATTTCCGTGTTCATTCTAAAACACAAAACAGAATTAATGAAACGCGCTGTTGGGGGCCCCTTTTCTGCAGAAAGACTGAACGTAGGTTATTGGTATCTTATGAAGAACTAGCAGGGTGAACCGACTTTGTCCGGGATTGAATGATGATCAACAAATGTTTCGCACTTCCATATTTTTATTATCATCAGAATCCGTGAAATCACCCATTTTCCTATCAAATCGATTGATTGCCTAGGATCCATTGCGGTGTACCTGATTGATTGCCTCCAAGATCCATCGCGGTGCACCTGAAGGAAAATTCACATGCCTCCCTGCAGTGACTAAGTCCACAATAGATTTCGGTCTACATTGCGCTGTAGAGAACCTACTGTTGATTTTATAAAATTATTTTTATATGTAATGGCTTGAATGAAAGTTTAAAATGCAAAAGAAGTGTCATACTTTAATTGTGCTCTAAAGAGAAACATTCATTTCGAATGAGCCCCTATCATATCAAAGAACCTACTTTTGATATTATATACTTGACCTTACTGGTTGTGTGGTAATAATGGCTTGAATTTAAATTTAAAATGCAAAAATCAAGTATCATGGTTCAGTTATGCTTTAAATAGAAACATTCATTTCAAACGCGTGTCTATCATATCAAAGAAGCTACTGTTAATTTTACATGTCGAGCCTTTCTGCTTGTGTGGTAATAAAACTTCTCAAATGCAATTGTGATGTTAGGCTGTGTAAGGTGTTATCTTTGATCAAAATTGCCTGTTTTTTCTTTAATTGGATTATTTATATATATACTCTGATGAACTACAAACCCTTGTACCCTCTCGACGTAAATACCCCCGACAAACCTAACAAGCAGCAAAATCCCACCCCTATACAGTAGAGATCCCCAGATGCCAGAAAGCCTTCTACTCTAATAGTTTTTTTCCCCAGAACAGTTAGACTTTGGAACTCCCTCCCGGGTTCCTGCTTCCTTGACTGTACTGACATGCAGAAGTTTAAGTATAATGTGAACAGACATTTTGCTGGTCAACTCCCTACATAGTATCCCTGCAATTACGTCCCAGATAGTAATCCTCTACATCAAAGTGTCACTGAGCCTTGTTTGGGGTGAAAAAGTAATAAAAAAAAATTCCATTATCGATTAGTGATATTTATCGAAGGCATTCTGATATAAAACCAATTTAAGAACACTGCCAGGTACATAAAATACCTTCGCATGAAATTTCATAAAAATCTGTTCAGTCATTTTCCAGTTCATGCGAAACAAACTCACAAACACACACACAGACATGCTTACAGACAAAGTTCCTTTTAAATTTTTTGTAAAGATACATTGACAGGATGTTAAATAATAAATTATATTCAAACATTTTCGTTGTAATTATTTTTTTTGTAGGTGGGGGGGGGGTCATAAATAAGTAGTGACAAAGAAATTATGATGTGGTCCCTGACCTTGGTAAAGGCCATTTTGTTCGCTATTGCGTCTTTGGTTTAGCTAAAACCCAAAATAACATCTACATTTCTGAAACTCACCATATCTGTGTATCTGTCTTTCCATTTTTTAAAACGACATCTCTTCTAAGGTGCAAGATTGCAGAGTGGGTCAAATGATTGCATTTTTGTGAACCGTTATTTTCTGTGTTTTTTTTAGCCGGTAAAAATAGCTGCTAATGAATCAAAATTGAAAAAAAATTGGAATTAGACAACCAAAAGTCGACTAAATGTGTTATTTTTTATGCATATGCAAATATATATTTATATGCTAAAGTCGGTTCATTTTTAACTATTTATTATCCACATGACAATAGCTCTAACGGTAATGTTTAAGGCTAGAGTGCTAAATGTTTTGGTTTCGATTCTAGCTGATGGCATTCAAGTCATAATTCTTTTTTTTTTTTTAATATTTTTAATCACTACTATATTGGGTACAATATATTATATAATAATTCATAGAGAATTGACTCTATGATAATAAATATCTGCTTGAACTAACATATCATATTTAAGCATATTTTATGACTAGGCAACGCCAGCCGACTAGCTAGTTTGATATAAAGTGAATGTAGAAGTTATATTTTAATGAAGTAAGAAATTTCTATGAAAGTATATTAAAATAAAAAAAAATTAAAAATTAAGTAAAGGGCATAATAGATTCACTGATTGATATAATAATTAAGTGATTGATTTTGTGTTATGAAACAGATACTGTCAAGAATTGTATAAATTAACTGAATCAAAGGAATAAATTATAAGATGGTCAACATCATGAATTTTGGAATATAGTTTTTTGTCATTTATTCTCTATATTGCTCTGTAATTACATTGAGCGCAATCAATTTTTTTAAACTTTGACTCCTATTATCACCACTTAACATATTTTGGGCTCAAATCAAGTTATTAAGTTAGATCCATGTCCAAGGAACCTATATCTAAAATTTTAAGTATTTAGACCCAAAATTGTCGGAGGAGTTTGGTAGATTTCTCAAAGGTCAAATCGTTGAACTTTGACCCCTTAACAGCAAAATTTCTGGCCGAAAACAATCACATAGATTTTCCCAAATCTCAGTACCCTGTATATCAAATTTCGAGTCTGTAGACTGAAAATTGACAGCGTTATTGCCTAGGGAAATGTACACACACACACACACATGTTCACATATATATATATATATATATATATATATATATATATATATATATATATATATACTAGCATGGGTGCCCGGCGTTGCCCGGGTGTTTGGAGGTGTATGCTGAGCAAAAAAACAAAACAAAAAAAACTGTCAATTTTTTTCAAATTTGACTTCTATTATGACCCCTTAACATTTATTGTTTTGGGCTCAAACTAAGTTATTAAGTTAAATCCATGTCCAAGGAAACTATACCTAAAATTTTAAGTGTTTAGACCCAAAATTGTCGGAAGAGTTTGGTAGAGTTCTCAAGGTCAAATCGTTAAACTTTGACCCCATTAACAGCCAAATTTCTGGCCGAAAACTGATCGCGTAGATTTTCCCAAATCTCAGTACCCTGTATATCAAATTTCGAGTCTGTAGACTAAAAATTGACAGAATTATTGCATAGGGAAATATACACACGCACACACACACACACACATGCACGCACACACACACACACACACGCACACAAAGACACGTTCACTTATATATGTGTGTGTGTGTGTGTATACTAACAGATTGAATGAGGATCAACAAATTTTTCACACTCCCAATATTTTTAATGTCATCAAAATCGATGAAATTGTCCATTTTTCAATTAAATCGATTGATTGCCTGCCATAGACAAGGATTCACCACAATGCGCATGAAGGAAGCTTCACATACCTCACTGCAGTGGCTTAGTCCACAATACATTGGAGTTTACATTGCACTGTAGAGAACCAACGGTTAATTTCATAAAGTTATTTTTATATAATGCCTTGAATTAAAGTTTAAAATACAAAAAATCAAGTATCATGGTTCAATTGTGCTCTGAACAGAAACATTCATTTTGAATGCCTACCTATCTTACCAAAGAACCTACTGTGAATCCTATATGCCAGGCCGTTCTGCTTGTGCAGTGATAAAACTTCTCAAATGCATCCTTGGACGTACCTGGCTCTTATATAGATAGAGAATTGCATCAACGGCGCCTTTGTCCTGTAAGTGCCTGCCCATTAACTGATTAGGAAGGGAGCAGTGGCAACTAAGAAGTTGATTGTCTAACAAAAAACTCAATAGAATGTGCATATATAAAAATGCGAGACAACCACAACTCTTTGCATAAGCTTGATGAATCCTAGCATGGATGAAATGTGGAATACTCTGTGTAGCTTAATTGCCATATATATTTTTATAACTTGACTACCTAGCTCTACCTATGTATTGAGCACTGTTGAAGTAAATACTTAAAGTTTACGCATATAATTATACTTTCGTATATTAATTTCTGTGATTAAATGAAGTAGTCATATATATATATATATATATATATATATATATATGTATGTATAATGCACTTATCTGTGTGTATGTGTGTGTGTGTGAGTTCCCTATGGGTTTGGAAACGACTGAGCTGACTTTTATTTTGAATTTCACACAAATGTACTGTATGTGTTTGGCAATGTACTTAGATAGGTTCTGTATTGGTATGCCTTTGATAGGTATCAAAAATCGATAATCGAAACAATCAGATTAAAGAAGGAACAGTCTGAATTTTATCAAAATAGACTTCATAGCCTCGTAGGAGATGTCCTTTTCTCTTCCCTGCAACCTCTATCTCACAGAAGAGATGTTGCGAGTTTGTCTCTGCTTTATCGTTATTTTCATGGCAAGTGGTCGACTGAGCTTCAATCTATGGTTCCCCCCTTTCACAAGAAACACTCGTCTAGCTGAAAACGCTATCAATATTTTCCCCCACTCTTTATCTGTGCCTAAATCTGAACGTAGATTCCATGAACGAAGCTTCTTTCTTAGAACTGCACGTCTGTGGAACTCTCTACCGTTTTCCTGCTTTCTAGCTGACTACAATCTGATTGTCTTCAAGTCCAACGTAAACAAGTTCTTGATGAGCCGTTCCACTTAAGTTAACAAATTTACCGAATTTCCATTACTAATGATTACTACTATATTGTCCAATTGACAACTGTACACTCTTATCCTCGAGTGGTCTCTGGGCCTTGATAAGTGGTTATGCCTATGTAAAGAAAAAAAAAAGAAAAAAAGATTGGCTATTTTATCACTGGGCATAAAAACTGAATGACTATCGTATCTACCAGCTAAAGTCAGCATAACTTCCATATGACCTCATGACTTGTTTCTCCAATATGGAATCTCGTTTTTAAGAGTCGATTAATTTTTTTTAAACATGGCATCCTATTTTCTTGATAATTAAATCTAGTATCAAATATTTTCCACACTACATGCCAGTCGTTTGTAACATGTGTGCGTCAGCATTAGACATAAAATGATTAAAAGTAAAAATACGTTGTTTTTTTTTTTTATTCTCTAGGTCGAACGGGGTGGCTTCAAGATCTCACTGGTGTTAAAATCAAAATAGCCGATAGTTTTAAAGATATTCCAAAGGTAAGGTTTTTTTTTTCTTTTTTTGCAATGAATTCTTGCATATAAATCATAATTAGTCAAAGTAAAAAAAAAAAAAAAATGGCACTTAGTTTACGACCTATTTAGAAACTTCACCAATGAACAGACACAAACACGCATTCATGAATCCGCACTGGAATGCAGATGTGTGCATTAGATGTTGAGGAACATTTTGTTTTATAAAATCATAAATTATAAGTAAATGTTTTTGTGACAAATATTGAAAACACACACACGCATATATATATATATATATATATATATATATATATGTATAATTTTTCTTAAATCAGCCTTGACAGCCGTGTTTTAAAATCTCTCCATTTCTCCCTTTTTTCTTTGCACCAATTTGATGAATTATCCCACGTAATTCTACCTTTTGGATTACTTTGAACCATCTTCCATTAACGCGACTCCTTTGGATTTTACTTGTGGAAATGGAAATTTAATCAACTTTTTTGGATTTTACCGTTCCTCTACCAGACCATCCATTCACGTGAAATCACCTTTTCCTTCCCCCTATTCCCCCTGCTTCACTTTTCTAACAAGTAAGGTCTATGACTTACTTGTAGTTGCACTAAATACTTTTGCAACCAAAATCTGATCCCGCATTTTGCTAATCCCTACCCTCTGATGAGAAGGAAAGTATTTCTTTGAAATTCTGTGGATTAAGGACTATCCACTTATTTTGTGCTTCCTTTTTAAAATTAAATATGTTTCTAACTCTTTCAGAGTGTTTTTTAACATGTTTTATTAACTACTTGTGTTTATATATATACATATATATATATATATATATATATATATATATATATATATATATATATATATATATATATATATAATGGAAACATATTAAAGGTATTTGCAGCTTCTCTTCCAATTTTCGGATTTTAATCATGTCAGATCACACTTTATATCCTTTTGACGGATTGGTTGTTGCTATTTCTTCTGAGTTAAGGGCATAATAGATTCACTGATTGATATAATAATTAAGTGATTGATTTTGCGCTACGAAACAGATACTGTAAAGAATTGTAAATGTCAACTGAACTAAAGGAATAAATTATAAGATGGTCAACATCATGAATTTTGGAATATAGTTTATTGTCATTTATTCACTATTATAAATAATAAGATTAAGATTGTAAGGCATGCAAAGAAGAGCGACAAAACTAATGAGACCTCATATAAGACTAGCCTGGGTTCCTGGCGCTGCCCGGATGCCTGGAGGTGAGTGTTGAGTAAAAGGAAAACAAAAAAAATGTGCTGGTTGGTAGGCAGGCTCGAACCCGTACCGCGAAGGAGGAAAAGAAAGTGAAAAAAAAACATGACGTCTTTGCTGTTGCACCCATCGTTAAACCTGAAGTGACGTAGGTTTACATTAAGGCTAGACAATCGAAAAGAGGGAATGACTTTTGAAAATAGCAGCGAAAAAATCGATCCCTCCATGTAGAAAAATGCCTAGTTGAGGGTGAAGGAATTAATGTTTTTGACCAATTTTTCGATATTTGTCATTCGACGGGTCGAGCTTCAAAACGATACCAATCTCGTGAAATCTTTCACCTCTGTGGAAAGTTTTAAGCAGACATACAAACATACATACATGCATACATTTAAACAGACAGGTGATTTAGATGTAACATTTCTTTAGGATAACAATACATCAGAAAATTAAAATAAAGTAATTCAATAATAAAACTAAACTAAAACAGAAATAGTAAAAGTACTCCTAGTTAAAATAAGGTCACTTATTAATTACGGCATGAAATGCGGAAGGCTCTGTATAGCTTAATCTATGTATATATATTTTTTTCAAAACTTTACATATATGTGTGAGTGTGTGCGGAATAATAATTAAAAGGCAGCCAACAAGCGTTTATACAATGTTCATGACTTCCGCTCGTTCGAACACTCTAGATTGTCTAGTGTATTTGCCTGAATTCGGCGTTTAATCGTTCTTAATTCCCTTTGTCTTGTGGCAATTGTTTGGTGGTCTGAAGTAAAGGCTTAGCAAATGGATCAAATGGTGGCTTTGTGGCTGGGTTCGAATCTCATGACCGGCAGAAATTGTCATCCCCTACACTGTTGATAGCGTAAGCATGAAACACTTGCATCTGTAGGTAATATAAAAAATAATTATTATTTAATTATATATAAATATATATATATATATATATATATATATATATATATATATATATATATATATATATACAGGGTAATCCAAAAAAAAAAACAAAAGCTAAATGGAGGCCATCTAGAACATATGCTGTAGAACGGAGAAAAAAAGGCCAAAGACCCTTGTGTTTTGATGTGATGTTTTGAATATAATAAACTAGTTATGACCAACGTTTCATTTCATTCAAACAAAACACTAAGAAACGGGGCCTAATAGAGTTGGGGCCCGTTTTTTTTGGTCAACCATTATATATATATGTGAGGAACGATAAAATTGTCGCCCCAGAGAAGACGATATGATTCCATTTCCGTTTTTATAAGATCAAGTTTTCTTTTTTTGTTGCAGACCATCTACTAGTTAGCCAGTTGTTTACAAATCCCAAGAGTGATAAGAGTCTTCCATCATGTCTGAAAGTGACACAATATTCAACGAGTGAGATAAGAAATGCACCGCCATACAACTCATACTCTCTATCGATCCAAGCAACAGAACCATTGCCAGCACCCTCAGAATGCAAATCTGGACAGTTTAATGCGTGAAGGCTCAACAAATTTTCTGGCCACGGTTATGGTCTTTGGTGTAGTTTCATGTAAGAGCCACATCATACCACTTCACATCTTCGAAGTCGGCTTGAAAGTTAACATCATGGATTTGCTGAAGAGTGTGTTCATCCTCTGGTGCAATCAGGTTGCCACTGGCAGACCCTGGCTGTAGCAGTAGGACTCAACACCAGCCCACAAGTCTAAAGAGATGCAGGCTTCACTCAAGAAGGAGTGCTATGACTTTGTACTCTTCTCTCACTGCACCCCCCCTCCTTCCCAGACCTGAATCCGCTGGACTATTTTGTTTGATCATACGTCGAGAACATCACCAACATGACCTCTCACAACACCAAAGCCAGCCTGATCGCTGCCATCCACCAAGTATTTGGTGAGCTCCCACCGGCGCTCATAGAAAAGTCATGCTCCCAGTTCCAGACTTGTATCAAGGTGGTGTTTGAGGCTGAAGGCGGCTACATTGAATAGATGTCAGCTCTACTGCATAATCAAGTTATCTGAATTGATCTTTTCAATAAAAGTTTTAAAATAAAGTTGTAATGTTGTTTTCTTTAGGGGGACAATTTTATCGTTCCACCCTGTACATACAAACACACACACACACACACACACACACACACACGCATATATATATGCCTTTACTGAATTAGTGTTTGTTACAAATGCAAACCCAACAGTATTTTATAAAAATTCTTAACATAAAACGATACTATTAAATTTCTTTAGTCTGCACATTCCATAAGCCATATTTCTGACAATGTGACAGACACGGTCTTCTGCGGGTCGTATGACGAAACTTATAATCTTTTCAGAGTATACATCATTAAACTCTTAATCTATCCATCATGTTAACATGGTTTTCAGACTTTGATTTATGTTGATTCTTATATATATATATATATATATATGTATGTATAATTATCCACTGACACGTGTTTCGTCGTCTATGAAACACATGTCAGTGGATAATTATATTTTAAAAACAATATGTATGCTGCTCCCCATGTGGGGGTACCAAGTTGGTTAAAGGGAAAATTATTACCAACTCGCATTTAGGTATAAATGCAGTTTCGTAAATAATGCAATTCATTCAAAACGTATCACAAAAACAAAAACAAATAACATCTATATATATATATATATATATATATATATATATATATATATATACACGAGATAATGATCATTATCTTCATCGCCACTATCAGCATCATTATCATAATCGTCATTATCATTATCACTACTATTGCCATCGTCATCATTATCATCATCATTATTATTGTAATCATCAATATCAATATTATAATCACATCATCATCATTGTCATTATTGTTTTCGTCATCATCATCATCATCGTTATCTTCATCATCAGCATCATTGTCATCATCGTCATTATCATTATCATTATTGTCATCATTGTCATCATCAATATTATTATCACATCATCATCATCAGTATTTATTCACTAGGAGTTCTCATATGAGTCATCATCAGTGATTACTCATTGGCAAGGTGTCCCAGGAGTCTGAGTGACAATAAGTCCCCTAAGATTTTTAATACTCTCTGCTTCTTTTGATAAATACTGCAAATTATTTTGAGTTATCATGACAGCCGTTTAACAGTGATTTCACATTAATAACAACCATTGGCTTGATCTAAAATTTGATTGGCACTAAACCTTCGCAAGGATTCAGAGTTCTCCACACCTTTCTGCATCCTTAGTCTTTCCATCTTCCTTGATACTTTGTAACCATTTTGCTTTTTTGATAACAAAGTATCAGCCGAGGCTAGTAAGAACACGTGTGTGTGTGTGTGTGTGTGTGCATGTGTGTGTGCGTGTGTATGTGTGTGCATTTGTGTGCATATGTGTGTGCACATGTGAGTGCAAATGCATATGCACATGAAAGTGTGTATGTATGTGCAGTGTGCATATGTATGAATGTGTGTATAGAACTCAAACCTCTAAAAATTTCCCAAAATCTGACCCAGAAAAAAATGCACATATACACGCATACACACACACACACACACACACACACACACACACACACACACACACACACCTGCACACAAATATGCACATGTATGCATGTGTGTGTGCAGGTGTGTGTGCTTGCATGTGCAGATGTGTGTGTGTATGTGTGCATGTGCATTTTTTTCTGGGTCAGATTTTGGGAAATTTTCAGAGGTTTGAGTTCCATTAGACTTGTGTAATATAATTTCTATATTTTTTGTGCTATTTTCATTTCAATTTACTTGCGATTGGTTGCTGTTCATTAGTTAAGTAGGTTGGTTTCTCCACTCAAGGATTATCCTACATATTTCAGCTGTTTTCACCATTGCTCTGCATTTATGGTATCAATCCTACCTTCGATTCCAATTTCTTCTGGTCTTTTTCTCTGCATTTTTTGAAACCTTAGTGCTTTTACAATTTATGACTACAGGTATTTTTTTTTTTTTACAAAGAAGCCACCACTTATCAAGGCCTGAAGGTCACTCAAGGATAAGGGTTAATAAGTGTAAATGGTCAAGGGGAACATGTAGTAATTGTTAGTAGTGAAATTTTGGTAAATTGGATTACATAAGGGTTGGCTCATCAAGAATTTGTTCACGTGGGACTTGAAGACAACCATATTGTAGTCAGTTGCAAAGCAGGAAAATGGAACAAAGGTCCACAGGTGTGCAGTTCTAAGAAAGAAACTTTGTTCATGGAATCTATGTTTAGGCTTAGGCACAGATAAAGAGTGGGGGAAATTATTGATAGTGGTTTCAGCCAGACGAGTGTTTTATGTGAAAGTCAGTCCAGGGGGGACCATAGATTGGCACTCATATTAGGAAAATAATGATGAAGCAGAGACAGACTCTCAACAACTCTTTTGTGAGAAAGAAGTTGCAGAGAGGAGAAAAGGGCATCCTCCACAGATGTGGCATTGTGGCAGCAGTACTCCATCCTTGGCTCTTATACAGGTAGAGAATTGCATCAGCAGTGAGATATCTATTGGAGCGATAGAATGATCCCACCATGTTTCCAGCAGCCTTGGCAACAGATTTAATGTACGTGTTCCATCTCAGATCAGAAATGAAGGTCAGACCTAGAAGCTTGTCAAAACATGGAACCTCCTCAAGACAAGAGCCATTCATTTCGATTGATGCCAGACGGGGATTAGAGCATTGATGATGGAAAGATATGAGCTTGGTTTTAGATGCATTAAAATTAACCAGCCACCTCTTTCCCCATTGCACCACGTGATCAAGATCAGAGGAGAGAGAATCAGAGAGAATTTGGTCGTTTATGAAGTGTTGCCATAGATGGTAGTGCCATCAGCATAAATGTCTACAAATGATCTTAAGATGTTATTTGGAAGATCATTGATGTAGATCAGGAAGAGAGTTGGGCCCAGGATGGACCCCTGAGGGACTACAGCATTAATACTGTTAGCTTCTGATTTTTGCCCATCAACCAGTACTCTTATGAACCTATCAGAGAGAAATGATTTAATAATTGAAAACACATTTCCAGCTATACTGTAGCTAGAGATTTTATGGAGCAGACCTTTAAGCCATACCCTATCAATTGCCCTAGAAAGGAAGCCTTCGTCAAGAGATTCGCTAATTTTATGAGATATAATTGTCAGCATATCTGTTGTAGATCTAGCAGAATGGAAACCATATTGCATGTCACCGAGGAAGTTATTTTTGCTGAGGTGGCTGACTACTATCTGTTTATACAGATTCCAGCAACTTACCCATGACGCACAGGAAACTTATTGGTCTGTATCGAGAGGGAGATGATCACCTGAATTTTTAAATACAGAACATACTGATGAGGTTTTCCAGGGTGTTGGGAAACAATTCTCCTTAAGACAACACTTAAACAGCATTGTAAGTAATGGTTGAAGCTTTTTTAGCACTATAATAGGAATACTGTCAATGCTAGTTGCATTACTGGAATCAAGGTTTTTGATTAGTTTGGCAACATCACGTACAGATATTTGCATGTCGCATAGAGTGCTTTCAGCCACAGGAGAAATACGAGGATTGGTGGTCCTGACCGCATAGGGTAGAATTCGCTGCAAAGTTTTTGGCAAAGAGTTTGGCTTTGTCAGATGCTGACGAGATTACTTCAGGCCAATTAATGGTGGTTGGAATAGAGCACACATTTCTATTCAGAACCCTGTTTATTATTTGCCAAAATTGGTGGGAACCAAGCCGCTGCTCAGGTACTTTGGACTTGACAGACTGAGCATACAACTCTCTTGCATTCTTTATTACTCTTTTACAGTGGTTGCTGGCAGTCTGGAAGACAGCTTTAGTCTCAGTACATCTATTACGTTGAAAGCAATAGAAAAAGTGATTTCTGTGCACAATGGCAGCAGGATATTCTGGAGAGAACGACAGCTGGTGGTTAGGTTTTTGATGGAATGTTTTCAGAGGGTATGAAGCAGTCTATACCTACAATGAACCATTCCATCAGATCTGATACTATGGAAGACATGTCCTTTTTAACATGGAATGTAGAAGTAGATCTGATATAAATGTACGAAAGCTATCCCAATCAGTCATAGAGTATCGATATACTGTATGATGGAGAGGTACGTCTGAGGACTTATTACATTTTGTTTTTATCTTAACTGAGACAACTGAGTGGTCTAAAGATCTCAGTGGAGACAGAATGGAAGATGAACATTGCTCAGGGTAAGTTGTGAGAAAAAGGTCTAAGAGACTTGCATACTGACCATCAGTGTCGGGCACACGAGCAGGTTTGTGAACAATCTGAGTGATGTCATAAGCAATGGGGAAATTGTGACAGAACCTCACCTCATCATCTGTCTTATTTGAATGGGTTAACCATTCCACATTGTGAATATTGAAATTACCAGAGGCTTGAATATTAATATTGAAAAATGAGCAACATGATGTGGTTAATTTTCTCAGATATGCTCTTAAAGATAGTAACTCCACTGTTATGGGGGTGATAGAGGGCAAATATAAATGCAATGGTGTGAGCAAGTGCAATCCTAAAGCACATATAGGGCAATTTAGAGTCTCCTCTGGAGATATCCTTACCACACGGGAAGTCATCTCTAATGTAGGTACATATTCCATGCCCATGTAAACCTTGGGGGTCAGATTTGGATGTTAAATTAGAGTATCTTTTAATTACAAACTCATCTAATGTCCAATGCCAATTTCGCTTAGGAAGAATAGGTTTGCTTTGGTTTCTTGAAATTGGATTTCAACCTCTGGAAGGTTGGAACATAGACCCCTGATTCTGAAAAAGGAGACATGGTAGTTCGGGTCTACATTGGAAGTTGGAGTTCTGGGTTTAATCATGTATTTTTTCTGGAAACTTTTCATGATGGAGTTTTAGGATTTGTGTAATAGATCGACAGACTTGGTTAGAGCAGGACAGAGAGGGGAAAGCAAGGAAGAAAAAGAAGAGAAGAAATATTTTTTGTAAACCATGATAAAGTAAAGCCGTAACAATTACCTACTAATATGGCATTGAGAAGCGGACAAGTTTCATATATCTGCTTAGATTTTTGGTCTCCTTGATTTTCATCCTATGAACTGCTGGGATGACGAAATTTACGACTTGGCAGATATTTTTTCTTCTTGTTTACTGGTGTCACATCTGCTTGGATGAGTTTGTCTGTTTGTATGTTTATGCCCCAGAAGATTGTGGATTTTCATTTTCCAATATTTTGGTTTGCGTCTGTACCATTTGTCTACATGTTCAAGGTGTAGACATTTGCACAGTTCTTTGTGAACTGACTTTCCAGTACAGTTGTTTTTGTATTATTTTTAGTTACTTTGCTGCATTCACTTATTATGCTGTTTACCGTTTGTCTTCTTGTCCACAGAGTCTACATTTACTGTTCTCGTGTGTTTTGTCTACTTTAATTTTGATATAGTTCATTTGTATTGTGTTCTTCTGTGCGGCTGTCAGTAGCAATTTCCATTCTCTCTATAAGTGTCCTTTTCATGTCCATGTATTTTCAGGAATACAAAAAGCACTCAAACAAAAGTATTTTACATTGTTTTTTAATATAATAATTTCTGTACATACAGTTGGATTTCCTACCAAAGCTCCACTGCCGGACCAAAGTACAAAATGTAATGGAAATCAAATTTACTTTCCATCATTTTCACCATATTTACCAAAATCGGATTTGTTTTTCACATTTCTTTCTCAAAAATAAAATTGCGAGTCTGTCTCTGTTCTATCATTATTTTCATGCCACATGCTCATGTTATAAAGTCGTTACATGTTAACATTCGGGCACCACACGTTGTATGCAGACAGTCGCAAGTAAACAAAGACAAGGAAAGAATACAACTCATTTTTTTATCAATTGAAACGACAGACATTTATTTACAGGTACTTTCTATAATAACGCCTTGTCTCTTATTCAAAAGTTTTCTTGTACTCCAATGTACTTAACAAGACTGTGCCTTGTTGAACACTTTGTACTCTGTCTTTGTATGGCAATGTTTAGGACACGTCTTTCCATGTCGCTCGGATGCAACGTGTGTAACACGTTTATTTTTGCTCTCTCGTGTCTTGAACATGTCTTGAATCCTCTACATATCAAGCACATCTTGAATACCCTCTTCTCTGAACATGCGCATCTTTTTTTATCTCTATTGTTCCAGCACAGCCAGCTAAATCATTTGCATACGGATGCTGCTGTTAACATACGTGCATCCGCGCTCTGTTACACTCGACTGAGCTTCAATCTATGTTCCCCTCCCTCCAAAATATTTGCAACAAGTACTCGCTTCTACAACTGCCAACAATTTCCCTTATTTTATATCTCTGCCTAAAACTAAATGTAAATTCCATAAACAAAGTTTCTTTCTAAGAACCACCGTCTGCGGAACACAATACCGTTTGGCTGCTTCCCAACTGACTATAACATGGTAGTTTTCAAGTTCAATGTAAACAATTCTTGTTGAGCTGGCCTTTTAAATAATCAAACCCTAGCCAAGATCTCACCGTCCACCTAACACTAATTTAACTCTTATTCTCGAGTGGCCTTTGAGCCTTGATAAGTGGTTACTCCCTAGTAAAAAAAACAAAACAAAATATGCTTAACTTGATAAAGATAGAGATATGTACATTCTTGTTTTATTTCTATTCTTCTGTTGTAATCCATTTTTCACTAAAGTCTTCTTTTTCTTGTTTTTGTTGTATTCTAAAAATCTTTGTGCTGATAACATCTGTTGTGGATGACGTTTCTCAGAAAGATTAGATAAATCCCCCGTGAATCAGTTTGTATTCAAACACCTGCCTTCCTTCCTGTTCAAGTCTGGTGTCAAAAATAATAAGGTGGAAAAAGATGACGTTGTTCCACATTTTTTTTTTTTTTTTTTTTAATGAGTCACCATATAGCAGTAGTGGCGGTTGCAGGCGACAGTTGGAGGTTTACAAGTTTGGGTACTGATTGCTGCAAGCATTCAGCTTTTCTTCTGGCTTGCACAATCCGAGGCCATCCTCTCAGACGAGCTGAGCACGTGATAGATGTTATTAAAAAAAAAGAAAGAAGGTTAACACACACGACTTACTTCAGGGTTGTTAGATTGGCCTTTTTAAAGCCAAATTTCGTTAATTTGGCCTTTTTTTTTTAAGTATTAGGTTGGTGCAAAAAATAATGTCGTTTTTTTTAACGTATATATATCTGATAACAAAACGACATTATTTTTTCACCAACCTAATACTTAAAAAAAAAGGCCAAATTAACGAAATAGTTTGGCCTTCAAAAATTATGTTTGGCCTTCAAAAATTATGTTTGGCCTTCTGAAAATTTTAGTTTCAATTTTGTCTTTTTGTCTGATTATTTTACAAAAAAATATTTATTTGATAGTAATTATTAGAGAAAGCGTTATGATTAATTTATTAAGAAGTTTAGTCTTCAATTTTGTGTAGGACTTTTTAAATTTTGTCTTTTTCTTCACTATTTTATGAAATATATCTATTTGAAAATGTTACAATCAAATATTCTCGAAGCAGTTTGGACATCAAACGTTTTACTGCCTTTATTTTTTTGATTTTTAGGTACTTTTTCCCAATGATTTTACATAAAAAATATATTCGGTAATAAGTATTAAATAAAACATAATTAAAATAAAAAATGATCACACACTTTTAGAAGACACTTATTTTGAATAAAATTTAAATGAGAAATTTGAAAACTTTGAAGTGTCGGAAATAATGATATAATCATTTTATTTACTTTTTGTTGTTGTTGTAAGTCCAATATTTTGCTAAAAATAGCTTAATCAGGGTAGAACGTCCAGTCCGTGATTTTTTTTTTCTTTTCTTCATTTTGGTGTTAAGGAAGAGGTGATGCCTCGGAGTAGAAGAGAAAAGAAATATACGTGTTGTTCCGGTGATTCCACTTGCGTTTTGCTCTAGTTTCGAGCGGGAAATTTAAAGTAAAAGTTGGTCACCCACTTTTAGAAGATACTTAAGCTGTGGAGGGTAACAGCGCAGTATATGTGATATACAACCCTTCATTAAACAAAATGTCCAGGTTTCTTTCAACTAAGTCAGAGAAAGCCAGTATTTCGTATCAAAAGCTAAGCACATTGACTCTCCATTATTCATTCAAGGTCAAATATAAATTGATCGATTTGAACTACCATCTTATCAAATGTATGAGTTCAAATTATGTTATTAACTTGTACAAATATGACGTAAAAAACATTATTGTCAAAGGAGGTTGAATTTTTTTTGTTTCAAAGTAACAAATCATTGGGTATAAATTATAAATTACACCTATAAAGCGTAATTATTTCAAAGTAAATTCCTAATTAAATATTCGATCCTAACTTTTCCAAAGACATTGTCTCATTTTGATTTCAGTTTCCATATATCTTAAATCTTCTGATAAAATTTAATTTAAACGGTGTGTTCATAAAATGTCGGTTTATTTGATTTGTTACAAAAATTGACAATAACAACGAGGCCAAAGCGATTTGTCCGATTGAAGGGTGGGAGAAGGTCGATAATCATATCACATTTGGTTTTACAATGTTATAAAAGCTTACACTAAACTAAATAATCACATGAATATCACTTTATGGGCCTAATCCTACTTCAAATATGTTGTTTTATCATTAATTTTATGCAAAAAAAAAAAAAAAAATGGCATCTAAGCTGGAGTGGGACAAATTACAAACAACCAAAAAGAAAGAACCAAATAAAATGAGATAAGGGATACGTTAGTAAAGCCCTTTAAACTCATTCTAAGTGTAACCTGCTCATTATTTTCAGGATTGTAAAACCTGCAAACTAGCAAAGCAATCTCGAAGTGGGAGTGGGGTCTAGTGGTAGATAAAAGAAAAATAGGGATAGAGAATGAGTAACTAAAGTTGTTTTGTTTTAATAAAGTACTTTATACCTATATATTTTCCAGTTTCGATACTTAAGTGTTACGACTAGCCTTAACTCATTATTCAACTCGACATGTGTGTAGTTCTGTTAGACAAAGCCTAAAACAAAAATATAGAGTTTTCCCTTTCATTGAATGTGAAAAAAATCTGTCATAACAGTTTGGGATATAAACAAGCTCCTTACATTAGACTTTAATCATAACGCACTCAGTTGTACCTAAATTACGATTTAAATGAATCCATATATTTTTGTAAACGTACAAAATGTATTTAAAGGTGGTGTATATTACAAGCATATATTATTCTAACTATTTTTTTTTTTTTTCAAATATTTTCCTTGCAATTTATTGAAAATCCTGAGACAGCTAAAGATTTATTTTTCTTTAAAAACAAAGTCGATTTGTGTTAATTTGCTTTTAGGTTATTGTAATGCCATTTGAATTTTTTTCGTAAACAATTGGAAAATAGTCGACGATCGATATGCAAAATACAAAATTGGTGTAGGAACAGAGTAGTTAACAACGCCCTTTCCCATGTTAAGAATGAGTTTCTAAATGATAGTACTATTCAGAAAACCATTCTTAACATGGGAAGGGAGGCTTTTAAAAAACTATTCTGTGCCTCCTCTTTATAAAAGAATGTTCATATTTTTTATTCTAAGTATAAAGATTTGGTCAGCCATTAGATCGATTTCAAAAACCAAAATACATATAATAATTATAGTAAAACTACTACTACTACTACTACTACTACTACTACTAACAATAACAACAACAATAATAATAATAATAATAATATTAATAATGGCAAATTGGTAGATTAACACATTAAACTAAATACCCATTCTCTGCAAAAAAACTAGATTCTAATTTATAAGTGACTAGCGAGGGGTACCCGACGTTGCCCGGGTGTTTGGAGGTGTGTGTGGAAACTCCAGGGGTGGGGTGGTTAAAAAAAAAAGAAGTAAGTATGAGGATCGAACCCGAACCCTTGAGGCAAAGTTGTAAATTAAAGTGTGAAAAAAAAAAAGAAAAGTGTGACGTTAACCATTGCCCCACCGCGAGATGCTAATGGAAGCACGTTTGAATTTATTTAATTACTTGGATTTGGCAGGTGCCCGTTCTAATGAGTTAATGAGGTCAAGTTTGACTGCGGGATTTTTATTTTCCCAAGAATTTATAGGAAAAAGACTAACCCACATGCGGCGAGCGACAAATGTTGAATATTTATCTTCCCGAAATCGATAAATAGACAGGCGAGCTTCGTTGTTAACTGTGAGATATTACGATTTATATGTGATATAAAAAGTTTTAAAAAGTTGTGAACCGACTGACCGCTTCTCTGAAAAAAGTCTTGTTGCGGACCAGGATATAAATACCCTAACTCGCTACAAGAAAAAATAATGAAACGAATTGAATGAAGGAAACAAAGAACTCAAATGCTGAAATAAAATAAACATGTCATTAATTTTCTGTTGAGAAATGAAAGTCTTGGGTGTACACGTGTTCATTCGGCCGTTGACGACTACGCACGTGGAAGGAAAGGGTAATGCAATAGAGAAACGCGAAGTGGCAAGCCGGCCTGTAGAAAGAGAGGGTTAAGCTCAGTAGAGAGTCGCTCACATGTCTGTGTTGATGGACCAAAACCGAAGGGAAGATAGAGTGAGAATGTCAATCCAGGTTATGGAGATAGAAAGCGTATAAAGTGTACATACTGTCTGTTGGCTTTTTGTCCCACATATAGTAGTAAGTGGTGTGAGGTACGCGCGTGAGCGCGCGCATGCCGAAAAGGCACGCTGTCAGTCTGTAGACCGTCCAGCTAGGAAGCTGGTCTGAAAAAGGAAGAAGCCGCTGATTGCTCTTTCTTTTATAGGTGTTTCCGGTGGTTTTTTGCGCATGTGTGGATTTCCTTTGAAAAGGAAGTGACGTCGTCCATCTGTGCTTACATGTGCGTATGTTAGCGTGTGTGTATATACATGTGACTGTGAGTGTATGTACGCGAACGTGAATATAGTACGTGTGTGGACGTGGGCGCGTATGTCTGTGTGCGCGTATGTATATGACAAGTAATATAGCTTGAAATGTGAACGCATGTTTTTGTGTGAGACTAGAAAAGTCTCACGCAGCCTTTTGTAGACATACAGAAAAAGCGAACACACACATACATACATACATTTTCGCTTTTGTATTTATAGATTACATGTAAACTCTTTGAAAACATTTGCGGAAAGTAAAAAAAAAAAACTATGAGGATTTTGCAGTATATATAAAAAAATGAAAAAGTGGTAAATAAATAAATATATAACAAATAAATGTTATCAAAGGCGAAATAAGTTATTCTTCTACCTACCTGAATAAGTTTTTTGCGTTTTAACATATTTTAAAACTTTTATTTGGTCCAAAAAACAAGTAGTGCCGAATTGCTAAGTTAAACTGATAACAACATGGCCGCCAAGAACATGCCATCTTTGGAGTGTCAGCAATGTCTTCAAACTCGAAAAATAAGCAAAATACTGATAGAAATCCGCCCAATTAGTCTCACCGTGACATTAATTGGGTGAATTTCTACCAGTATTTTGTTTTATTTTCATGATTTAAGCGATTATCGAGACTTTCCAGTTGAATGTCTGATGTCGGCCATCTTGTTGTTCTAACTTACCAATTCGGCACTACTTGTGTTTCTAATTAAATAGACGCTTTAAAATATGTAAACTACACAAGCCTTATCCAGGTAGGTAGCAGAGTAACTTATCTTGCCTTTGTTAATATTTACTTGTCGGTTTTATATATATTTTTTTGTTACTATTTTGTTTTGTTGTATATACTGCAAAATTCCCCAAAATTATTTTAGAATTTCGAGTGAGAGATCGGTTTCATATATAAATTTAACATCAAATGATCATCATTCCAATCGATTCAAACGTTTTAGGGATGTTTACTAATTTTTTTACTACTAACCCTAAGTCCGTCTGACAAAGTAGTAAAACCATGCGTAACCACTTAAATATGGTCAACATCTTCCAAAATACACAATATTTAACTCCCACAGAAAAAAATTTGGTTAACTGCTCTAAAACGCTAGAATATCTCGGAAATAGGAGCTCATTTTACATTAAATTTATGTGTGAAACTGATCTCCCACTCGAAATTCTCCAAGAAATAGTTTTATATTTGATTTACTTATAATTGATCAGCATTTCTTTCATGACAAAACTGTTTTTATTTTATTTTAAAATATTTTTCCGGTATTTTTTGTAAATATTACATTCTTATGAAATACTACATTCAATACTACATTGTAAATACTACATTCTTTTGTAATATTACATTCTTATAAAAATACTACATTATGAAATACTATCTTATGAAATACTACATTCAATACTACATGGTAAATACTACATTCTTTTGTAATACTACATTCTTATGAAAATACTACATTATGAAATACTATCTTATGAAATACTGCATTCAATACTACATGGTAAATACTACATTCTTATGAAATTATTGGCACTTTTTTTTGCGCTTGTTTTCTCATGATTTTTTTTTTTTCTCACCAATTTGCAATTCTAAGTTTATAATTAGGTATTATCACATCTCTGCACTCCATGTTAACTCACTAAAAAGGAAAAATGTGATTCCCAAATTTTTTAAGCAATTACATGTAAACAACCTGAAAAACTTGGTGGTAAAAATACAAAAATACAACAAAACATCAGTTTTGTATATGAATATAACATAAAATGATCCCGCTTTTTTTTTTTTAATTTTCTTCCTTTGAAGATTGTAATGCTGGGTATGGGGCAGCCAAACCAGCTGCCAGCATTGCCCCGCTTTTTATTGAAATCAACCGAGAGCTCTTTTTAGTATCCTCGCTGTTTCCTTAATTGCAATGGACACTGTTTCAAAGACATGTAACCAATTTTATATCTTTTAAATCTCTATCATGTTCCTGATCAAATTTTAGCCTTTTTTTATTTTTAACTTGGAAGGTCACCACTTATCAAGGCCCGCAGGCCATTCAAGGATAAAGATTAGTTGTTAAGTAGATGGTGAAACAACATGATCAGTCATGGTGGAACGTGGATAGAGCGAGATTATCTAAGTGCACGACTCAATAGGAATTTATTCACATTAGACTTGAACACAACCATGTTTTAGTCAACCAGGAAGAAGACATATGGTATTGCGTTCCATAAACGGACAGTTCTAGGAAAGAAACTCTGCTCATGGAATTTTCTTTTAGTTTTGGGCACAGATAGGGAAAAGTTGTTGGCGGTTGTTTCAGCTAGTTGAGTATTTGTTGTGATCGCTTTATGAGGAGGGACCATAAATTGGAGCTCAGACGAGCACCTACCTTAATAAAGTAGAGATAGACTTGCAACGTCTCTTCTGTGAGAAAAAGGAAGTAGAAGGGCGAGAAGGTTATTACCAACTAAATTTCAAAGACAGTTCTGTACCCTATCGGGACAGGAAAGGGTGCTCTTAGGAGTTTCACTCCAGATGTGGCAACAGTACTCCATCTTAAAACATATTTGACTCTTGCAAAGGTAGAAGATTGCGTCTGGAGTGAAATGCTTTCCAGAGTGATAGAATGATGCAACCATTTTTACAGTGATTTTGGCAACAATCTGATGTAGATCTTCCATTTCAGGTCGGGGTAAAGGTCAGGCCTAGAATTTCGCCTAAGCTGGGGACTTTATTAAGACGCGAGCTATTCATTTCAATTGAGGCAAAGTGGATGTATGAGCATTGGTGGTAAAAAGATACAAGTTTGGTTTTGGATGTATTAAAGGTAACTAGACTAGCGAGGAAAGTTATTGCTGGTTGTTTCAGCTAGGCGAGTATTTGTTGTGAACGTTTTACAGGAAGGGATCATAGATTGGAGCTCAGTCGAGCACTTACCATAAAAGTATCAATCGAGCAGAAATAGACTCGCAATATCTCTTCTGTGAGGAAGAGGAAGTAGGATAGCGAAAAGGTCATCACCCACTAAATTTCGAAGATGGGACTGCATCTTGTCATGGCAGCAAAGAGTACTCTTAGTAGCTCTTACACAAATGTGGCAGCAGTACTCCATCTTATGACATATTTGACTCTTGTAAAGGTTGAGGATTATGTCAGGAGTGAGATTTTTTTTTTTACATGGTAGTCACCACTTATCAAGGCCCGGAAGCCACTCGGGGGATAAGGGCTATTGCGTGTACAGTAATCAATGGGATAATATCGTAGTACTCATTAGTAATGGAGATTTGATAAAGTGCCTCACTTAAGAGGGCGGTTTATCAGAAATTTGTTTATGTTGGACTTGAAGACATCCAAGTTGTAGTCAGGTGGGAAACAGGCAAACGGAACAGAGTTCCACAGGCGCGCACTTCTAAGAAAGAAGCTTTGTTCATGGAATCTACGTTTTGATTTAGGCACAGATAAAGAATGGGGAAAATTATTGACAGTAATTTCAGCTGAGAGATACTTTCTGGAGTGGTAGAATGCTATCTAGACTTCTACCTGGTTATGGCTGACGGAATAAGATCACTACAAAAAGATTTTTGGAAATGCAAAAAAGTCATATTCTCAGTCCATCAAGTCCAAAGTAGAAGAATGGAAGTTTCGTTTCGATTGATTTTGGCAATGGATCTGATCTAGGTCTACCATTTAAGTTCAGTCCCAGAGTTTTGTCAAAACCTAGTGCTTCGTTGAAGCGAGAGTCGTTCATTTCAATTAGAGCAACTCCGACAAAACTAAAGTGAACTGTTACATTTGCTTGGTTAAAGAAAATGCAATCGTAATTTCATAACTAGATAAAATTATGCTAAATACAACTTTTGTTGTCATGTTAGCATCCTAGGAATTACTTCCTCCCTCTTTTTTGGGACGAGCGGGTTAGTGTAGTATCTGTACTGTTATCATGAGGCCATCCTCTCAGGCATTACCTCCACTTTTTGAGAGGAGTCGTGTAGTATTTCATGACAAAGTGATTATTAGTAGGAATAGGACCCATCTCCTCCATCATTCTTGTGAAAAATTGTCTGCCATTCCAATTGTTATCTCTTAACAGTATAAAAAAAGAAAAGAATTGGTTTGGGTTGTCAGGCAGAAAGTAGCAATTGTAATTACTTTTCTCTGCAAGTGTTCTTTGTTAAACACAAAAACCAAATTAGTGAAGGCCGCCATTGGGGGTCTCTTTTCTGCAGAAAGACTGAATATAGGTTATCGGTACTTTATGAAGAATACGTTGATGGTAGTGATGTGACGATTCCACTATTTTTTTCCTCGATTCTGCTATAATTACCAATTCCTGATTCCGATAAAATTACCAATTCTGATTCTGATTCTTTATAAATTTTTAAATATTTAACTATGAAGTTGTTATTTTTCCCGATTACCATTAAAATGCATGTTAAATTTGCATATATTTTCTCAAATGTAAAAAACTTGCAGGAACAGGTGATCTATAGACTTTAGTTTCACTGGAAGCTTAAAATTAATTAATATTTATCATTTTATTATTACTACCAGCAACAGAAGATTTCTGTTTTAATAAAATCAAATAAAAGAAGATAATTAAAGGAATCGTTTTTGGCATCGGAAAATAAGCACAAATTTTTCCTGATTCTGATACCGATTCCTATTCCAATACCACTAAAAGTTCCAATTTTTCCAATTGCAGATTTGGATCAGTCGTCCTAACATTAGTTGACATTAAGGATATAAAATGATAAAGTATAGTCAAACATTTTCATTGTCATTTGGAAGAGGAGCGTGTGATTAACAAATCATCATCATCATCCTCAAGCAGTTCTTCATAGCTGAAGATGACTAGTCAGGGTTTCGGTGCTTTATCCTACAGTGTTATAGCGTTCCACGCTCCGTGTGGAAAGTTTCCCAATAAGCAGTGCATGAGTAGTTACCAGGATTGTGACTTTGGTAATATTTTGTTCAGACCTGGCCTTTATCTTTGCCTCTCTTTCTGTCTTTCCTTCGTGAAGGCTACTCTCGCCAGCAACTTTGGTCTGCTGTTAGCTCTTCTTTATCACATCCTTGTAGCAGAGTTTTTGCCCATTCTGGCCACATGTCCAGTTCATTGCAGTTGAGTGGTGGCGAGTACGGCTTCTATGCAGTCCATGTTGGCTTTGTTGAGTACTTCAACATTCTTCAACATTTGGTATGAGATCGTTTTATTTAATTTTCATTATTTTTCTTAGGTAGCGCTGCTGTGTTGCCTCCAGAATTTTGAACTGAACAGTGTTTTTGGATGTGCCATGTCAAACTCTATTAGGATTATTTATGTCAAACTCTGGAATATTTATATCAAACTCTGGAATATTTATATCAAACTCTGGAATATTTATATCAAACTCGGGATTATTTATGTCAAACTCAGTATTATTTATGTCAAACTCAGGATGATTTATGCCAAACTAAGGAATATTTATGTCAAACCCAGGATTATTTATGTCAAACTCAGGATTATTTATATCAAACTATTGACTATTTATTTCAAACTCGGGATTATTTATGTCAAACTTGGAATACTTTCACAAAAATCAAGACAACAAAATATAAAATGAGAACGTCATATTGTGTATTTTCTTATGTGTTACAATTGTTTCATAACTGTTTGGACAATTTTAAACATTATATCGTCCAAAAATATTCCAAAACAGCTACTCTTCAGACGGCAAAATACACTATTTATACATATATTAATATATTCATAATCTCTATTTTTAGAGGACAAGCAGTTGGACCTACCTACACAGCATCCTTATATTTTTTTTTAATTTTTTTTTTTTTCGATAACCTCCAAATTTAGTAATCACACGATTTTTGTATTTCTACTTTTTAAATATTTCAACTCATTACCTATTTTAATATTAATTTAATATTTTGTATGTTTTTTTATTCTAATAATTATTTTTCTTCCTCAATTAATTGATTTATTTCTAAATACTTATCCACTTTTTCAAATTCTAGCTTATACTTATATGCTCTATTATTTCTTCCACAATCTATGATAGTTTCATGCAAACTTTGTTTACATTCTACGATCTACTGATTAATTTATGCTTAATATTTTATTTCTTTGGTTAAAAGGTTAATTTAAATATTATTTAAAATTCATCTTCATCCCATACTGGTTATGCCAATAATTTAAATTTTAAATTTATCTTTTCAATTTTTATCATTACCCAAGTATTTTATTTCAATTTTTTTTATCTTCCCTCTTTCTTATCATCCGTAACATCTTTATGTTCAAAGGGAGACAACTCTATTTAATCAATTTTTACTAGTTTATCCATTTATTGAAATTCCTTAATATTTTAATATTTAGACTTTAGAATTTATTAATCGCCTTTGTTTAATTTTAAACTTATAATTTTAACATTATCTTCATTATAACAATCTCAATTCAATTTCTCATATAGTTTTCTAAATAATTGAGTCAATTAATTTTGACTTTAATTTCATAATTATATGAAAATTACAGGAATTTTAATAGCTTAAAATTTTGGTTAAAAAATGACTACTACTACTACTACTACTACTACTAATAATAATAATAATATATATATATATATATATATATATATATATATATATATATATATATATATATATATATTCGTGTGTGTGTTCTCAGTATTGGAGGAGAGTCCTGCATTTAAAAACTGCCCCTATTTTTAAATCTCTTAAACATCTACATGGTAACTGATGACCCCCCCCCCCCTTTCTATTTCATGATTTAAGCTTAGGACAAAACTTGTCTATAATAGTATGCATAAACAAATGTGCTCATTCATGCAAATCATTATGGTAATTGAACATTTCTTTTTATTTCTTCTGCAGGTCAATGTACCACACATGAGGCTTGATCGGAACAAAATAATGGAAAAGTTTAATGTAAGTTTCATGTCAACTTTTAATGTGGAATTTTCATGCGATGTAATTTCATGTGATACAATTTTATAACTTTGTTTTAAATGTTTCAATGTATTGTCAGTGGGATAAGTTGAAGTTATTTTAAGATTTCCTTAATCGACAGAGTTTCAAAAAATGTGTTCTTTTCATCAGAGGAAAGATATTAACAAATGAATATTATAGCAAAGCTATGAATTGGCTGGTACTCACATAAATTGAAACTGCATTATATGAAAATTAGTCATAAATGCAAAAAAAAAAAAAAAGTTAGTGTAAAGAGTTCATGAAATGGAGAACAGAAATAAAAAAAAAAAGGTAAATTAAAGTTAAAAATTAAAAATCCAAATGAAAGAATATGCAGTGGTTAGTTATTTCCAAAGGTGTGATCATCATAACAGTTTGTTTTCATTTCTCTTCCCTGCAACCTCTATCTCACAGGAGAGATATTGCGAGTTTGTCTCTGCTTTATCGTTATTTTCATGGAAAGTGTTCGACTGAGCTTCAATCTATGGCTTCCCCCCTCGCCAAACTTTCACAAGAAATACTCGTCTAGCTGAAAACACTGTCAATAATTCCCCCCACTCTTTATCTGTGCCTAAACCTAAACGTAGATTCCATGAACAAAGCTTCTTTCTTAGAACTGCATGCCTATGGAATTGTCTTTCCTGCTTTCCAGCTGACTACAATATGGTTGTCTTCAAGTCCAACGTAAACAAGTTCTTGATGAGCCATTCCACTTAAGTTAACAAATTTACCGAATTTTCATTACTAATGATTACTATATTGTCCAATTGACTAGTGTACACGCTTAGCCCTTATCCTCGAGTAGTCTCTGGGCCTTGATAAGTGGTTATGCCTATGTAAAAAAAAAAAAAAAAAAATTAAGTCGGATTTACAATGTTGACAGATAGATCCAATGAATTCTTATAAATCATAGTGGTATTCTTTTATACAATGCCTACTCCTTTCATATCAAAATGTTAAGAAGATATACCACTAACCAGGAGAAATACTAGATTATATTAACATATCAATTACTTTTTTTTATTTTTCAATTTTCTTTCAGTATGACTTTGATCTTGAGGAGAGAGTCCTGCGTGATTTCCAGTTGAGCATGCGGCTACGGAATAATCGCTTGACGAATGACACTGGGTGATGAGCTTTTTCTGCAGAAAACTTCACTTTCCAGAGATAAACAGAGAATCAAGAGCATCAGAAGAATCTCACATTAACTTTTTTTTTTTTTTTCAAGAATTGGTTCTCAGAATGCTTTCCTTCCATGCCCTTAATTAATTTTATTTTTTTTTTTACTTTTTGAATTTAATTTTCTTTTTGTTTAATTAAAGAGTTCTATTTTTTATTTTAAAAAGTTTTGAATTTTCTAATTAATTTTTCTTTACTTTTTTAATTTAATTTTTTTCAAACATTTTTTGGATTAAAAAAGTTGGAAATGGTTTTATATTTTCTGATTAGTTTTTAAACAATTTAATTTAAAAAATTTAATAAAAAAAGTTCGTTTTTTGTTTTATTCTAAATCTAAAAAGGTCCTAGTTTTATTTAATTAATCTTCCTTTACTTTTTTAATTTATTAGTTTTTGAAAAGTTTTGTTTAATTTTGAAAAGATTTTCATTTTAAATTTGAATAGGTTTAGCGATTTTAATTATTTTTTCCATTTTTAAAAAAAATTATATTTTTTAAAATTAAATTTTTTAAAATTATTTTTTCTCAATCTGCTTAAAATTGTTTTTTGTTATTTGTAAATGTGTATAAGTATTTGTATTTATTAAGTCGTGGAGTATCGTATGAACGAATTCAGCAGTTTGTTTTGTATGCACTATATAAAAGCTTTAATGTCTGTATGCCTGTTTTAATTAATGACGTCATCTTTTTGGGATGTCATACAATGTGTATAGATACAAACAAGCAGACATGATAACAAAAATCAGGCAAGTTTTACAGAGACTCCTATATATAATATATATATATGACAGGTTAATATATATATATATGTATGTATATATGTGCATATATATATATATATATATATATATATATATATATATACATACATGTATATATACATATAAATGTATATATTTGCATAATGTATATATATATATATATATATAAATATATATATATTTATATATATATATATATTAATATATATAAATAAATATATATTTATATATATATATAAATAAATATATATTTATATATATATATATAAATAAATATATATTTATATTTATATATATATATATATAAATATATATATATATATATAAATATATATATATATAAATATATATATATATATATATAAATATATATATATATATAAATATATATATATATAAATATATATATATATATGTATAAATATATATATATAAATAAATATATATATATTTATAAATGAATATATATATATTTATAAATAAATATATATATATTTATATATATATATATTTATATATATATATTTATATATATTTATATATATATATAGATGTTATTTATTAGTGGTGGGACGATTCCATTATTTTTCCTGATTCCGACACAATTACTGATTCCATACTAAATTCCAGATTCCGATACAATTACCGATTCTGATACTTTATAAATCTCTAAATATTTAACTATAAAATTGGTATTTTGTCCCAATTACTGTAAAAACATATCTTAAATGAGCATATATTTTCTCAAACGTAAAAAACACACTTGTGCAGGTGGGGGGGGGGAAATCTGTAGATTTTAGTTTTACTGGAAATTTACATCAATAAAACACTTATTATTTTATTATTACTACCAGAAATTAAATTTTTTCTTAAGCCAAAATCAAATTATAAGATAATTAAAGGAATCGTTTTGGTATCGGAAAATAGGCACAAATTTTTCTGATATCGATTCCGATACTCGAGAAAATTATGACTTTTTCGATTCTGATCCCGATTAATCGTCCCAACACTAATATATATATATATATATATATATATATATATATATATATATATATATATATATATATTTCAGAATAACTTTTAATTGTGATTTTCCATGTCTCACTGACTTTAAACAATTATAATTATTTGCTAATATTTTCTCCTCTGAAGAGATGATAGACATCGAAATCCTATAGGATAAGGAGTTAGAATATTTCAAACGTATTCTTTGTCTTACAACGAATAATAAAAATCTTTTGATTTGAAATTTAACCATTTCATGTCATAAATTTTAAAATTTATTGAATGACTTAAATATTATATATATATATAAATCTCTGTAAACTCAGAAGATAAAGCAAAGCTATATAAGAACTTTATTGCATTATCAAGTCAATAAGTGCTACAAAAAGTGGAATAAGGGAGAAACCATTTCAAATCTAAATGCTTCTCATCAGAAGAGGAGAAAAAATGACATTATACAAATGTAAAGGTACAAAGACAATGACTTTAAAAACATTTAGATTAGAAATGGAAAAATTATATATATATATATATATATATATATATATATATATATATATATATATAATTAGTGATGGGATATTTTCAATATTTTTCCCAATTTTTTTTTACAGTTACAGATTTCGATTCCAGTTCTTTTAAAAATTTTTTCTTATTATTTATACGATGACTGTAAAAAAAAACATGTAATATATGCATATATTTTTTGCAAACCTAAAAATACAGTTTTAGGCTTATCTATAGATTTTAATTTTATTGAAATGGTTATCATGTTTTATTAGGACAAGTAAAGAAAAAAAAAAATAATAAAATAAATAAATAAAAAGTTAAAAATAAAAAAACATATATATATATATATATATATATATATATATATATATATATATATATATATATATATATATACTAACAAAGATACTTGCGCTTCGCTATCCAAGCAAAGTCCCGACGTTAACCTTTGATCTTGACCTTGAAAAATAGTGTGCACCATCCCTAGGTTGGAGACCATCATCATGTCAAGTTTGGTCATGATCGGTTCATTGGTGTGGGCTGTAGGAGATTATATATACATAGGCTATGACTTTGACCTTAACCTTGAAAAATGGTGAGCACCATCTTTAGGTGGGGGACCATCATCATGTCAGGTTTGGTCATGATTGGTCCACTAGAGTGTGCTGTAGAAGTGTTGGACACACACACACACACACACACACACACACACACACAAGTACGCCACTACTTTATATATATATATCTATATATAATTTCAGGTTAATATTTTTCAGAGCTGAAGCAACCAATGAAGTTTTAATAAGATTCACACAAGAGTGCTCAATAGCGACATGACATAGAGCAAGATATACTTTTTATTTGTTTTACATAAGCATTTATATGTCACTACACATTCATAAGCATGTTTCGGTCAGCCAGTTACAAGTAAGTAGATAACTCTTCAGGTGATACTGCTTATACAAAAATAGAGTCCATATACTTTTGTATAAGTAATATCGCCTGAAGATTTCTCTACTTACTTGTAACTGGCTGACCAAAACGTGCTTATGAATGTGTAGCAACATATATAAATGCTTATGTAAAACAAATAAAAGTGTGTATATATATATATATATATATATATATATATATATATATATAATAAAAATACATATATGCGTGTGTATATGTATGCTCTGAATATAATTGAGTATAAAACAAATGTAGTATATTGTACTATTTATATTATATTGTTGTCTATCCTACTATAACTGGAAAATTATACCATTGGAATATTTACAAGAAAACTATAAAAGTGTATATATATATATATATATAATTATTTCCACAGCTGAACCAACATCGTAGTCCACAAAAGCCAAACCGGAAGTCCAAGACTCGAGTTTCGCCCTCATTTGGGCTCATCAGTTAGACACATCCGGACACGGGATTTGAAACCCGAGCCTCTTGCATGCTAGGCGAGCACTTCAAATCCCGAGCCCGGATGTGTCTCACTGATGACCCCAAATGAGGGCGAAACTCGAGTATTGGACTTCCGGTTTGTTGGCTTTCTTGGCTCTTGTGGACTGCGACGCGACGTTGGTTCATCTGATGAAATAATTATATATTCTCTCACACTTTCTGAACATTTTTATATATATATATATATATATATATATATATATATATATATATATATATACACTATGCACAATACTGCAATAAATTATCTGTGCCAAAACCAAAACGTAGATTCCATGAACAAAGCTTCTTTCTTAGAAGTGCACGCCTGTGGAACTCTGTTCCGTCTGCCTGTTTCCCACCTGACTACAACCTGGATGTCTTCAAGTCCAACATAAACAAATTCCTGATGAACCGCCCCCTTGAGTAGACACTTTATCAAATCTCAACAATAACGTACTGTCCAAATAATAACCCTTATCCCTGAGTGGCTTCCGGGCTTTGATAAATGGTGACCACCTCGTAAAAAAATAAATAAATAAAAAAATAAAACTACAACATTCTTTCACACTATGATATTTACTTTGAAGATTTTAGATGCAACTTTTTTATAACCTTCATCACAAAACAGTTACAGACAATTACTTATATTCATTTACGTATGACATTCCGTTTTTACTTGTTACACATCATTCATATGTTAGGATACATTGCAGCGAATTTATTGAACCTAAATTGTTGGCAATTTTTATCAACTAGTTTTGGCTGTCTTTTTTCTTTTTTTTTTTTTTTTTTTTGGCAATGACAGGGCTGATTAATCTCTTGTGCAAATTTATGTAAATATTAATTTATTTCGCCGATTTTTGCAGATTAGGATATGTTTTTTGTTTCTCAATTTTTGAGATGAGGATCAATAATTCGTATTATTTGGATTATATTTGGACTACTGTTCTCATCTTGGGTGTTATTCTCACAAGGCTCTGTTTGAGGTAACCTCTTACCTTCTTCAAGTGTATCACGTCGAACTCGGAAATCATTCTGCTTTCTTAGAACTGCATGCCTGTGGAACTCTGTTCCGTCTGCCTGCTTCCCACCGGACTACTACAACTTGGATGTCTTCAAGTCCAACGTTAACAAATTCCTAATGAACCGCCCCCTTAAGTAAACACTTCATCAAATCTCCACACTAACGTAATGTACTTGCAATAACCTTTATCCCTGAGTGGCTTCCGGGCCTTGATAAGACATAGCTGAGGGAGTGAGAGCACGATGTTCCTGTTGATTAAATAAACGGTTACGTTCGAAATTCCGTGCAGATTCCCAAGTTTAACAGAAAGATTTCTGAGTTTTCTAAGATACACCTGAAGAAGGTTGGAGGGTTACATTGACCAAGACGTTGTGAAAATAACATTCAAGATGGGAACAGTAGTCTAAAGAACCCAAATAATACGAATAAGTATTGGTTTGCAAGAAACAAATAATAAAATGAGCAGGTTTTAATAAAAACGACTAAAATTGAAATATATTAAATATATTAAACATAATAATAGAATATTAAATGCATTTTTATTTCATTTTAAATTAATGTTGGTTGGTGTTATTATTTGTTCCTTACAAAACAAAATATATCCTCCACTAATCCTGCCACTAACCCTAAGTCTGGGTGCCCCTTCACAAAAAATCCCTCCAAACGAACCGAGAAAGAGAAGTTATCAGAAAACAAATTAATATTTATTTGCATGATAACCTGCCAAACTCATAGAATAAATTAATACAAGTATTTGCAAAATAAAAAATAAATTAATACAAGTATTTGCAAAATAAAAAACAAATTAATACAAGTATTTACAAAAAAATTAAATTAACACAAATATTTACAAAAAAAAAAAAAAATTAAACAAATATTTACAAAAAAAAAACCCCAAAAATTAAAACAAATATTTACAAAAAAAAAATTATACAAATATTTACAAACTAAAAAATAATAAACAATAAATATGTGAACCATTAATATTCACACAATTGATTAAATTGCCTTCTCATTGTCGCAAAAAAAGAAACAAAACTAGTCTGTAAAATTTTGCAGCCATTTTTGGAGCTAACTGCTTCAATATAACCGGACATAATGATCTGTATCTAGAGAGAAATAAGAAAAAATACACTTTTGATGAATAATTTATATTTTTAAAAGACATCTTTGTGTTTATATAAACAAAACTTGTTAATATAATTAAGCGTGTGGAGTTGTTTTTATAAATTTTTTTCTGTTTAAAAATTTTATTATTTCAAATTTGAAATGATTAAAACGCAAAACAAACAATAAAAAGGTTTCAATGTATTCCAATAAAACAAAAAAATGTAATTTATTTTAATTGGAATACATTATTAATTAAAAAATCTGAAACAAAAAATGAATTTTTAATGTGTTTGAATAAAACCAAAATTATATATATATTTTTTTATTGAAACACATTATTAATAAAAAAAAAATCTAAAAAAAAGTTTTTTTGATATGTTTCAATAAAACAAAATTTGTATTTAAAAAGAATGGTAGCCATCTTGAAAAACAAAAGAAAAGAAAATTTGTTTGAAAATAAAAATGGTTGCTGCATGACACAAATGAACAATCTGTGATTAATAAAGATATATTTTTAAAATTTATTACTGAAACTTTTTCGAAAATAAAAAAAATGTTTTCTCCTTCATAATGATCATCTTCTCTCGTTCTCTGCTTTTTATGTTTATGTATGTTGTAAATTATGGCGGAGACTTCTCTTGCCAAAGAAAGAGAAGCTAAATTATTGGTATATGTGCTTTGTGGACATTGTAAACTTGATTTATTCACCTCTGGCGACATCAGTTTTGACAGCTTCACCCCCATATCTCAATGCGTTTTGGCTACTGACAGTGATTCGTGTGTGCGTGTGTGTGTGCATATTTTCAACATTTGACATCATTAGCAACAGTTAGGCAAACAGAAACAAATTGCTAAGAGAAGCTAAATTATTCATATATGTGTCTGTGGATATTGTAAACGTCGTCAGTGAAGTTTTGATTGTCATCATATCGTATGAATCTGAAGAGTCTATTGTTGGCATATTATAAGCATTGGTTTGCCTTTTTATGGAGAGTAATTTTACCCCGGAAAAAGGTTCAATTCTCACACATAAGAATGTGGCAACAAATTAAGGATAAGCCCTGAAACAGAATATTTTGAGAGTTGGCTTGTGAGAAGGAACAAGATAAGTGTGTACAATATTTAAAGCAATTTTTTTTACTTGGGTGAACAAATGGATGATACAAGAAAAAGTTAATTGTACAGAAAAGAAGGAAATTTGCGAAAAACGTGTTTTGCAAGAACTTATTTGGATATGGAAAGTTTGATTAACAACATGTGCGCGTCCCTCAATTTTGGCTCTTTTTACATCAAATTTGGTTGCAATCCAAGCAGGAATTCGGTGATAAATGATAGCTAACTTGTAACTACCATCTCGACTAGAGTTTGTTACGGATAGTCTTTAGTTGAGGTCTGTGAATTAAAAAAAAGGCGTGCTCATGCAAGGGTTTGTATAAGCTACCTAACGTGACCCTTAAAGCAGCAGGTACGGGAAATCCTACCAGCTAAAAGGGACAAGGAAATAACTCTTCAATGAGGAAAGAGTAGGGAGACATAAATTCTAATAGTTTCTCCAATATTTTTCTAGTCAGAATTCTTTCTAGAAAGACATACTTACAGGAGGGACCACGTGAAGGTTGCCAACATCCTAAGTGAAAGTGATTTTTGTGAAATGAACAGGATTCGAACCTGGAACCTGCAGGTCGTCAGTCCGTGTCATTAACTCCTTGATTGTCATCTCCCAGTAAAGCTTTGATGAAATAACACAGCTCAACACTAAAGCCAGCAGAGTTTAGGCTATTGGGTGCAACTACATTATAACAGTGAAATTCGGAAAACAAAAAAAATCAATAAAAAAAAAAGCAAAAACAATGGTAACTACAGACTTTTTATGTCAGTTTCAACTAAAAGTAATGATATATACTTAATTGTCAGAAGTACTTAAATATCATCGCATTATTAAAAAAACATGAGTTTTCAATCTTTATTGTAAAAGCTTGTCGCCAGGGGAGACATGATATAATGACAAGGGAAGTAACTCAGTTATGTTAAAAACAAGGTAAAACGCACAATTTATTACAAAACTAGCAATAGTTATACACCATTTACCTCTCTTTGGAACTCTCTGGTGTTTTTTAGACAAATATTTTATTTTTGCTAATTTTCGTCTAAAAATGTTTTCTTTAAGAACTTTTTTCTACCTTATCGTTTTTCGTAATTTTTGGATATATTCATTACTGTAACATGGCAATTACATAGGAATCATTGCTTTGCCTTGAAATTCATTATCAAAATTTTGAATTTCGTTATTATAGTGTAGTTGCATCTGCTATTGTTGCAATCCCTTGTTTCCTGCTGTCTGACTTGGGGCTATTGCAGTTCTAACAGGTCCACCCTCTCAGGCTTTTGCCTTTTTCCTTTGAGAAAAGGTTAGTGTGTGGCGGCTGAATCGTGAAGTGATTCCTATAAACACTAAAAAGTAACTGGCTCTAATTGCTTGCACTCTTTCTTTCTGTTTCTCCGGAATTCGCTTTCTTCGTCACTTTCTTCATGACAAGTAAGTTTTCATAGGAATGTGTGAACTCAAAGTATTTTCAACCAATGAAAATAACGCATCTATGTAATAAGTAATAAGTCAGTACAAACTTTGGAACTCCTATAAGCCCTGGTCAACAAAATCTGTTTTCCCCAGAATTCTCAAGACAGCTGCAATACCAAAAGACACCAACAACATTTGCTCAACAAAATATCTTCCAACCGTAATTTTGGGGTTTGAAGAAGGAAAGTTGAAAAAAAAAAAAAATCAATGACTCACATACTAGCTTCTTTCATCTCACACACATATTTCTACACATGTGATGTAGCCACGGTGAACGCTGGTAGTTTCTCGTCAGCCAGAAAACAACTTGCAGCACAAACGCGTTTTTCAAGAAAATATAAAAATATTATTTTATTTCTTGACTCATGTACACACACCCGAGCTGTAGATGGAGAGGAGAAGCAGGAGGGAGTGAATTCAACAGCGGGTTTGTCTAATATCGTTTTCTAACTGACTGGCTTGTCTTCCCTTCTGGTATATATATAACCTGTTTTCTAACAGGTGTTCCAACCCCGAAGGCTGTGGGGGTCAATTACTTGCGACATCAGTTTTGACAGCTTCACCCCCATTGCTCAGTGCATTTTGGCTACTAACAATCATTCGTGTGTGTGCATGTGTGTGTGTATGTGTGTGTGCATAGTTTCAACATGTGACATCATTAGTGACAGTCAGGTAAACAGAAACGAATTGCTACCTACAACCATATATGCACTAACAAGAACAAGGTAAACCAGCACACATACACAATGCCACACTGACAAATACTCACATACATATATTGTTTGCACACACATGTTCACACTATGAAAATATTGCCTTACACAATTGTAAGCCTTGTGATGACTAACCCAAATTTTTCCAGCAAGTAAATCACTGAAAAATCACTTTTATATTCTTATCTTTTGTATAAAAATGCTTTGCTATAAAATTTTGTTCTTCTCAAAACAGTAGGTTCTTTGATATGGCAGGGGCACGTTCTGAATGGATTTTTCTGTTTAGAGCACAAATGAACCATGATGATCTTCTTAATTTTTTCATTTACAAAATTCAGTTTATGTTTTAGGTAGCACTTGCTACCTGGTGACCCTTGCATTTTCTCAATGTTTTGTTTTATTCTCATTTTTCTATACATGCATACCCGTATGTATTCTTTATTTTATTCCTTTGCGAAAATAACATTTATAAACAATGTAAATTAACTGTCAGCATGGTTCTTGGCACTATTTAGAAACACTGTTGTCTTTCCAAAATAACCTCTTCCAAATCCAGGGACCACACCGCCATTGTTGCTATGACTTGTTTCTTGTTGACTAAGATATGGTTTTAGTCTTGTGTAGATCTACAAGACCTGCCTTCCTGACTTTGTCTTCTCTGTTTGAGATGTCTCCGTTCAGTCTCGAAAGACAATGGATACCCCCTGTAAGAGTAGCTGTGTATGTTATTGTGAGGCAAGGGTTGGGCGATCCCAACCATACCTCTCCTGAATTGGTACTGGTTGAGTCCAGTGGCAAGGAGAAGTGCTAGATGGATGGAAACAATGCCGAGATAAGCAGAGAGCACATCCAGCACTTGAAATTCCCAAATGGTCACCCATTTTAGTACTTACCAGGTTTAACGTTGCTTAACTTCAGTGGTCTGTGTTAAGGAAGCAGGAGTTCTAATATATTTCCAAGAAACATGGGCACGGACACATGCACACAGTCTTGTAAGTTTTTTTAACTTTTAAAGCTATATAAAAAAACTATTTAATTTTTATATTTTTTATCATTCGCTGGAAAACTATTTAGTCGGTATATATATATATATATATATATATATATATATATATATATAAATATAAAAGCGAAAATGTGTGTGTGTGTGTGTGTATGTATGTATGTATGTATGTTCGCTTTTTGTGTATGTCCGAGAAAGGCTTCTTTCCAAGAAGCAATCGGTCAACTCACTTCTTCTTAAAACTTTTTATATCACATCTAAATGATAATATCTATGAGTTAACAACGAGGGTCGCCTGTCTATTTATATGAAAAGATAAATATTCAACATTTTTCACTCACCGCATGTGGATTAGGCTTTTTCGTATAATAAAAGTGACACTAATTCTGACGGTATTTTTCTGGTCAGTCGCAATCGCCAGAAATGTACAAAAGCAATCAACTTTGATCAATGTGGAGTTTCTCCTTATATCAGACAATTGCTATTCAATTTTGACAATCCCCTTATTATGGGGAGCTGGTGTCGCCCCCAACATCTTGGAGAAACAAACAAAAAAAAAAAAAGCGTTCCTGCAGTAAGTAAAATACTACCCCGCAGTCAAAGTGTACCTCATTAAGTCATTAAAACGTGCACCTGCCAATTCTAAATACTTAAATAAATTCAAACGTGTTTCCATTAGTATTTCGTGGTGACCCAGTGGTTAACGTCACACGTTTTTTTTTTTCACACTTTAATTTCCAACTTTGCCTCAAGGGTTCGGGTTTGATCCTTCATACTTACCTACCAAAATTTTATTTTTATTTTACCCCCCCCCCCCCCGACTCAAACACCCGGGTGACCACACACAGCTCCAAACACCCGGGCAACGTCGGGTACCCCCCCCCGCTAGTATATATATAAGTGGAAAACGTCAAGATATTGTAGAATTGAATTCATGATATTTTATTCGAAACAAGGAATATGAAATAAAGGTAAAGGGTTTCTTATTCCATGGAGTTTCAAAGATAGTCTATTCTCCTCAGAGGAAAAAACGTTAACAAAAAATATGTATAGATAAATATCTATTTTTGCTGGTAAGCTCCAGTTTTGAAAACAGTCGAAAAAAAAAGGTTTTGACAGAAAATAAAAGTTTATAGGAAAAATGAAAAGGAATACTCAGCAATATATAACAATTTTAGCTGCAAATATCCAGTGAGATTCAAAAAGTTTGTAGTAAGTGTGGGGATTAGTAAACCCAAGAAGAGTTCGGTAAGATATCCTTTGAAATCTTACTCTACATTTTTAAATTAAGACCTCATATACCTCTCTACATTTAATTTCATAGATTGGATTTACTCCCACTCTTCAATGCACCTTTCCACGTTTTATGTTGCCTGAAAAATTCTGACAATTTCTTTGTCCTCATTTACATACAGGGTAGAATGATAAAATTGTCGCCCAAAAGAAACAACAGCTTTATTTTTAAATTTTTATTGAAAAAATCAATTCAGGTAACTTGATTATGTATTAGAGCTGACATTTATTCAATGTAGCCACCTTCAGTGTCAATCACTGCCTTGATATGGGTCTGGAACTGGGAGCATGCCTTTTTCCACAAGCACCAGTGGGAGCTCGACAAATACTTGGCAGATGGCGGTGATCAGGCTGGCTTTGGGGTTATGGGAGGTCATGTTGGTGATTTTCTCGATGTATGACTAAACAAAGTAGTCCAACAAGCTCAGGTCGGGGGAGGAAGGGGGTTCCCAGTGAAAGAAGGATACAAAGTGATAGCACTCCTTCTGACATCAAACCTGGGTCTCTTTGGACGTGGGCCGGTGCTAAGTCTTGCTACCCCACACAGCGTCTGCCAGTGGCCATCTGATTGCACCAGGGGATCCCTAGATTCTTCAACATACCCAGGTATACTTGGGTGTTGACTTTCAAGTTGATTTCGAAGATGTAAAGTGGCATAATGTGGCCCTCACTTGAAACCAAACCAAAGACCATAACAGTGATCAGAAACGTTTTTTTCATCACCCTGTGCATGTCCTTGTTATTCGTGGCAATCCAGCGATGCATTTTGAGGGTGCTGGCAATGGTCCTGTTGTCATAATTTGGATCAGTAGGGAGAATAAGTTGTACAGGGGCATGTCTCTGTTCTCGCTTGTTGAACATTGTGTCACTTTCAGACATGATAGAAGGCTCCTATTGCTCTGGGTATTTGTACACAACTGGCCAACTAGTAGATGGTCTGCAACAAAAAAAGAAAACTGGATTTCATCAAGCAGAAATGGAATCATGTCGTCTTTTCTACGGCAACAATTTTATAGTTCCACCTTGTATATGTACCTAGATACATGGGTGTAGGTGATTACATGTAGTTTTACTAGGACTTTTGTGTGTGTGTGTGTGGGGGGGGCTTCCTACACAAACTTAGAATTAATGGTAAGGCAAGTAATTGTTTTTTTTTTTATCTTACCATCTATTCAGCATAAAGTTAAACCAAGTTAAGCAATCACCTTGACAGCTATATATTTTTTTTCTTTGTGTGTCAATAAGATGTCTTATTTCCAAATAAAAGTCTGAAATAAAAAAAATCTTACAGTTTCCACAAGTTAAAAATGTCTGGGTGTCGTAGAGAATTTAATTCTATTGCATTTGCTATGAATTATTTGTTGTTTTTTATTTCTTGTTTATGAGTGACTATTCTGGACTTTTCCCACAAAAATACTCCCGGCAACGCCGAGTCGGGACAACTAGTTTAGAATATAATAAAGAATAGAAAAAACATGTTGATATAAAGCAAAAAAATTTACTAATGAGTAACCACTCATCAAAGCCTGAAGGCCACTTGAGGATAAGAGTTATTGAATTTCTTTTCAAGTTGTCGGTGAGGCAAACACTTTAAAGATTGAAGAAGATGGTTGATATTCAACAGAACTGGATTATTTAAAAGGACGGCTCAGCAAAAATTTGTTAACATTGGATTTTAGAAACAGACATGATGTAGTCAGCGGGAAAGCAGCCTTGTGGTATTATATTTCACAAACAGATAGTTCTTGGGAAGAAACTCTGCTCATGAAAGTTCGGTTTAGCTAGAGGAAGACAGGAAAATTGTCTACAGTGGTTGTATCTAGACGAGTTTTTATTGTGAATGTTTCAGAGATTGGAACACAGTTCATGACAAGATGTATTTAAATAATCTACACAGAGTTGCTTCCCTTCGAAAAATAAATTTTTTTTTTCTACTCTATATTAATAGAGTAGGAAAAAAAAAATCTAGTTTTCAAAGGGCGGCAACTCGGTATATGCCTTATTTTCCTTTCTTTGGTGACCCGTTTTCTAAGAGATTATTATAGAATGTAGGTTGACATTTTATATTAAGATAAGCTCCTATAATCTGGTCGTTGTTTATGACTTCCTCCTTACTTTTCCTTAGCGCCCACTGGAAAAAAAAATGAATTATTTAAAAAAAAAAAGAAAAAAAAGAAAAAAAAAAAGAAAAGAAACAGTGGACTATTTAATAATAAAAATAATGGACTATTTAAAACAAAACTGTTTTTAAAAATGGATTTTAAAAAAAAATCCACCACTTTCTTATGGTGATGTTAAGTAAAGCTGAGAGCTGAGCCTCTGGTCAGTACCAGATGGGTGACCAATTTGGGAATTCCAGACTCTGTATGTGGGGAACGTCGACACTTATCTGCAAGAGTTGCAAAAACCTAACGTCGTCATCTCTCATAACGGGGATATGCATGCGACTGGGGATTGCTGTGAATTTTATACTCCCATGGAACTTTCTCATTTGGTGGAAACCGTTTTTTGCTTTGTTTTGTTTTTGTTATGGTGATGCAACTGCAAATAATCTTAAAATGTATCATGATTCTAGAAGTATACAAATATTACAGGTATTCACTCCCAAAATTATTTTTTAAAATTAATTTTTTTTTTTTTTTTTTTATAGCTGTAAAGAAATACGAAAATCTGAGACTATCTCAAGGGAAATAACTCTGGTTTACTGCCGACAAGTGAAAATTACTTATAGCAAATTGTAGATAAAAACGTTTTAAAAATTACGAAAAAGTATTTATAACTATATTTTTTTATAGTTATTTGAACTATAAGGGAAGCCTTAAAGTATTTGATAACTTTATATTCATTTCTATTTAACAATACAGAATGTTTTAGAGATATAAAACAATATTGAATTTATCTAAGGGCGATAACTCAATTTTCTCATGATTGTATTCGATTGAACGACTTTTCAAGATAATTATGTTTTGCTCCTAATTATTAATTCAAACACACAAAAGAAAGAACAACAGCTCTATAATACAAAACAATTGAGGTTTACTAAACAGATATAGAAAGTAGATCGGCCAGGAACAAGTAAGCTGTTTCTTCGGTGCTGGTTGATATGCCAAATTGCCCAGTTAGTTGAGTCGTCACTCATCAGCTTCTCTGACAAGAGTTGTAGGTGTATCAGAAATTTGGAGGAATTTTTGACACCCCTAACAGAAAACTGCGAATAAAATATAAAAAACTCGTAATTTCGCTTTTTAAAGTGGGTTGTTTATTTTCTGTATGGAATATACTTCCAAAATAAACTGTTAAAGTTGTTTATAAAATAATAGAAATATTATTTTTTATTTAAAAAAAAAAAGCAGTGTTTAAAAAATGTTTACAAAATGCCGGCATGCCTTCATGCAGCCATTTTTTTTACGTAATAAAATCAATAGAATTTTATGAGTTAAATATTTTTCAATTTTTAAATTTTTAAACTTATAAAAATTTTTCTATTGGTTCAATTTTAACGATATTTTCAGGGTCAATGTTGCACGAGCCTTTTCTAGTTTCGCACAAAAACACGTGTTCACATCTCAAACCATATTTCTTGTCATATACATACGCGCACACAAACATATGCGCGCACGTACACACACGTACATATATTCACGTTCGTGTACATACACTCACATTCACGTGTATACACACACACGCTAACGTACACACATGTACGCACACATACGCACACATGGGCAACGTCACTTCCCCTTTGAAGGAAATCCACACATGCGCAAAAGACCACCGGAAACTACTATAAAAGCAAGAGACAAGCTGTTTCCTACCCTTTCCAATTTGGCTTTGAGCTGAGAGGTCGCCGGACCAGCCGCCTCCGTTTTGGGGCGCCTCACGCCACCTGCTACTATGTGGGGCAAAAAGCTAACAGACAGTACGTACACTTTATACGCTTTCTATCTACATAACTTGGATTGACTTTCTTTCTCTCTTTCTATCTACAACTTGTGCCTGAGAACACCTCCGTGTAGCTGACTGCTAACATGGCGCGCAGCTTAACTGATGTCAACCCTCTCTCTCTTTCTCTTTCTAAATGCCGGACGGCCATTTCTCGTTCCACTGCATTACTCACTCCTCTTTCCACGCACAAACAAACAATGGTGACTCAAACGTGAGATGAACACACATTTCCTTTTCTTTCTATACCACCAGTCCCGCAACAAACGATCGTAACATGGACATGAACACGTGTTATACCTAAAACATTCATTTTTCAACAGAAAATAAGCGACACGTTTATTTTGTCCAGCAATTGAGTTTTGTTTCCTTCATTCCATTCGTTTCACTATTTTCTTTTGTAGAGAGTTACGATATTTATTTCCTGACCCGCAACAATGTGAAATTTTATGCTCTTTCCAATAAACCAAATATAATATTTTAGACAAACGTTTTTTTTCAAATTCACCCCCCCATTTTGAAATGTCTATTAAAATTTTAATAATTAATTTACGTGCCAAAGTTTTAGATATCACAAATTGAAGATAAAAGATCAATAAAGAAAATATTCTAATTTAAAACAAAAAAAAGAATAGTTTTTTTTAAATTTACCTGTAAAGTCCAAAGTGTAAAACCATTTTTTTTATTTAAAAAACATGTTGATATTTTTTAATGAAAGCTCATGTTATGCTTACATCGTCAAGTAAATACCAGATGCTGACGGCAAATTTTTCTATTTCATTGAATGTTTTCTTTTTTTTAGATATTTAAAAAAAAAAAAAGATCAGCCGATAAAAAAGTATTAAAATATATCAATCAAAAACTCGTGTATTTCATTAAAAGAATTTTAAAAAAAAAAAATCGATGAAGCGGATTATTTGTTCTAGGGGAAAAACTTATAAGTGAATGTATGTTTCCTTTTAACTATGGAGGATGAAAAATACTAATTTTGGGTAACACACCCAATAAAAAAGAGACATTATTTATGTCCCTTGGACGAATCCATATTTCATATTAGCAGCAGGAGCTCTTTAAAGCTTTGTGCAAAACACGTTACATAAATGCGATTTTCTAGGACCCTCGCTTTAAAAAATCCTTTTATTTAAAAAATACATGGAATTTTAAATATGGATGAATTATTAACAATGAAGAATGGAACTACTCATTTAATAGTATTTTTTTTTTAGGTAAGTGATTTTTTGGCATTTATATATATATATATAAATATATTTATAAGCAAGTCAAAATATGTTGATTTTCTTTATATATTTTTTTAAAAATAAATATTGCATAATTTGCTATTAAACCTGTTATTTTTAAAAAATTTGGTCTTTGCTCTTTTAATTGAAAATAAAAATTAGGGTTTGAATTACATTTTTCAAGTAGTTATAAGCTTCGAAAAATAGTAAGTTGAATTATTAAAGTTCTGATCATCATTTTTAATGACCACTTTCTGATACACCTATTGATAGGCTGGTGTGTCCAGAGAACAGTGGAGAGAGAGAGAGAGAGAGAGAGAGAGAGAGAGAGAGAGCAAGAAATAAAAAACCGTAAATTAAAATTTACATGTAAAATTTATTTTATTTTTCAACAGAATACCTAGAACAAAGATTATTAATACATCCTTCTTTGGCTGAGTTTCAAAGAATGCCAAACTCTTTTCTTCAGAGGAAAGAAAAATAGACTTTGTGGCTTAGTGGGGGATGCCCTTTTCTCTACCCTGCAACCCCTCTCTCACAGAAGAGACGTTGCGAGCCTATCCTTGTTTTATCGTTATTTTCATGGCAGGTGCTCGTCTGAACTCCAATCCCTGGTCCCCCCTCGCCAATCTTTCACGAAAAACACCCGTCTAGCTGAATCCACTGTGAAAAATTTCCCCCACTCTATATCTGTGCCTAAATCAAAACGCGGATTCCATGAACAAAGCTTCTTTCTTAGAACTGCACGCCTGTGGAACTCTGTTCCGTCTGCCTGCTTCCCTCCGGACTACAACTTGGATGTCTTCAAGTCTAATGTTAACAAATTCCTAATGAACCGCCCCCTTAAGTAAATACTCCATCAAATCTCCACACTAACGTAATGTACTTGCAATAACCCTTATCCCTGAGTGGCTTCCGGGCCTTGATAAGTGGTGATCACTGTGTAAAAAAAGAAAAAGAAATATATTAACAAATTTATGGTTGTGCATTATGTAACAGTGGTCATAAAATGCAAAAAGATATTTATAAACTGTTTATAAATGAATAAAAACGAAAAACAAACCGAAATTGGTAATTCGAGAAGTTGGAAAGCTACAATAAACATCCATATGAATACTTTGACCTTAGTTGCTGATTTCAAAAGGCAAAGAATTAAAAGATACATCTGCCTATACTTTTAATGCTAGCTTTATTTATGGTGTCTTTTACATATATTAAAAACCCTTCCCAATACTTTGCTGATGAGGAAACTTTGTTTGTTAAAAATACTATATGTGAAAACTATTGTCCGTGGCTTAATGTCTACCACAATAAAAACATTGTTTTCCGAAACGATCGTACAAATTATTGATTTTGTTTTTGTTCCTTCTTGTGAAACGGATTTTTAATTTAATTTAATTCTAATTTGAATTTTAAATTATCAATCGCATTACTGAATATTATATATATATATATATATATATATATATATATATATATATATATATATATATATATATATATATATATATAGGACTATCCATTTATCTAGTGTTTCCTTTTCAGATTAAATATGTTTTTAACTCATTTCAAAGTGTTTTTTAACATATTTCATTAACTGTTTGCTCATATATATATATATATATATATATATATATATATATATATATATATATATTATTTGAAATTTCAATCAATCTCAATCCACAATGATGATTGTAATCTAATAACCCGCATTATTCGGGGACTTTCGATGCCGGATCTGATTTTATTTTAACTGCTTCAAATTATTCATTTTAACCACATGAGGTTGAAATATTACCAAGCATCATCATAAGACGCCCTGGGATGGCTGGTTTGAATGCAGATAACGGTATGCATTATAGTCTATTAATAGTAATAATATAAAACTACACCACTATCTTGGAATTGTATTCAGTTATAAGAATGAGTTCAAGAGAAAACCTGGACAGAGAGAGGGGTTAGTTTAAAAGGTTATTTTCCAAAGCCATTCGACATATTTAAAAACGGACGTGTAGCAGCAAACAAAATAAAGAACTATTTTCTTCCGCAAATAGATGCCTCTATACTAAGCAATTCACATCTATCTATCTATCTATCTATATATATATATATATATATATATATATATATATATATATATATATATATATATATAGTAAGTTATGAAAATATATATGGCAATTTAAGCTACACAGAATATTTCGTGTTTTATCCTTGTGAGAATTTGCCAGGTTTATCTACACACACACACACACACACACACACACACACATATATAAATATATGTGAATAGGCAAATCTGCTGCCCAATGTTTTGCCTCCAACTCCACTTTAGACCCAGAAGGCCATCCCCTTCCAAATTTCCCTTCACGAACAGCAGCCACAATCAATGATCTGAAAATCAGCCCTTTCCTTGTTCGTGATGCCATAATAAATCTAGACACCTTGAAGACATGTGAGCTTGCAAAAGAACTAACCCATTAAATTATCACCCCATTAGCCTCTTCTCTATTTTCGTCAAAATATTTGAATCCATAATTAATCAAGCTCTAGTCCATTATCTTACAGTTGCTAAACTTCTGACCGAACAGCAATATGGATTTAGGCAAGCCTGTTCTACAGCAGATATCCTAACTGTAATCTCTGAATGCAAATATCATACACTGGACAAAGCAAAGTTAACTTGCTTCTGAGTTAACGTGCTTTAAATTGCAGGAACTCAGCATACAAATCCGGAGATGTGGCTTGCAAATCTAATTTAAATCACAATGTGGGCGTATGCCACTTCCTTTGATCCGAGAATATCGATTTTTTTTATCTCCTGAGCTATTTGTGTGGAGAGGAAAGGAGCCAGAAGCGACTAAACCACCCTTATCTTTGTGCAGACCGATCATGGCTAACTATTGTAATGTGTGAGCTATTTGGATGACCAGTATAGCTGTTGAAGTCTGTCTGGGTGTTCCATGATTCCGGATACACCTAGATTCAAACTCTTATAGGGTCTATGTTGGGTTATAGCAACATTGCTAGTCTCTCTCTACTTTATTATTATTTCCTACAGAAAGTGTTGATTGAAATCTATTCTCTTCCCCCTCCAAAAACATTCACAGCAAGAACTCGTCTAGTTATCACCTCTTTTTTGTATACCCCAAACCAAATGGAGTTTCCATTAACAGAGTTTCTTTCTTAAACATTCCAATCAGTAAGAATCGTTACTATGGAGCTGCTTCTCTGCATGCAAACTACAACATGATTTTTCCTGTAGAAAGCAGCCATTTATTAAGTCGCCTGATGAAGACATCTGGTTTTAACTGACCATTTGTTCAAAAAATAAGCATCTTCAGTTTAATTTCAACTGTATCTCTCGTGGTTGTCAGTAGCCAAATGGTTCAGGTCATTGTTAATGAAGCCAGACATGACTATTGTTTCCAGGGTTTGAATCTCTCGACTGGCGCTAATCATGATGCCCTGCACTGATGATTCCCGAAAGGATGAAACACTAGTGTCTGTAGGTATTTAATTATTATAGTAAATAATCAAATATATATATATATATATATATATATATATATATATATTTTGTTGTGTCGTGGAACAACTGTGAAAATAAGAACAATTAAGTCGAGGTTCGGTTGAGGAACAAGTGTATTAACAATAATGTACAAAAATAGGAAAGCGTGTATATCTGCTGGGCACTCGGTTAGCAGTTGAAGTGCAGTCACATCTCTCTCAACCGGTGTTGGAATTACTAGCGCTATTTATAGTGCTAACTGGTGTAAATTCCTCTGTTCAAGGAAGGCCGGTATAACACCCCCTTTGAAAATATCCCATCTAGAATTAATTTTTGTTTTAAGTTCACCCTAATCAATTCTGTTATTTCCATTTTCTGTTTGATCTTCTGTTCTCCGGAGCTGTCTCTGGTATGGGCACCTGAAAAGTATCAAACACTGTGTCCATGATGTCCTCCTCGGCCGATCTGGTCACCTCACTGTTCGAGTATCTTTTCCGAATTGGGTTAGTGTGACGTTTGTGCACGAAGTCTGGTCCCTTAATCATGTAGACCATGTTGCCTATTTGTTTCTCAACAATGCCGGACTCCCAGAAAGTCTTATTTTTGTGAATCTTGCAGAAGACTCTTTCGCCAACTTTATACCATTTTTTTGTTATTGATTTTTTGAGGTTTGGCCTATCCTGGTTTGGTAACAACTTGTGAAAAATCGATCTAACCTTGCATCTGAACATAACCTCAGCAGGTGTCTTTGACATTTCGATGTTTGCATTCGAAGTGACTCTGTAGACTTGTAAAAACTGTTGGATTGACTTATCCGTCGGTGACCCACTAGCTTTTTTCAGAGCTCTCTTGAATGTGTCAACGAAATTTTCTGCTTGTCTATTACTTCTTGAGTGGTATGGTGGAATGGTTATATGCTCGATTAGATGATCCTCGCAAAAATGTTTAAATTCGGTAGACGTAAATTGTGTTCCATTGTCTGTAACAATGCAATCTACTACTCCAAACCTAGCAAACAGTTCATACAGGAAGTTGATAGTTACCTCGGATGTGGGATTCTTACATTTTAATACTTCCGGATATTTAGATAGGCTGTCTACAACAATGAGATAGTAGAACCCATCTAGTGGTCCTGCAAAATCTAAATGAATCCTAGACCAAGGTCGATTCGGTTTTGCCCACAATCCAAATTGAGTCGGAGGAGCTTTCATAGCTAATGCGCATCCTCTACACTCCCTCATTTTTCCTTCTACATCCTTATCCATGTTTGGCCAATAAACGAAAGAGCGCATAAGGCTTTTCATTCTTGATATACCTGGATGTCCTACATGGAATTACGACCTTGTCGCTAAATAACAATTATCGCAAATTGAATAAATTTCTTCATCCAGTTTGTTATTGTGGATCCTTTCTTTTGTGCGTATAATAAATTCGTCCACCTCTGCCTTACTCTTAATCTCATCAAGCGTTACTGGAAGTGCTCTTCTTGTGTCACATAACATATTTTTTACTTCAATTTCTGCTTGAATGGCTGCTATTACCATATCCTCCAATGGTTCTGTCTGCTTAGGTATTAACCACGATAACCCGTCTGCATGACCAAATTTTTTAGATGGTACATACTCCATTTGAAAATTGTAATTCAGGAGTATAGTACCCCATCTTTGGAGTCTATTCGCCATATGTTGTGGTAGTCCTTTTTTCGATCCGAAAATCGTTAATAATGGTTTGTGGTCTGTTTGTAACAGAAATTGCCTACCGTGCAGGAAACAATGAAATTTCTTTACCGTGAATATAATGTTTAGTGCCTTTTTTTCAATTTGTGAGTAGTTCTTTTCAGTTGGCAAAAGTGATCGGGATGAATGTGCTATGGGTTTCACTTTTCCATCATCCATTTTGTGTAAAATGCATGCTCCTATGCCATAGGAGCTGGCATCGCTTGCAACTATAATTTCATGCTTGGGATTATAATGTGTCAGAAAAAGTCAGACGTTAAAGTCTCTTTAATTTCCTGAAATGCTTCTTCGCACTCTTGCGTCCAGACCCATTTTTGGTCTTTCCTTAACAGTTCATTTAAAGGCGACCTTAGTTTATGCATATTTGGCACAAATACATTGTAGTAATTTGCCAAACCTAAGAAACTTCGTAAAAACGCAATATTTTCTGGAGCAGGCATATTCTTTATTGCACTCAATCTATCTGGATCCGGCCTTCTTCCATGTTTATCAATGATTTGCCCCACGTATTTTATTTTCTCCATGAAAAATGTACATTTTTCCTGTTTTACTTTAAATCCATAATCCTGGATCCTTTTGAATACTTGGTTTACATGAGATTTGTGTTGTTCTTTGCTAGCACTTTTCATTAACACATCGTCCAAGTACCCTACTGTGAAATCCAACCCATTTAACATAATGTCCATAATTTGCTGTAAAATCGCAGGGAAGACTTTGACCCAAAAAGGGAGTCTGTTAAACTTGTATAATCCCTTATGGGTATTAATACATAGCAGCTTTGAACACTCCTCATCGACTGGAACTTGTAAGTACATGTCACTGAGGTTGATTTTAGAAAAATATTTCCCTCCACTCAGTTTCGCAAATATCTCTTTAGGGCTCGGAAGAGGATAATGGTGATCTTGTAATGCCCTGTTTACACCTGTCGCGAAGTCAGCGCAAACCCGAATCTCCTTACTCTTCTTTTTGATGTAAATCATTGGTGCAGCCCACTCACTGTGATTAATTTTTCTGATGACACCCATGTTTTCGAGTCTTTCTAATTCACCGTCTATATGTTCCATAGCGGTGTATGGAACATTTCTTTTCTTTCCGAACACTGGCTGTTCATTTACTTTTACGTTAAATTTTGCTACCGCTTTTGTACACCTTGCCAAACCACCTGAAAATACGTCTGGGAAATTCTCTTTTAACTCCCTCTTAAGTTTTTCTATCTCCACATTTGAATCCTCAATCTTTTAGCAAAATGAGCTTAAAGGCAGATCCCATAGTCTAAACTTTTTGAACAGATCAGTTCCAAAGAGGTTTGATTTTCGCATGACACACATTCTTGCTTTTTTGGCCCTGTTCTGGAAAAAAAATATTCGTCAATAATTCTCCTTCGAAGGTAATTTTTTTGCCACTAACGCTTCTCACCGTTTCATGTGATTTAATCATACTGGGTCTCCCAAGCCTCTTCCATGTCTGTACATTAATAATGGAAATGTCAGACCCATTATCAAACTGTAGCCTTACTTTTTTTTTTTTAAACATTTTGACCTGTACATATTTCCGGATATTTTGTTCCTCAGGTTCAATTTTTGTAAGTTTAATGGATTTTTTCTACAATGCAATATTTATGCCCTTTCTGGTGGCAGTTGTCACATTGTTTGAATTTGTAGAGACACTCATTGTACCAATGTTTATTTCCACACCTCCAACATGGTCCAGGTGGATCTTTTCCCTGTTTCTTTCTCTGGTTATTTTCGAAGTCATATTTTTCTTTTGATGGATCTTTTTAATATGCGACACTCCGCTTTCCTCTAGGTCGTGACTGTCTTGTTTCAACGCAATAAACTGTTCACAGTCTTCCGCTAAGTTTTGTAGTTTTAAATTCAGTTCATTTTCGAGTTTATTTAAAACATGAAGCCTGATTTCAGCGCCTTTATTTAAGACCAGCCCTTGCATAAATATTAAACATATAAAATTATATGCTGATAATTCCCCCAGTTAAAAATCGTCGCAATACTTGTTCACTTCACTATACTTGCATAAGTAGTGTAGTCGTCTTCCTCTCTTCATACATTTATATCACCTATGGAAAACAGACGTTTTTGCAGAAAACAGTTCTGTAAGTAGCATAACTGTTTCTTGGAAGCTCAACTCACTGGTCTTTTTTGGAAGAATAAGATTCACAAACTTTGTATGCTCGGCTGTTCCCAATTTCCTTTTTTGCATCTGACCAGGTACCACAATCTGATATAAAAATATCCTCATATCGTCTATAGTACTGGACGAAAGTGACATCGTCTTCTGGATTATAATTGAAATTTTCAATAGCGGCCCACACAGCTGTTTGAGAAAATGCGTTATGATTAATTGTCTGCTTTACTTAACTGTGTCGCCTCCAGAATTTTTCTTTGTTCCTCCTGTGTTTTCGAAGCGTTTCTGTTGTTGTAGCATTTTTTATTCAACTGCTTGTTTAAATCTCTCTTCTCTTTCTACTTGTTGAATTTGCTGCTTTTGCAATGCGAGATTTTGCTCTGCCTGGAATTGGGACAATTCCAACAGTGAATCTTTGAATTTCGCATCCATCATGCGAATTCAGTTTACAATTTACGTTTGTATTAAATAAATATTCCTTAGTAAAAAAAAGTCAACCAAGTTTTCTTTTGTTTGAAGAACAACAGTTTAGCAGTCCTTTTATAATTTAATTTGTTGAACGCTATATAGGCCGATATCCGTAGTATCGAATATGCTTGTGAGGGTATATAGAATAAATAATCCCACAAGATCTGATGCCTCTGCAGAATCCTTGGCACCCATCGCCAAATCAAACGAATTTTTCATTTTAGTTTTTATCCATTGGTTATTGTTATTTATTAGACCTGATTTTCTACATTTTTTAATGATGTTGATTTCTTCCGAGGATATATCAGTGTATGCCTCGGCAAATTCTAAGGCAATGTTAAAAAGTTCTTCGGATATCGAGGGATAAAAGTCTATGGTGTCAAACTGTATAAACGTACATTTATCTTTGTTTTCTATATTTTTAAACCAGGTGATTGCTTGAGTGATATTTGCCCACTGATTTAGTTCTAGGTCTTGTTTGATTTGTTTGTTTACTCTAGAAAGTATAGTTTTGCTAATTCTACCTATTTCTGGTTTTGTTGGGTTTATCAGGCGGGTGCTGGGATTATTATTAAAGTCCCATTTGTGGTCTTTAAGCAGAATTTATGCCTCTCTAGGTTTCAATTTGCCAACTTTATTGCTAATTTTCGATACTACGGATATTGGCCTATATAGAGATGATGGACTAGCTATAAAAAAAACTCCAACAAAGTCAAGGGAGAAAACTTTAAGAAAATCATACACAAGGAAATGAAAAAATGAAAATGCATTTAACAGGTCAACCAATATCTACGAAACAGCCCTAAAAAATAGTGGATACAAAAATATCGATATCAAATATAAGCAACAAAACACCAACAGCTATAATAAAATTAAAAATAGAAGAAAAAGAACTATAATTTGGTATACGGCCCCATACAATCAAATGTTAAAAACAAAACTTGGCAAGAAATTTCTAGATCTTATTGAAAAACACTTTCCCGCAACCAACCCCTTACACAAAATCTTCAATAAAAATACTTTAAAGTTATCCTACAATTGTTGCAAAAATTTAGAGATGATAATTAAGGCACATAATAACAAAATACTAAATAAAAACAATGTAAACAACAACAACAACAAAATAAACAATAAAAAAAGTAGACACCATGACAAAAATAAAACTAACACTAGCAGAAATAATAATAATAATAACATAATAATAATAATAATAATAATAATAATAATAATAATAATAAACCAACCCCGGACAAGAACAACCATACTATAAATAAAAATACTAATAATGAACAAGATAAATGCAACTGTAGACACCGCACACTTTGCCCAGTTCAAAATAAATGTCTAACAAAAAGCGTAGTTTATCAGGCAACAATATTTGCGAAAGAAAACCTTAATAACAAGAAATATTACGTAGGCATGACTTCCTTAGATTTTAAAACCCGATACTATGACCACAAAAGTACATTCAACAATAAAAAACACCATATAAAAACAACACTAGCAAAGAAATACTGGGAACTCAAAGAAAGCAGACATTCGCCGGTAGTCGAATGGAAAATAATAAGACAAGCTACCATGTGTAGGCATCTAGATGACCCATGTAGATTATGCCTTCATGAAAAATTTGCTATCCTGTACTTTAAAGAACTCCAAAATCTATTAAACTGTAGAAGAGAAATAGCAAATAACTGTGTTCACAAAATAAAATTTACTCTAGGATAGCGATACAAAATAGTTTTAAAACTAACAAAAACAATAGAAAATCACAAATAAATAAATTAAATAAACATGAATATACATAAACGATCACACATATATGTATGTATATATATATGTATATATATGTGCATATATGTATGTACACATATGTATATTTATATATAAACTAAAATAAAATAAAAAAAATGTCTGCCTTAAACCACTAACCTAGTTTTAAAACAGATCCTTTGTTCGATAAAATGCATGCCCATTGGCTGATAGGAAAGGGTGCGGTGGATACTAGAAAGCTGATTGGCTAACTAAATCCTCAATAGAAGAGGACCATATAAAAACGATAAACAACCACAGAATTCGCGCATAAGCCTGAGGAATCCTAGAGTGGATGAAACGCCGAATATTCAGTGTAGCTTAATCGCCATATATATTTTATAAATTACTAACTAGCTCTACCTACGTATTGAGCACTTTTGAAGTAAATACTTAAAGTTTACGCATAAATCTATACTTTCGTATATTAATTTTATGTGAGTAAATGAAGTAGTTATATATATATATATATATATATCAAATGGGTTTAAAGAATATAGATACATTCTTTACATGGGGACTTATCAGGACAGGATAAGCTCAACATTTGAAAGTGGAGCATAACATAATATGAAATTTAAGACGAGATAAAATAAATCTGGGTATATATGAATTCATTTGTCAGTTTAATAAGGAAAAACATAAAAAAGAAACACTCATTATTCCTAGGAATTTTGAAGCCTAATACTTCTCGTCAGAAGAGGAGAATGAAGTTAGGTTACAGATATAGGGAAATACGACATCTAGCTTAGAATACATTAGGATGAAAATGTAAAATAAATATAAGGTCATGAAATGCCTTGGTATAAAGAGCGTTTATAACCTGTCTTTCTTTTTGATGTATTTCCTTATTAAACTGAACAAATAAATTCATATACATCTATATTTATTTTATCTTGTCTTAAAATTGTGTGTATATATATATATATATATATATATATATATATATATATATATATATATATATAATGCAAATATCCATGACCCACCCAACTAGCAGCAAATCTCTACCCCCCCCCCCCCCCCTCACTTCCTTGGTAGAGCTCTCTTACTCTAATAGCTTCTTTTGTTTTGTGACTTGTTTTTGAAATTCTCTTTCCGCTCTTTGTTCATCCAAGTGTAGCAAGGTGCGAACGTTTAAATGTAATGTGAACAAATATTTAGCTGATCAGTTACCTAGGTTGCTCTCTATAAATCTGGCCCCTATCATAGTAACCTCTCAAAGGCAGTATGTCTTGTTTGGGATGAAAAAAGAAATAGGAAAGGATGAGTAAAATGAACAGTTTTGCACCACTTTTATTTCCCGTTATGAAAATTAAAATTAAGATTAAAATTAAAATTAAAATTAAAATTATAATGTAATGATACTAGTGTTAGGACAATTAATCGGAACTTAGAAAAATCGGAATCGGAAAAATTTATGCCTATTTTCTGATGCCAAAAACGATTTCTTTAATTATCTTTTTTATTTGATATTGTTTAAAATAAAAACTCCTACTGCTGGTAATAATAATGAAACAATAAATATTTATTGATTTTAAATGACTAGAGAAACTAAAATCTATAGACCCTCCCCCCTCTGCAAGTATGTCTTTACGTCTGAGAAAATATACGCACATTTAAAATGTGTTTTTATGGTAATTGGGGAAAATAGCAATTTTATCTATAGATCTATTAAAGAGAGAATGTGTGTGTGTGTGTGTGTGTGTGTGAGAACACTTCTCAACCTATATACTCAACGAATTTTTGATCTACAGAGTTGAAATTTGTTATATAGGGTATGATCTACAGAGTTTAAATTGTTATATAGGGTATGGAATTTGTTATATAGGGTCGTGGAAAACTTTTTAATAGGTTTTTATCTGCAAAAAAGAGCGGCTAAGGAGTCAAAATTAGAAAAATTGGTATGTGGGAGTATCGAATTTTTATGTTTGCTAATAGTTTCATGACTGCGCATGCGCGGATCGTTCTACATTATGTTTAGAATAAGTCAGTTTGAAAACATTTTTTAAAGAACGTGTCAAGATGGCCTAATGGTTATCATACGACTAACTGAATTAAGGTTTCAGTTTCAGCTCGAGTATTTTTTTTTTACTTGCAAGAATTGGACTGTTTAGAAAAAACGTAATACTCACATGACCATGTCCTAGTTTCCCTTTTTTTTTTTTTTTTTTTTTTCCTTTTTTTTTAAAGGAATTTAGTGTTATGTTTAATGCCAGGCAACACCAGGTGTACATCTTCTAGTAGTTAAATATTTAGAGATTTATAAAAAATCGGAATCAGTAAGTGTAACGGAACCGGGAATTTGGTGCGGAATCAGTAATTGTATCAGAATCAGAAAAACATTGTAATCGCCGTATCACTAAATGGTACTAAAACTTATGTCTACAAATTTATCCCAATTTTTATCAAAATTCGTTACATGACTTTGATTTTGGAAAATACCTAAAATTTAAGGTTTAAGAAGAAATTGGAATTCAGGGAATCTTGTTTAATTAGTGTCTAAATACTATGGATAAAATTTAATGCAAATCTGAAATATCTGAATTTTCAAATGAGAGATAATGCACATATATTATGCAACCTCTAAAAACTTTTTACAGTATTCTAAAGAAATGGAAATTTGTGGAACATTTATTAGTTTATGTCTTATACCGATCGTTAAAATTTTTTTTACAAAAATCGGAGTTATTAGAATTATCAGAAAAGAACCTCATTTTTCTTTGTCCTTTTGCATAAAACCTAAATAAAACTAAATATAGTCCATATTACAACTTGTGCCTATCAACTATGTTCCAAAATTCATAATGATCAGTTAATTAGTTTAGAAGAGAATCCTGTGCATACAAATATATAAACACTAGAAGCCTGTCTGGCATTGTCCGGTTTTAAAATACACATAAATATTATATTTTAATTAATCTAAATTTATTATTTATTATAAACAGAAATACCATAGGTATTAAAGGTAATGTTAAATTCTTTAAAAAAAAAAACGAAGTAAAAAAAAAGAAACTGAGACATGTGTATATGGGTATTATGTTTTTCTAAACAGTTCATTTCTTGTAATCAAAAAAAAAAAAAAAAAAATACTCGAGCTGAGATCTAAACCAAAACTTAAAAACAGTGAGCCAAGTACGATAACCATTAGGCTAGCTTGCCACTCTCTTTAAAAACTATTTTCAAACCTACTTATTTTTAACATACAGAATCTCCCATGTGAACGATTCACGCATGCGAAGTCGTGAAACAGTTGACAATCAGATAAACAATCTGATGACTCCCCCAAGTACCAATTTTTCAATTTTAACTCCTTAGCAGCCCCTTTTCTGGATGAAAATCGATCAAAAAGTTTTCCACATGTCTGAATACCCTGTGTACCAAATTTCAAGTCTGTAGATAAAAAAATTCATTTACTATATAGATATGTAGATATTAGCGATGGGACGATTCCAATATTTTTCCCGATTCCAATACAATTACTGATTCCGTATTAAATTCCCGATTCCAATACAATTACCGATTCCGATTCTTTATAAATCTCTAAATATTTAACCATAAAAGTGTTATTTTGTCCCGATTACCGTAAAATACATATGATAAATGTACATATATTTTCTCAAACATAAAAAAAAACACTTGTGATGGTGTGATCTAGAGATTTTAGTCTTACTGGAAGTTTAAATCAATAAATATTTATTATTTTAGTATTACTACAAGCAGTGGAAGATGTTGTTTCTTAAACCAAAATCAAATAAAAAAGATAATTTAAGGAATCGCTTTTAGCATTGGAAAATATGCTCAAATTTTTCTGATTCCAATACCCCAAAAAGCTCTGATTTTTCTGATTCCCGATTCCGATTAATCATCCCAACACTAGTAGATATGCACATACCTAACGTTATATATAGCTAGAGATAACAAAATAAATAATTTAAAGGGTTTTAACACAAGTCTGACTTTTATATGTGCTGCTAAGTCTATTCGCGTTTTTTTTTTTTTTACTTTGGGCCAAATCAACAAAGTCTATGGCAATTTCTGAAATGGTCTTTTCTCTGTTGATTGCAGTATATTGCTGGTCCTGTGTAGTTCTAGGAAGTCCACTCTCTCAGATTTTGCCTTCTCTCTTTGAGAAGGGAGTTAGTTGATTGTTAATCACATGAGGCGACTCTACCAAGGAATGCCAAGAGGGCTGCCCAGGCAATTTTTATATGTCAGTGTTCCTCCTTTGGGGCCTTGACTCTTGTGTTATATTTCTGACAAGTGAAAGGAAGATAGATACTGTGCTGGTCAGGAAAAATCATTATCTTCTTTGGAGAATGTAAGAAAAGAAAAGAAAAGAAAAGAAAAGGAAAGGAGATAAAGAAAAGAATAGAATAGAAAAGAAATAAATAGCATAGAAATGATGAAAGAAAACAAAAAGAAAAAAGGAAAAGAAAAAAGAAAAGAAAAAAGAATAGAAATAAAAAGAATAGAAAGAAAAAAAGAAAAGAAAATGAAAAGAAAAAAGAAAGGACGAAAAGAAAACAATGGAAAAGAAAGAAAAGAAAAAGACAAAAAAGAAAAGAAAAGAGAATAAACAAGAAAAGAATAGAACGAAAAAAGAAAAGAAAAAAGAAAGGACAAAAAGAAAACAATAGAAAAGAAAGGAAAAAGAAAAGAAAAAAGAAAGGAAAAAGAAAACAAAAAGAAAAGAAAAGAAAAAAAGAAAATAAGGAAACACACAGAAAAGAGAAAATGAAAAAAAGGAAAAAAGGAAGAGAAAATAAAATAAAAGAAAAAGAATAAAAAAGAAAAGTAAAAAAGGAGAAAAGAAAAAAGAAAAAGAAGAAAAGAAAAGGAAAAAGAAGCAAAGGAAAAGAAAAGGAAAAAGAAGCAAAGGTAAAGAAAAAGATGAAAAAGAAAACAAAAGAAAAAGAAGAAAGTAAAAATGACGAAAAAAAGAAGAAAAAGAAAAAGGAAAGGAGAAAAAGAAAAGGAGAAAAGAAAAAAGAAAATATAAGAAAAGAAGAAAACCAGAAAAAAGAAAGTAAAAATGACGAAAAAAAGAAGAAAAAGAAAAAGGAAAGGAGAAAAAGAAAAGGAGAAAAGAAAAGAGAAAATATAAGAAAAGAAGAAAACCAGAAAAAAGAAAAGAAAAAGGAAAAGAGAATAAGAAAAGGAAAAGGAAAAAAGAAAAGAAAAAGGAAAAAGAAAAGAAAAAGAAATGAAGCAAGAAAAAAAAAAGAGTGAAAAGAAAGGAGTAATATATGTTTCTCTAACAAAGGGAGATAACCACGACGCATAATTCTCTGCCCTTGGCAACTAAAACTACGTCTTTTTAAATAAGGAAAGTCAGTGTCGTTGTAGCCGTCGCCGATACCCACGCACTCCTGCCGGTCCTGAGCAGCAGAAAAAGGTAATTTTTAAAACTTTTTTTTTTTTTTTTATCTCGGTTTCAACTTAAAAAAAAATAATATATATATCACTGTTCATAAAAACCTGTTTAAATCATTGCTTTGTTTTTTTGTAACGTTAATGGTAATTTTAATCAAGAGACTCTCCTTGACTTTAACCTCCGACACGCTACACCGAACAGAACATGACTCCGTTTCAAAAAAAAAAAAAAAAAATGTTTTCTTTTTTTTTTTTTTAAATAAGTGTCTGTTTTTGCCTTAAATATTGATATTTATTAATACTTACTTAAATATTTTCTGCTATGTGTTTTTTTTTTAATATCCATTCGAATATTTAACAATAAAAGGGTACCTTTTTACGAATTAAAAATGTCGCATAAAAGAAATACTAAACCGATGCGCGTGCGAATATTCATGTTTTAGACAAACAAAAATAAGCCATCATATTTGGAGTTTTTTTTTTATTTAAAAAATTAAAACCAGAAAGTATCATGGGACGGTTTTAAAAAGAGTCCGTATGCAGAATACGGGTCGTGCTGAAATAATAGTAATATTTAGAAACCTATTCTTAACATGAGAACGGCATTTTGTAATTAATCTCTATTTTCACCCAACAATTTAATAAACAAGTTATTGTAAAAATTAAATTTTAACTTAAAAATCTCATCTTAAAAAATGCGCAGTTTTTAATCTGCATTAGTATTAAAAAGGTTTGTATTACAATCCACAGAGGTACGAAAAATTTGTCAAAACATGTAATCAAAGGCAAGATAAGTTACTTTTCTACCTAACCGGATGAGTTTTTAGTGTTTTTATTTCATGTAAAATGTTTAATCGGTCCTAAAAAAAAATAATGAACGCTACCGAACAAGAAAAAAATGGTCCGATATCTCTTTACATCTTTGAAGTCTCAACAATCACGTCGAAATAAGAACTGAAACAAAATGGTGGTAGAAATCTATCCATGTCACAGTAACATTTATTGGGTTGGTTTCTACCACCATTTTTTTTCTTTCTTATTTTGAAGTCTTTGAGACTTCAAAAATCTCACGGCCATTTTTTTTTTTTTTTTTTTTTTTTTTTTTTTTTTTTTTTTTTTTGTGTTCTTCGGATTTTTCGAACCGATATAAAAACACAAAACTTATTCATTTAGGTAAAAACGTAACTTATCTCGCCTCTGATTACATTTATTTATATTTTTGTTTTTTGACAAATTTTTCGTGCCTCTGTGGATTGTTAATACAACATGCTTGCTTCGCTTTCACTGCTTCTTCAGTGCTCTCTCCACATGGGGTTTCTTCGAGCCTGTCGAACTGAAATTGGACATTTAAAAAAATATCTAATACAGATTAATAAGTTTTTTTTTTGTGCTTGTTACGTTAAAGTCGACAGATATTTAAAAAAAAAAATATATATATAGGTAATCGTTTTAAGCAAAAACGATATTACGTACTTAAGCCGAAAACAGTAATATATCCCAAAATTACGAAAATTCATCTAACTGCTTTTGCTTTTGTTTATTTAGTAAAGTCTTTCGCTAAAGGCTACAAATGTCTGAAGCACATTAATCTAGTTTGCGTTCCGAGTATGTATGTGAACTCTTCATCGTCTATTTTATAACATCTAAGACAAATGCAGTACTTATGCACTTTTGTTACCGTGCTATTTTTGAAAAATATTTTCAAGTTTTAAGGTATCTTATTAAATTGTTAGGTAAAAATACACAATTACAAAACGCTTCTCCCCACTCATATTAAGAACTACTTTCTAAATAATAACCATTATTTCAGCATGGTAACAAAAGTGCATAAGTACCAAAAATGCAGTTTTGCCGAATTTACGGTAAAAATTACTTAACTATAAATAACTTCCTACTCTATTGATTTTCGTAATTTTTATATTACTATTTTCGACATGACAAAATAAGTACGTCATATTTTTTTTTTTTTTTTAAAAAACAATATATTTAGAAGAAAAATCAATCTGTCGATCCTATCTTCTTAACAAGCACCAAAAAACTTAAAAAAAAAAAAAAAAAAAAAAAAAGGCAAAAGGCCGGTTCATTGGTATTTAAAATGTGATTTCTGTTGAGAGCCTGTCATAAGGAATACCCACCATCAAAAAGACATTAAATTACAGCAAGTTGAATTCGTACACATGAAAATGCAAAAATAAAATTAGCCCAGGAAAATATAAATTGCGTGAATTTTTTTTTTTTTTTTTTTTTTTTTTAATTTTTTTATATAATCATGCTTCCTGCCCTGCATTTTTCCTCGGTAATATATCCGAACTCCATGATCACAATATGAGAAAAAAAAAAAATCTAACTTAATTTTAAACAAAACCAGGAAGTACGTTTATATCTGGATTTCGGACACTATTTTGGCGTAACACTTTTTTTTTTTTTTTTCTGCTAACTTCGAGTCGAAAGACTTATTTCATGTCAAATCTAAAAATATATTGCTCTATCTAGTGTATTAAACACTTCTCGATCAACATATAATACTTACCAACTCCCAGGCAACGTGGAATTTCCTGAAATTTCAACGTATAACGTTATTAATTTCGTGAACATTTTGGTCTTTTCCAGGTAAAAAAGTTTTTCTACATGCTCATAAATTTTCTGGGTACTTGTACAGTTTAATCAAGACATTAAAAAATGAAAATATCGAAAAAAAGTTATATTGTACGTATCCGTTTTGGACTGAAGATCTCTGGAAAAAATTTCACTTAATTTGATCGAGTATTTTTATTTTTTTTACAGCTGAAAAGCACGTTTTTATGACAGCGCGCTGGAGGCAGCCATGTTTGGATTTTTAGAACACGCCATGGGGAGATAAGTCTGTCTAAAGCGCCAACACCCCCTCCCCATCTTAAATACTAGTTTTTCTTCCTAAAAATCGAAACATGGCTACCTTTTGATCAATTTCATAACAAATTTTTTTTTTCTCGGAGAACTGAAGTTCCATAACGGATACGTTAGCAATTACAAGAAAATCCATTTTTTTAATCTATATAAATAAAACGGTAGTTGTCTGAAAATATTTAACTGATGAACTCTTAAACACTGAAATTAACAGGAAATAGTAATCATTAATTGGGTACGTGCAATTTACATGTGGAAACTGGTCGGGGCATATGGTTTTAAAAACCGGCTTTTTATTTGTAGGTTCCCGATTACCTTTTGTGTTTAAAATATTAAAGCTCAGTGGGGGAAGCAAATAAATACGCATGTTAAAATCCATCAATTCGGGGGATGGGGGGGGGGGATCTCTAAAAAGAACAAATTTACACGTGAAAGTCATAATGGAAAGTTTTCATGGCAGCGTCGGAAACCCGAAAAGTTAAGCTAAATTTGAAAGTTTAATTCATTGTAAAAAAAAAAAAAAAAAAAATTCCTTAAAAGATAAAATCTGAGACTATTTCAAAACTAAAGTCTAAAATTAAAATATAATAAATATAAAAAAAATCAACTTGTTTTCACATAAAAATAAATTAGCTCCCAAAAGTGAGAATTTAGCAACAGACTCGGCTTCGCACACTCAAAATCGCAGACAAAGCGTCTATGGAACCCCAAAATCTCAGTTTTAGTTAAAAATTTATAGAGGAAATGTAACATACCTTTTTTTTTTTTTTTTTTTTTTTTTCCCGTATTTTTGAAGATTATAAAAAATTAATTTAGGTAATCTAATTTTTTTGTAATAAAAAGGAAGTGTTTATTTCATTAGAATTAGTTGTGTCAGAATTTTTTGAGAATTTTTGACACCCTTAACACAAAACTGCGAATAAAATATACAAAACTCGTAATTTCTCTTTTTAAAGTGGTTTGTTTAATTTCTTTATGGAATATACTTCCAAAATAAACTAAAGTTTTTTTTTGAAAAATAATAGAAATATTATTTTTCATTTTTTTAAAAATTATTTACAAAGTGCCTGCGTGCACTCATGCAGCCATTTTTTTTTCTATGTAATAAAATGAATTTAATTTTAGGAGTTAATTTTTTTTTCAATTTAAAAATCTAGCAAAATTTTTTTATTGGTTCAATTTTTACAATATTTGCAGGTTTAATGTGAAATTTTATGCTCTTTCCAATAAACCGAATATAATATTTATTCTAGACAAACGTTTTTTTTTTTTTTTTTTTTACCCCCCCATTTTGAAATCTATTAAAATGAAAATAATTTTCTCACCTCAGATTTATATATCACAAATTGAAGATAAAAGATCAATAAATAAAATCAAATGTAAAACAGAAAAGAATAGTTTTGTGCAAATTTACTTGTAAAGTCAAAAGTTTAACTTTAAAAACCACGTTGATTTTTGAGTGAAACTTCACATTTTTAAAATTTTGTCCTGAAAAGATTGAATGCCTCCAATTTTTCTGCTTCATTCAATGTTTTTTTTTTTTTTTTTTTTTTTTTTTTTTATAATTAAAAAAAAAAAAATTTTACTCCATAAAGAAATAAAATATATTAAATCAAAGACTCATGTATTTCTTTAAGAGAATAAAAAAAAAAAAAAATGCAAAATTGGTCGAGTGGAAATTTTTAAACGGCAAAAACTGATAAGTGAAATTTGATCATTTTTAAAGTACGGTGGCCCATATAAACAAACTTTTGTTTACAGCAAACACATGCCAGAAATAGAAATAAAAGATTAATTCTGGCGCTTACAGGCCACCAAAGTTCTCAACTGGAAGAAAGTGAGACATTTGTCTCCCTCTTTCTTCCAGTTGTGACCATCTAATATCGTATTTTTGAATCCTTACTTAAAAAAAATTCTTTTATTTAAAAAGTACATGGAATATAAAATATAAATATGGATAAATTCTTAACAATGAAGAATGGAAGTACCCATTGATTAGTATTTTTTATAGGTAAGTGATTTTTTTTTGGAATTTATATATATTGATTATATTCGAAGTAAGTTAAAAATTTGTTGATTAATCTTTGTTAAAGAAAATCGATTTAAAAAAAAACATTGCATATTTTGCTATTAAACCTGTTATTTTAACATTTGGTCTTTGCTCCTTTTATTGAAAAAAAATTAGGGTTTAAATTACATTTTTCAAGTAGTTATAAGTTTAGAAAGATAGTAAATCTAAGTATTCAAATTTTTATCACGCATTTTTTAATGGCGATTTCTGACACTGCTACATGAGAATAGAATTTACTTTTTTACATGACTCTATTCTCATTAATGTTGTAATAAGTTAATCCTTTTTAAATAAAAAGTGCATTTTTAAGTACAAAAATCAGTTAAAATCATTAATTTCACTACAATTTATTTATTGAAAAAATAAGCAAAAACAATTTCTTAATAATTGAAGAGAATACGGCAGGTGGGATGCAAATTCGGGGAGAAAACTGCAATTCTTCCCTCTTTGTCAGAAATTTTGCTCATAAAATGAGGGTGAAAGTCACGTGCGTACACTATGGTCTACTTTCTACTCTATTTTTCTAAGTGCTTATTTCCCCCCCCCCCCCACCACCACCACTACCACACATTGCTTTCAATCTTTCTCTACTAAAGAATTTTTTTTAATTTTATGGCAGTTTTGTTCAATCAATAATTAATTAATCAGTTAATATCATAAATCTTGTATTTAAAATAATTTTAAGCATTATTATTGGTAGGTTGAAAAATGATAACCAATTTGTGTTTCAAAAAAAAAAAAAAAAAAAACGTAAGCCAATGGAGATGGATATCTGCATGGTGATGCTATTGAGGTTTTGTTGCCTCGGTGATATCATTGATGTAGGAGCTACTGTGATTGCAAGAATTGGGAGCTTCTATCATTACTAACCAGCAGTCAACTTAATGGCAGTCTAACAGGTATGCGTATGCATTTTGATGATGTATGGAAGTGAAACCTTTCGCTAATGAATGCAAATCGCATTCACATTAAATCCTGTACATCTGGTGTTACATGGTGAACCATGCAGGTTTCCTTTCGTGAAAAATTAAGTTATTCAAAAGAAAAAAAACATCAAGATTTACAAAACTGGATAAAATTCTCCCGTTTTTGCAAAGAGAATCTGGTTAATATCTTGATTCATAAAAATAAAAAAAAAATGTCAATTTGGTGTAACTGAAATTCACCAAAAAGTTTACAGAATCTTGGAAATATCCCCCCCCCCACCCTAGAAAAAAAACTTCAAAAAAAATCATTTTGCGCCTGTTAAAGTTTTTTTTAGTTATTTTTTGATCAATGTCAAATATATCTGTAACATATTGCAGATGCGCTTATGCAAATGTAGGTGAAATGCTGTCACTGGTTAAAAAAAAAAAAGATCACGTTTAAAAACTTGAACGTTCCAGATCACAACCGAAAAACGAGTTGGAAGTTTTTTTTTCTATTCTTTGTCTACTTTGCGACTGAGGCAACGTGTGGGTTCCTCAGACAATGTTACACATCGTTTAACACTATTTTCTCGGTTGTTTTTAGAGTTTTGAAGAAAAAACATTCTTTCCAGTTTTACTCCAATGTTAAAATCTCTTCATAAAAGGAAATGGTACAAAAATTTTATATGCTTGCATGTTAGATTTTAAAAAAAGACAGTACAGTAGAAATTACGCAAATTTATCTACTTTTTATTAAAAAAACATTTTAATGGCGAAATGTCTCGTCTGTCATTTTCTGCTTGCATTCAGGTCTAGGGCCAAAGGACATAATTCAAACTTTAATTCAGTCATAATAATGCTGGTTACAAATGGTTTATGAATCAAATTTTTTATTTTATAAAAAAACAAATAGATGAATTTGTACAAATTATGGTGTACAGCTTTTTTTTTTTTTTATTTTTATAATTTTTTTATTTACCTAAGAATAAAAAAGTATTTGTACAATTATAATTAAATATTTGGGTGAAAACTGAATAAGCTCAGTTTTGTTACAATTTGACCTGAAATCCCTATTTTTGTTGAATTTTACCCAGAAGAATTATTTAGTGGTAGTATTTTCTAAAGATAATCTTATATGCTTTTCAAATTCAAGTTATCGACTGATAATGGGCATAAATTTATGAGTTCCTGAAAATGGTTATTGTTTGAATCAAAATGATTCAATTGCTATGCTCTAAATCGAAGAGATTTTACATTACCATGGTGCAATAACGTTCAGTATATGAGCAAAATAATTTCTTCTTTAACATGAGTAATCCTCATAGTTTGATGTCAGTCTCTATCAGATAATTGAAAGAAAATGTTACATGTTATAATATACTATTTTTGAGGTTTTAAACATAATCTAATTTAACAAAATGAATGGCTGATCCCCAAAATGCATAAACATTTTGGCCCCTATCTTTAGCATTCACTAAAATTCAGGAAATCAACCAATTTTAATGAATTTTTCAGGATTTATTAACAATCACAATATAATGAATCTATTTTTTAATTTTAGTAAAAATGTATTTTTGTATAAAAAAAATTAAATATAATTCACTGAAAAATATAATTTATTCACTGGTACTTCATGCGCATGATTGATATTCATCTATGCCTGGCTGATACAGCAAATGTAAGGACTTGTGAGCACAGCCATTCATGGGACCAAATTTGTCAATTTATAAATTATGGACTCTTAAATAATAAAGTATATCCTCATTAGGGCTAGGACAACAGCATATTCTTTTCATTGTTTTAACTCTAGACTGTGTATTCATTGATATCTTACATGCTTTTACATAGAGTAATGTGGTTCCCGGTTGCTTAACTGTGCCTATCTGATATATACTCGAGTCAAAACAAGACTATTCTATTGTCTTAGCCCTAATCATCATACACAGTAAAGCTAGGGCATCTGGGTGATGTTGAGTATCCCTGCTAGTAATTTTTTGCAACCAATATGCATGCATGCAGCGACTCTGCTGTTTTAACAGCGTCGGTGACCACGACCCTCCAAATTGGAGAGCCGTGGTAATTTCGGGAAGACGAGTAAAGACGGTTGTTTCCTGTTCTCCATCTTGATTCGGAGGGGAGGGGGGTTGCATCTCCCTCCATGAGTTAAACGCGATCCCAGATACCAACGGAAATTTCTACGACTCCATGCAGTAAATACAGCATCTATGCTTCCCAAATGGTCACCCATCTGTTACTGGCCAGACTCATCATTGCTTAACTTTATCAATTCTCCAATACTATTACAACATGATCCCATTGATTACTGTACACACAATAACCCTTATCCCCGAATGGCCCTTTGGGCCTTGATAAGTGGTGACCTAGCAGTGTCAGAAATTTCGTGAAAATAGTGAATAATTCCACCCCATCTTTCCAAGCTTATAACTCCTCGAAAAATGTAATTCAAGCCCTAATTTTTTTTTTTCAATTAAAGGAGCAAGGACCAAGGTTTTATTAAAAAAAAACAAAAAAAAAAAACAATGTGTTTTTTTTTTTTTTAAAAAGGTTTTAAACTTCGGACTTTACAGGTAAATTTCTAAAAAAGCGATTTTTTTTTTTTTGTTTTAAATTTGAATATATTATTTATTGACCTTTTCTCTTGAATTTGTGATATATAAAACTCCACGACATAAATTATTTACTTTTTAATAGACATTTCAAAATGAGAGGCGTGAATTATTCGACCCCCTATCTTTCTAAGCTTATAACTCCTCGAAAAATGTAATTCAAGCCCTAATTTTTTTTTTCAATTAAAGGAGCAAGGACCAAGGTTTTCATTAAAAAAAAAAAAAAGACAAAAAGAAACAATGTGTTCTTATAAAATAAGGTTTTAAACTTCGGACTTTACAGGTAAATTTCTAAAAAAGCGATTTTTTTTTTTTTGTTTTAAATTTGAATATATTATTTATTGACCTTTTCTCTTCAATTTGTGATATATAAAACTCCACGACATAAATTAATTATTTACTTTTTAAGAGAAAGTTGAAAATGGGTGACACTTGGGGGGGGCGTGAATTTAAAAAAAAACGTTTGTCTAAAATATTATATTCGGTTTATTGGAAAGAACATAAAATTTCACATTGACCCTGAAAATATCGTAAAAATAGAATCAATAGAAAAATTTTGATAGATTTTTAAAATTTAAAAATTGAAAAATATTGAGTTCGGAAAATTCATTACTGTTTTTAAAAAAAAAAAAATATTTTTATTACTTTTAAAACAACTGTAATAGTTTATTTTGGAAGTATAATCCATAAAGAAAATAAATAACCCACTTTTAACAGAAATTACGAGATTTTTATATTGTATTCGCAGTTTCGTGTTAGGGGTGTCAAAAATTCCTACAAAAATTCTGATACTGCTAGTGGTGACCTCCATGTAAAAAAAAAAAAAAAAAAAAAAAAAAAAAAAAAATTCAGTGATCTGGCTGGCGAGAATTGGTGTATCAACATGATTGTGCCGTATACCAATATACAAGGCCTATAAATCTAAGGTCGATAAAATGGTTGAAAATTGTTTATTTACTGACACGTTTTTATACGATGTGACAAGTGATGCAAACTTCTAATCTTACAGTCTGTGGTCAAACGTCAGGCTTTATTTTAAGGATCAGGTAAGTTAAACGATTTTTAATTGCTTTTGTTCAAATCGTTTTATGGTGGTGAGGTTAGTTGGTAAAACTTTAATTTTGATTAACAAGCCATTTTAAAGTTGGTTTTGGAGGTTTGTTTGTAATCATTCAGGCATGAACCTAGCACTCCCTGTAATTTGTCAACATTGCTGATTGCTTCTCCTTGGCATGCGATCATGGATAATAATCAAACCCTTCCTCGCTTTCTTAACCGATTTCCCTATGAAATACTACAGTAGAACACCGGGATAGGTTTTTTTTTTTTTTTTTTTTTTTTTTCTCGGTTATGATGTGGAATACAATGTTTTTCTGGACCCCTGGTTATGGTATTTACCCCACCTTACAATGTTATTTATAATGTTATTTGATTAAATACATGTGCATTATATACTGTACTGTATTTTGTTACTAATTTTTAATGCCATATCCTGGGGCTCTATTATATTTGATTTATTTACAAGAATTTTCATTGTTTGATCTGCCAATATAATTCTGATTTGTTTTGGCAATATCTTTGATTTTTACATGTTAAATATGACTTTTTATTTAGACTTTTGATAGGCATGGCGCAAGATCTACTTCACAAGCTATGGAATAGTTGGAAATCTCAATTATTAAATCCTTTCTCTCTGGAATATAAGAGTAGTTGTCAATGAGTAGAAATAATAAACTCCTAGTATTGATGCTGGCATCCCTCAGGGTTCCATCCTAGGCCCAATTCTCCTCATCTTCATCAATAATCTCCCAAATCACACTCTTAGATCATTCGTAGACATGTATGCAGATGACGCTACCATCTACCATGACTTTTGGGCCAAGATCACAGTGTAGTATTTGTTCTGATGTTACACTTCACCTTTTCTGTCCTCGGTTAATGGAGGAGAAATCTTTCATGATTGAGACAATTTTTCATCATTGTTCCTATCCAGAGTGCCCCTTTTGGGAACTTGATTTTCCCCACATTAAAAACCGACCTTGTCTAACTCTGCCCTCATGGGGAAGCAAGTAAATAGGAAACTACCATCTATTGCAACACTTGAAAGCCCAACAATGACCAAGATCTTTGTTTCTTTCTCTTCTGATCTTGAACATATGATGCAATGGGGAAAACGGTAGCTGGTTAATTTTAATGCATCTAAAACCAAGCTTCTCTTTTCATCATCAATGCTCTGACCCCAATTGAAATGAATAGTTCTCATCTTGGAAGGACCATGCTTTGACAAACTTCTCGGTCTGATCCTCACTCGTGATCTGAAATGGAACACATTAAATCCAGATGTGACTTTTTAACTTTCGCTTACCATAACTGGCACAATGCTGTAGTAGGTGTGTTCTTACCAGTTGTGGATATGTCCTCAACAATCGTCTGACTTTGTTGCTGTTGGGCTAGATATGCTTTTGTTCAGTCTCATCATGTCTAACCTACAAGCTTTGTCTCTTTTAGGAAGGGGTTAATTCAGTTGTCTCAGGCACCCCTGTTGTGTTATGAAGTACTAAAAAGGGGGTCCGTCGTGTAATGTATCATACATAATACAGCATATACTTGTGTAATGTGTACCATGGTACCATATGTCAATATGCGTACTTGGTTCATCCTGATGTGTATACGTGTCACTAAATGCCTATTGTTGGTGATTCTTCACTATTTAAACCCTAGAATCATGTTGTTGCTGTCTATTTATATTTTCATATCTAATTGTTTGTGTGTGTGTGTGTGGTACATGTATTTTGGACATACCTTAACTTCATGCGTCGGTGATCTTGTCCACCTGGAATTCATTTTGTTCTTGGAGAGGCTGGAACCTGTTTAGACGAATATTCATTCACTTCCAAGAACGCTGGTTGGTTTTATAGTTTTTATTCATTTTCCAGGTGTCTTTCGCAGAAGAATGGAAAGTGAATATCTTTGCTTGCGTGGTTAATTCTGGGTCTCTATTTGACACACGTCAGCCCCCTCCCCCAGTGAGGGGAGGGGGCGACTTGTTAAACCATCTGCCCTGCTCAACATCCAAATTCCAACTCCTCTCCCCAGCTAACCTGATCCCCGTAACCTACATAGTTCTGTCAGTTGACCAGTTACTTCCGGTAAACTTGTCTACCTAATTTTGACAGATTTTATGAACATTCTTCATGTTCATCTCTTATCTCTCCAGTTAGATAGATAGATCGAGATGGATAGATAACCAGATCGAGAGATACATTGATAATACATGTATAGATAGATCGACAGACAGATCAATAACTAACAAATACTTTGTGTTTGACCTATTATATAACACCCTTACTAAAGAATGCTGATGAAGCTGTGTTGGCTTTTCAAAACTGCACTTGGCCTTGTGTCCAACCTCTTGAAGAGGAGTTAAATAAAAATATTTTCATTTTACTCCGTGTATTTTGTCATTGTTGATCTTTGGCATGCCCTAACGAATGATAATCATCACTTTTCAAACCCATTTCTCTCTAACTATTTAATTTTATTTAAATAAATTTTCACTATTGTGCTTGCTTTACTAGTAATTCTGATTTTGTCTTAGTAACCTTTTTGATGTTGCACGTTTACATTTCGAGTATGTCTTATTTTGAAGTAGTTTAGAAAATAAAGATCAATTTCAGAAACAAATGTTTATTTGTTCTCATTGATTTTTTTTTATTTTTTTTTTATATACAGCATTTCAGTCAATATAACCTCTTATACATTTCTTTTGGTGTATCTTGAATCTACAATCCCAAAAGTGCGCCCCCTTAAGTAATCCAATCTACCAAATTTCCATTAATAACTACTACGATATTATCCCATTGATTACTGTACACTCAATAACCCTTATCCTCGAGTGGCCTCAAGGCCTTGATAAGTGGTGACTCCCATGTTAAAAAAAGTCACTTATAACTAAATTTTACCTAGTACTTTATCCATCACCCTAAACAGTTCTAGTATCAATTTTGGGAACCTTAAACTTGTTTATAGATACATAATCTTAATACTGTGATATGGGGAGTTGTTGAACTTTTATGAAACTTTGAACTCTTGCAAGAATAGTATGCATGACGATATTACTCGGTTTATCTGTTTAAAATTATAATTTATTGGAAATGTATTAAAAATTTGTATTTGGATCATTCAGACTATTCTCATCTTTGGTGTTTTCATGTTTCGGCCAGTGTAGCCTCCGACCTTAAGGTGTATTTTGTCAAACTCCAGAATTTGTATGAAATTTTAAATTCTTTACATAATCAATGGGGGTAAATTCCTTGGACAAGATGAGTTGCCTTAAATAAGTTTCCAAACTTTTTTCATGTAAGCACTTTTCTTGATAGTACACACATGAAAATCTAGTCCCCTTGCTGTACCATTCCAACAAATTCTGGAAGGCCCCATAGAAGTCGTCTTGTGTAATCATGTCAATAACCCTCGGCACAGCCTCTTTCATCGCCTCAATTATCTCCTGACAGCCTCCAAGGTTTTCCTTGAGCCTAGGAAAAACCAAAAGTCACAGGGAGCAAGGTCTGAACTATAGGGGGTGAGGAACTATCTTGATGCCCATCTTGGTCAAATAGTCTGTGACAAGGATGGAGCACCCTTGGGACAAACTTTGTGCAGATCTTTCGTGTCCTCAGTTCCTTCCAAATAATTGTCCGTACAGTTTCCACATTGACATCAAATTGTTCACTTATTGTCTCTATAGATACAAGACTGTCCTTAGCCATAAAATTCTTTATTTGACCAATCAACTCTGGTGTTCTGACTTCATTACTCCTTCTACACCTCATCATCCCTCAGACTCCCTGCCTTCCTTGAATCTTTTATGCCACTCAAAAGCTGATGCTCGGTTAATGCTTGATTCATGCAAGATGGTCCAAAAGCAGTCTAAGAAGTTACATATGTTTTTGTGGCATTTTTTCCAAGTTTAAAACAGAATTTTATTGCGTATTGTTCTTCTAACGTGTCCTCAAGTCCAGATTTCATTTTTAAAATTCATCAATTGTGATAATCAGGCTTAAGTGGGGTGAATTCCAAATCCTGCTGTAGCTGTTCATTTGAACCTGAAATCATAAAAATTAGTCAGTTATCTCATAGTATGTATAGCAATAACATACTGAATTTCCAAGAGTCCACAACAATTTTAAATGCATGTACAAAATGTCTGGAAACTTATTGAAAGCACCTCATACATCGAAAGGTCAGAGGTTACATTGGCTGAAATGCGAACAGTAGTTTATATAATACAAATTATCAATCCTCATCTCAAAAAATTCAGAAACTTGTATAAGAGTTCACGTCAAGCTTGTAATCAGTCGAGCATGTTGAGAGAAAATGTAGAAATTTTGAAGTAGAAAGTTGGCCCACCCATGAAAACTTGGATACAAATCAACAAGAACTTTAATGAAATTTGAATTAATTCTTAAGGCTTCCCAGTTTGGAGACCAAAATTGCAAGCTGTAAAAAAAAAAAAAAAAATGCCCCCCCCTCTCTTCAGATGTGATCGTCATCATTTGATTTTGGTATAGTGGCAACATGTCACACCTTTTCTTGGTCACAGTGCAAACAGTCAAATTACTTATCCACGCAATCTAGGTCCCTGACGGATCACATACACTAGTACCTGTGGTATCCAGATAGACTATGGAATGATACAGAAAGTTGCAGGCTGTACATGACCAAACCGCTTGATCCCAAGTACATAATGTATCCAAAATTCCACCAATATCTAGCTTTTAATGAAACATGGTTGATGTGATTCTTTCCTCTAGTTTGTTACTGCATATTCATCTGATTATGGCATAGTCATTATGGTGGTGTGAAGACTGGCTGAAAAACCCTTATTGCAAATTCTGAAAGAAATGTGCCTAGATAGATAGATAACCAGCAGATTACTGAAGTTTGCTTCAATCTTTTCCATGCATAAGGCGAAAAAAATGTTTTTTTTTTTTTTTTTTACAAAAATAGTAACCTAAATCTATTTGTTAATAACAAATAAAAAAAACAGTATTTTTTCCCACATAAACCTGATTTACTGCATTTAAAGGATTTTAAAGTCCCCCCCCCTTGAAAATTTGTGAAAAACAATCTGGTAGATCCTGCAGTTTAACTTAACAAGTGTGCATTCATTCAAAGTGGATGTCGGACATATTTTTACTGATTTTTTTTAAACACCACTTGCCTAAACTTGTCTAATCTTCCTGCCATGAAAAGGAGATAAATAAAATCTCTCATTCATTTTCCATTTCCAATTGGTTGCTTCCGGTCTGTGCGATGCAGCTTAAAGTGGAAATTTTCCAAACTAATACTATTTTTGGTTCTCCTGACAAAGGAGATATCTTGTTCATTTGTTTACACTTTTCTCAACCATGCTTTGGAGTTTTTAGAAATTTTGCACAAACCTTAGTCATGGTGAAAAGAAGTTTTTTGCCAGAACGGATTTTCCGGGATAACTGCCCCCCCCCCTCCTCGGGGATATTATAGGCATGAAATTGCCCCCAAATCGTTCGTCCATTCATTTGTTTGCACTTTTCTAAATAACCATGCCTTGAATTTAAAAAAAATTTGCACAAACATTAGTCACGGTGAAAGTAAATTTTTCACTTATAGAGGTTGCTCTGCTTGTTCATCTTGCTACAGCACCTTTCAAAATTCTCCAGCTATACCTTGAAGGTATTAGATAAAGATACGTGGTCATGCCTGGCTAGCATATATGCCCTAAATGTCTTGTGTATGGCTCCCAAGTGTCATATCCTGGTTAATCTGAATTGACTGATCCTGAGGAAAAGCTAGGCTCACGGTGATGGGAAGGACATTCGGCTGTAGAAGTATGCTCTATCTTAATGGTAGTTGGAGGCTGAGCAGATCGTCATCTAGCAAAATTTCCACAGAATATGTTTAAACTTGCATCTTTTTAATGTTGGTACAATGAAAGAAAAAGCTGAAATAGTAAAGACCATGCCTTTGGTTGTTTTGCTGCAGAAGATGGGGAAGTGATTCGGCTTGGATGATACAGGGAAAGAATTGATGGTAAAAAATCTTTTTTTTTGGGGGGGGGGTTGATAAAAAATGAACGTAAATGTGAAAAATCAATTTCTTTGAATTGGAAATTTCAATAAAGGTTAAATTTTACAAAGTATCTAAAGACGCCTCTAAAATGTTCTTTCTGGTTCACTAGGAGGCAATTATCGGTTACGTCCATAAAATAACTGAAATACATCAGAACCTGAATAAACTTAATTTACATTTTTACATAAAACAAAAATTAAACGATGTATTTATATATTTATTATCCTCCTCTTCTAGCTGTTTTCACGTTTCGGCCAACTATTCCTCTGGCCTTCGTCAAGTGGTAAATTCTGAAAAGGATTCCAGTATTAAAAATAATAGAAATATTAACATTAAGAAATGCTTCAACAAGTTCCTTTTTTAATGCGAGCTACTGGCGACATTTATTTACTTTTTCTTACTTGATTTTCAAAATGTTTTTAATTTTAAAGATGAAATTGGTTAACATAATGATGTTTGAAATTCTTTTTTCTAAGAAACCTAACCAGCAATATATATCACGACACTGAGGTAAATACTGATTGTGTGTGTGTGTGTGTATATATATATATATATATATATATATATATCTATATATATAGGGTGATCCTCCCCCCCCCAAAAAAGGGCCCCAACTTGTATTAGGTCCCGTTTCTTAGTGTTTTGTCCAAATGAAATGAAACTTTGGCCATTACTAGTTTATAATATTCAAAACATCACATCAAAACACTAGGGTCTTTGGCCTTTTTTTCTCTGTTCTACAGCATATGTTCTAGATTGCCTCCATTTAGCTTTTGTTTTGTTTTTGGGGGTAACCCTATATATATATATATATATATATATTTATTTTAATTTTTTGTAAACCAGTTCAACTTCTCGAAATGTATTATAAAGATGTGTATTGTGCAAAACAGTTAAGTTATGTGAAATAGAGCAAAACTGTTTTGAATTCTGATTTTTACCAAACAAAAAATATGAATTCACACATTTTGCTTTGTTCATATTTCGTTTCATATTACGTTTTAGAATTTTTTTAGATGACTATTTAGATTGTTGGGACTACTGTTCTCGCGTTTCCTCATTTTTATAATGAGGATTGATAATTCGTATTTGGATTATTCGACAGAAAGATGGCTAGAGTTTGATAAGATACGTCTGGAGTTTACATCGGCCAAAACGTTGTGCAATTAGCACTTTAGATGAAAACAGTCCGACTCCATAATCCACACACAATTTACTTTTCTCATCTTGGATATCGTCATCACAATGTTTCAGCTGATGTAACATATTTGAACACATCTTGTCAAATTTCAAAATGAACCATTTATTTAATCTCCTTGGGTACTTTGTGATCATAGTCTCATCACCTAATTCCATGGCACAATGGATATAAGTGCTTAGGAATAGTCAATTCAAAGTGACAGTTTTCTTAGGTTGAAGATTCAGTGTTCTTTAGCGATAAGAATATTGAATTACTCAAAACTTTTACCTTGTCATCGCTGATGGAATACAAAGATTAAAACAGTAAGAACAGGGCTTTACGTTGCGAGTGATTTTTTTTTTTTTTTTTTTTTTTTTTTTTTTTTTTTTTTTTTACTACTAGAAATAGTAAAACGCTTATATTTTTGGAGTTTTTTTTCTTCCTAAGCTTTATTAATAAGCTCATTAAATTAAAAAAAAAAAAAAAAAAATGCTTTTTCAATCTTGACTTTATTTTTTAATAAAACGAGCAAAGTCAAATTATTTAAACAAAAGTTTAATAGAACAATATATTTTTTTTTACGAAGGCTGTTTTTAAAACAAAAACATCTAAAAGAATCCAAATTTTTATACCTTCAAATCTCAACATAAAATTTGGCGCATGTTCAGAATTACACTTTAAAGAATAAAACACTGAAAAATCTTTGTACATGCTGTCATGGAAGGAAGATGTCATATTCCAAAAAATCATGTTGATTTGGCTTGTAACTTTTCTATTTAGCTACTAAACAAAAATAATTAGTTGTCAAAGGTAAACTAAATATACATTTGTCTGGAGAATATCAACGTCCAAGGTGAGAATTGTTTAAATCGCTCAGCCAAGTGTAGCTGTTATTTCATCTTGTGTTAAATATTTTTTTCTATGAATTATACACCATGTTTAATAATGAAATATCGGTTTTGCATTTAGATGTGGCAAATCATTTAATAGCCTAAACGCGTTTATGGATGCAAATGTGATTTCAAACTGAAGTTTAATAAGAACTTTTTTCCCCTTCTATCTGGAGAATTTTTTTGACAGAATGCCAAGTGAAGTTGTCTAGCAGGCTTTGTATAAGCGAAGGGCAAATGAAGGTCATTTTCCATGTACAAAAATGGGTGCTTATGTCAACGGATCATTAAGGGAGATAACCAGCATAGACAGAATAAAAATAAGCATATTTTGCAAGATATAATTTGGAATGCTGAAATAATCAGAGCAATGAAAGAATGTTAAAAAAAAAAAAAAAATTACACGATTACTGTAGCAGAGTTCCGGAAATTGCTGAAGCAATTTATGAAAAGGAAACAAATTAGCGAAGTTAATCAACAAACTTAAAATATAACCATGTTAAGTAACAAAATAAACTTAACGTACACAAAGCAAAAGTAAATTGTTACAATGTGACGGTGTTAATTAATCCACAACAAAAATTAAATAAACTTGTTTGAAACGATGGTAAGGGAGAAATATTCCCCCATATAATTATTGCCATCAGGGAGCAATATGTGATACAATTTTTAATTTTTATTAACTTTTTGTTGTTGCTTGACATCATTTAATTGTAATAAGTTGTTTACTTTCATTTTATGTACGTTAATAAGTTAATTTTGTTACTTAACATTGTTATATTTTAAGTTCGTTGATTAATTTGTTTTGTTTTTGTTGAAATTTCCAAGACTAACTTCAACTGGCGCTTGCCGGTATAGTAATTTTTTTTTTTTTTTTTAATTTTTTTTCATTTAACATTCTTTCATTGTTCTGATTATTTCAGTGTCTCAAATTATATCTCGCAAAATATGCTTATTTTTGCCATGTCTCTGCTGGTTATCTTCCTTAGATTTAGTAATCCATTGACCCAGAAATGAGTAGGCTTTGTTAGAATAAAGTCGTCCTTAAATGCGACATCAAATGTTAGAATTAATGTCGCATTGAAGAACGTTAAAGCCACGTTGGAGTAAAAGTACATTAGGGTTCTGTACCGAGTCTTTTGCAATTCATCCATGTTGTAGAACTGTCCCTGTAAGTTCGTATGGGTTGTCGAAAAGACGCTAATTTAGTACTAGCCTGTAAAACAATGAAAGACCTACCTGTTAAATTAAAAACTTGAAATATTATGGAAAGTGTGGCAAAGCTATTGAAGTTTTTAGCTTTATTTTACTTTGGAGATAGCATTGGTGCACATGTGGAACATAGTGCATATGAGCACGTGGGGGGGAATATCAGCAGCAGCAAATGATAGATTAGCAGCAGTAGCTAAAAAAAAAAAAAAAGCACCTATGCAAATTAGGAAGTGTGCAGAAGTTGGGGCGATAATAGAAAAAAAGAACACCACGTGCTCAGGGAGAGAAGAAAAGTGAGCATCAAAGAAAAAGGACATGTAAAATGAAAGCAAGAATGGACCGGCATGCGGTTGGAAGAAAGAAACTCATCTCGGGTTAGATGGACATGTGGCAGCAAAAGACTTTAAGTGGTGTCAAGATGGGAGAATAATAATTAAAAAAAAAAAAAAATAAAAAAAATAAACCCAGATTTTTATTCTTTTGTTCGTAACGGCAACGTTATACAGGGTGGAGCAGGTGTTAGTTTCATTGTAAGAGTTATAAGTGTATGATGTTGTTTCAGGGACCGTCTGCCATTATAACCCCTGTTGAACAAGGAGTCTAAGAGCCATGTGTATGCATTGTGATGATGTATGGAAGTAAAACCTGACTAGTAATGGTTGAGGACATGTGTTGCATAGAGAGAATATATGATAGATGTGTGCAGAACAAGAAACTTTGATGGTATGACCGCATTGGAAGAAGAAAAAAAAGCAAGTTTTTGGATTATATGTAGAAAGTTGAGTTAGCAGGTCGAGTTCATGAGGGAAACTGAGGAGAGATAGGTAACTTTAAAACTCCATTATTATTATTATTTTTTTTTTTAAACTGTCCAACGGATGCTAGCATGCAAAAGTGTATGTTAAACCACAGATGATTTGTATACACCAATGATCTCCCAAAACACCTACTTAAATCATTCGTTAACATCTATGCTGATGACACGACCATCTATGGCAATACATCAAAGGCCGTAAATGACAAAGTTCTCTCAGATTCTCTCTCCTCTAATCTTGAGCGCATGGTACAGTGGGGGAGGAGGTGGCTGGTTACTTTTAATGCATCTAAAACCAAACTCCTATCCTTACATCATCAATGCTCTAATCCCCATCTGGCATCAGTTGAAATGGGTGGCTCTCGTCTAGGGGACGCTCCATGTTTTGATAAGCTTTTGGGTTTGACCTGAAATGGAACATGTACATCAAGTCAGTTGCCAAGGTCGCTGGAAAGATGGTAGGATCCTTCTAATGCTCCAGAAGATATCTCACCCCTGATACAATTCTCTATCTATATAAAAGCCAAGTACGTCCAAGGATAGAGTACTGTTGCCACATCTGGGCAGGAGCTGCTAAAAACAGCCTATCCTGCTTTGACAGAGTACAAAATAGACTTCGTGGCTTAGTGGGTGATGCCCTTTTCTCTTCCCTGCAGCCTCTCTTCCACAGTAGACATTGCGAGCCTGTCTGTTTTATCGTTACTACCATGGCAGGTGCTCGTCTGAACTCCAATCTCTGGTCCCCCCCCCCTCGACAATCTTTCACGATAAACACCCGTCTAGCTGAAACCCCTGTCAAAAATTTTCCCCACTCCTTATCTGTGCCAAAATCAAAACGCGGATTCCATGAGCAAAACTTTTTTCTTAGAAGTACATGCCTGTGGAACTCTGTTCCGGTTGCGTTTCCCACCTGACTACAACCTGGATGTTTTCAAGTCCAATGTAAACAAATTCCTGATGAACCGCCTCCTTAAGTAAGACACTTTATCAAATCTCTAACACTAACGTACTGTGCACACACACACAAAACCCTTATCCTCGAGTGGCTTCCGGGCCTTAGTAAGTGTAAAAAAAAAAAAAGAATCTGTTGATCCAATATAACATGTTCCCTCCCCCCCAATTCTTTTCATAACCAGTCAACGCATACACATGTGGCTTTATTTATTTTTTCGAGTTTATAAAGACACAAAGTTCATGGCTTAATTGTTTCAAAGTTTTTTTAATTAAAAAAAAAAAAAATTACAAATTTTATCAAACTGTAAAAATGTGGCCTGGATGTTGATCTCTTCACAGACTTTCCCAAAATTTCTAGTTTGAAAGCTCCTTCCCAACCCCCTGCCATCAAAATGTACAATATCTATAGTTATGTTACAAACTAGTTTGATTACATCTCTTTTCTGTGGCAAATTTTTAAATTAACAAGTGAAACATGCATGGTTCCCTGTGAGTACACAGTGAACAAGGCATAAAAAAAAATAACTAAGTTCAGCATTGCCCCCCACCCCCATTTAACCCCTCCCCCAATCCCGCGGGGCATGTCAAATCCTGATGAAAATGAACAAACGGCGCAGTTTTAAGCCTTAACATATGTAAATTTGAGTTCTGCACCATGCAAAAAAAGAAATGACTAAGTCCATCACTTGTCCCCCCCCCTTTAGCCCCCAAAATCCTCAAGGTCTTAACATGTAAATTTGAGTTCAGCACCATGCAAAACTGCTGAATGGGCATACAGAGAAAATTTTTGACAAATATAGTAAAATAGTTATAAAAAAAAAAAAAATTTTTTTTATTTTTTTTTTTTATTATTATTATTATTATTATTATTAGCCCTAAAAGAGACCCTGGGGCACACCCAGGAGTTATCGTGAAGTATAGATAAAATAAATATTATAGAAGTCAGTTAATTACAACTCTTCAGAAAGTTTTATAAAAATCCAAGGCATCAATTTTTTATTTATTTATTTATTTTTTTTTTTTTTTTTTAAGCACAAAAGTGTCAATTTTAGCCATTTTAACCCAAAAGGCACCCTTAGGGGGTCGACCGGAGTTTTGCCAGAAAATCTGTTCTGTTACTTTTTTAATCGTATCATGTTTAATGTTTGTGCAAAATTTCAAAAACTCTCAAGTCGTAGTTATTGAGAAAAGTACAGACGAGTGAATTTACAGGTCCACCCTCCTTTTGTTGTGGGACCAAAAATTTTTTTAGTTCTGTGTTTTCACTGCAAATTTTCATGTTGCCTTGAAATAAATTAAATAATAAAACGTTTTTCTATAAATGATGAATCTTGGAAGGAAGGTAATTTCTTTTCTCTTTATCAAACCTTACCTTGAAGATATGTGGTAAATCCTTAATAACAGTTTGGTGCAAAAGTTTTGGCAGGTTTGTAGAATTTTCATTGTAAAACATTGTAATTTATTTTATTCATATTGTTATTAATTAATTGTATCACAAGATTTAATTTATAACTTTCTTTCAGATTATTCAAACATGGTTCATATTTTTCGGCAATATTCTCACTTGTTAACCCAAAAACGTTTAGTCAAGAGAAAGCGAGTAATCTTCCATTTATGATAATGTTTGTCCTCATCCAGCACTACTTATCCTAGGAGAATTTGGTTAGAAAATTTTGACCTAGCCTGCATATTCCCCTAACCTAGCTCCCTTAGATTATCATCTATTTTGAAGATTACAAAACCATTTAGATAGTCTCAGTTTTCAATCCTGACAAGAGATTGAATATGAGCTAGATTTATATTTCACATAAAAACGTAGATTTTTTACAAGCGTGGTATTTATGAGCTCGTTAACAGATGGAATCAAGTTATAAGAGCACAAAGGTTGTTATTGTCATGAATAAAGATTTTTAAAAATGCATTTTTTTTTTTTTTTTTTTTTTTTTTTTTTTTTTTTTTTTTAAGTTGAAATTTTAAATCTGCAAAACTTAACACTGATATAAAAAAAAGTTTTTCATGGTCCAAAATTTTAAGTTCCTCCATACAAATGTGATGAAGTCATTTTGATTTTTGATCCTTTTACTTAAACAGAAAAATAGTTTAGCTGTAATGGAGAAGATGACTCTAAAAATGAGTTATTTTCCTTATTTATTAGTTACAAATGTTTCATGAGATTGTCTGTGGTTAGACAAAGTAATTTTAAAATTCAATTTACTGATTAACATGGTACAGCGATAACAAATGGTAATTGGCTAGTCAGAAGCAGTTTTTGATTTATTAGCTTGACTACTATTTGAGTCTGACTTTAAAAAATCTAACATAATAACGTTATATCGGATATGATAATTGCAAACACAATCTAGACGCAGATTCAAATGTAATTTTATACAATTATATAATAGAATAGGCAAGTTTCTAGAAGCATCTCCACTCTCCCCTAGTCTAAATTTAAAAATTGAGCCAAAAACTCACTGAACAAATCATACCAATTTCGGTGACCCTTCCCCCCTCTCTCACCTACCCTGCACAGATGGGTAAAAATAAAAATGAGACCATACGCTAAAGTCGACCTGTGTGCAATATCATTACCTCTTCATCTGGCTGAATGAAAATAGAAAAAACATCAAAAATCAATGATTGCAAACTGAACTAACTTGGGACAGTGACAAACTTTAAACAAAATAAACTGATAAGGGTCGTTCTGAAAGTAATGCTTTTTTCTTTTTTTTTCTCTTTTTTTTTCTTTTTTCTTTTTCTTTTTTTTCTTTTTCTACTCAAAAGTTGCAGAACTATGCAGACAGGAGTGGTACCATTTAAAATGAGCAATCTTTTGTGCTCCAGAATTTATTTTTCTACATGGTCACCACCATTCTCAATGCACTTTCGCCAGGAATTTAATGATACATCTGCTTCTGACACCTGTCCATGACGGGGAGGGGTACCTTAGTTTCATACCATCAATATCTGCAACTGATGAAACTTTCAGGTCATAAATTCAGTAATTATATTAATGCAATTTACTATCCTTTCTGATCCATTCAGATGGAATAAAAAAAATAGGAGGCATTAGTTTTGAAACGATTTTCGTATTTTTATTTTTTACCATCGTCTTGTTTTGTCTTTTCATCTATATAGGATATTTCTACGTTCAAATTATTTTTTTTTTTAATTATTATTTATATATTTATTTATTTTATTTATTTATTTATTTTTTTTTTCAAGGTTGTTCCATCTTGATGGCGTTTTCTATGAGACAAGTGGCTGTGGCCTCCAAAACCTCCCTTCGCCGATATTTCTCCCGGACAGCTCTGCCACTGCTGAGAGTGACCCAGGTAATTATTACCTTTAAGATATTTACTATTGAATTGTAGTGAAATGATTTATTTGAAGTAACATTACTTCATAATGACATGCGCAACACAAGTATATAAGCGTTCATTATTGTAAGTGAACAAAACTTGTAACATATACGGGAGAATGTTGGTTTGTTCAGTATTCAAAAACTAGCACAATCTGCAGAGTTTCCGTAGTTTTATTGTTAATGCATATTGTTGTCGGGCTTTAAAATACAGGGTGCTCCAAAAGTCTTGGACACATTTCAAGTCTTGATATCTGCTTAACTATGGTAAAAGATGACTCCCTTTTTAAAGCTAATGCATTAAGTTTTTTTTTTTAATATTCTTAATAGTTCTCGAGATATTCACTGTTAAAATGTGCCCAAGACTTTTGGAATATCCTGCATTTGCATTTTTTTCATTTTATATACATGCAGCTTGCACGAAGATCCTACTGTGATATTGAATCGCTTTTATTATGGCATAATCACGTTGACACACAGATTCCCTTTAGATCGGCATATTTAAACAATGCTGAGCTTGGTCAATACTAAAATAGGTGATTATTTGGGAGTACCAGGTGGTGTATATACTCTCTGCTTATCTCTGCATTGTTTCATCTTTGATTTCTCCTTGCCACTGAGTACTCTAGTTAATGTAGTTTCAGAATGTCTGTTTAATAGGGTGGGGGTAACCTTTCCTCAGGATCAGCCAATTAAGATTAACCAGAATGACACTTGGGAGCCATACACAAAACAATTAGGGTATATATGATAGCCAGTCATGACCACATATCTTTAATATCTTCAAGGTATAGCTGGAGAATTTTGAAAGGTGCTGTAGCAAGATGAACAAGCAGAGCAACGTCCATAAGTGTAAAATTTACTTTCACCATGACTATTGTTTGTGTGAAATATTAAAAAAAAAATCCAAGGCGTGGTTATTGAGAAAAGTGGTTTATCCCCAAAACCTTTGTAGAAATTTGACATTTTCATTCTATGGTTATGAACACCCATTACTATAACATTTTTGGACAGAACAGATACTACACTGGTCCTAGGTTGGAAAACCAAGAAAATGTATTTCAGTTAGTTTCACAGAAGTGACATTGGGCCAAATTTTAAAATATATACTTTTTTTTTTTTTTGTTCTATTTGTTTAAAAAGAAAATACAACTTTGTTATATATAGGTTGTGGAATTGCAGTCATCTGCAAAAAATCTAGCTAATTTGCATATTCTTTTAAACATTTGTTTCAATTCCCTATTAGTTTTTTCAGTTTTCTTATGGGATGATCATCTTCAGTTAACTACTAGCCTGGGCGCCTGGTGGAAAAGAGAGTGAAAAAAAATGTGACTCATTAGCTCTTGTGCCGATTGCCAAACCGGAAGTGACGTAGGTTTAAATTAAGGCTAGACAATCGAAGAGGCGATGACTTTCGAAAATATCGGCGAAAAAAGCCGCCCCCTCCCTATAGAAAAGTGCCCAGTTGAGGGTGAAGGAATTAATGTTTTTGGCCATTTTCTTTTTATATTTGTCGTCCGAAGGGTCGAGCTTCAAAATGATACCAATCTCATAAAAATCCATCGCTTCTTTCAAAAGTTTTTGCGAGACATTCATACATGCATTCAAACACAGGTGAGATTTATATTATGGACTAGTGGGTTGCCCGTGTGTGTTGGGGGGAGAAATAGTGTTAGTAGGCTCAGACATGAAGCCTTAAGGCGGAAAAGAAAGTGAAAGAAAACGTGATGTATTATCGCGATGCTAAGAGAGCAGAGGAAGTGAGAATTATTGAAATTAAACGATTAAAACGTTAGTGAATGACTTGCCACAAGTGTGTAAACATCACGCACTTAACTTTGGCTGCAAGCCAGTTAAGCTTGAAGCTTTCTGTGTATTTGTTTTCTCCAAGATGTTGGAAAACCAGCTCCCCATAGAATAAAAAAAAACAAAATGAATAGCAATTGTTTGATATGAAGGGCTTTCTCGACATTGATCAAAGCTTATTGCTTTTCTGGACGTCCCTGGCACTCGTGCCAGGTAGACGCATTGCTCTGGATTCAATTTCGCTTTTTTATATGAAAAAGCCAAACAAACCCGCGAGAGGAAGAAATAGCGAATAGCGTGAATTTTGTAAAATAAGTCGCTCAAATAAAAGATACACAACGTCCGTTTGCAAGCTAGGGAATGTATAAAAAATTATGAGATGGTACCCCACCCAAAAGCCTTTGCAGTACATGCAAAAGTGCACACATTTTCACTTTTATATAATAGACTAATGGGGTTGCCTGGGTGTTTGTGTGTGAAAAAAGTGCTCAAACCGGAAGAGGGAAGGAGGAAAAGAATGTGAAAAAGTTAGTTGACAGGTAGGCTTGAATTTGTGTGAATTTTGGATTCTTTGTAGTAAAAAAAAAAAAAAAAAAAAATACCTGTTTTTTTTTTTTGTTTTTTTTCAATTATTTTCATGGCAAGTACTCGTTTGAGCTCCAATCTAAGGTTCCCCCTTGCCAAATTTTCATGGAAAATACTCGTCTAGCTAAAACCATTACCAATAATTTCCCCCCAGTCTTCATCTGTGCCTAAACCTAAATGTAGATTCCATGTTTCACAACATGCCCGAAATCGTAAAAAAGCAATATTTTGGAAAATTCTTGGAGTTACAAGCTCAAATGTTTGGGATTGTCTAGTTTTTATCATGCCAACAACTAGGGAAAGTTTGAAGAACATCCAAGATATATGGGTTATTTTTTTAAAAATTTTCGAGATTTGATATGAAAGTATTCTTTCTCTACAGACTTCCATTCTCTGGTTTGTTCACTTAAAACGTGTGTAGCAGGAAATTGTCTTTCTACCCAATGGAAAATAAAAACTTTCCATCCCTATAAGCAGTTGTTTCCAAGATAAATGATGATTTTTATCACGTTTAAAATTTTTCTTTTTTAAATTGATTGTCTTTTGAGCATATTGATAAAATATTTAATTTTTGATATATTCTCGTTTTATTTTTTAATTTCTTAAAATTTTTTTTTTTTTTTTTTGTTTACCAGGGAGAAGTTTCTGCACGGGGCCGCAATTTTGACCACTTCATTTTGCCTGCTGCTGTAGCGCTGACATTTTTTGGTGTATCCGTCTCTGTGTTCAGTACCCGACAGCTCTATGACAATTCCTGTCGGACTCTGAAGAAGTAATAACCATGCACAGCACGTAGCCTTTTCTACATAGATGTGGGATTTGAAAGAGTTTAGATCTGTTGTGACCTCCACTATTCAACTTTAAACCTTTTTTTTTTTTTTTTAATCAACAAGAATGCATTCGGTGAAATGAGGTCTTGGGAGAAGGGGTTTAACTTTTCGAATGAACCTGGTTGACTATGCTGGACATTTACTCCCAAATAAGTACATCATCTTAAACTTTCTCTTGTAGAAAAGAAAAGCTGACCCTGTATAGATCTTGTTTTTTTCTTGAAGGAAATACATTTCATAACAGTTTAAAAAGATTCTGTTCCTCAGTTATCAGAACAAAATCTTTATTTCTGTCTTTATCAGATTGTGTATAAAAATAAGTTTGTTCCGTTACCAGAACAATTTTTCTGTTTTGTTATGAAAAGTTTTACTGCAGTAAAAGATGAGATTACACCAAATAAACTTGTTTTTGTTGTCTTTTCTTTTTGTATTCAGGGTTCAAAAGTCCTTGGATTTTTTACTTTTGAAAAGGCTTTATTTCAATTATTACCTTTTTGAAAATATGGAAAATTTCTTGGAAATGTCTTAAATTTATTCTTTCAACAGTAATTTGTGTTGAAATAAATATTAAATTATTTGTTTAAAGTATTAATAAAAATACCATGAAAATATTTTTAAATATTGAAAATAAAATCGAAATACATTGTTCTGAAATTGCATAGTATTGTGGATACAAGAGTTATGTCCCTTTATCACAAAACTACCTCAGATAATTTTGTGATAAAGATTAAAATTTCTATTCTCATTCACAGTTTAATCTTGGGTGGGGGGGTCAAGAGAGAGCAGTGGTGATCACCATAAATAAAATTACATTCCTCCCCTCCTCTAAAAAAATACTTGTGCGAACGGAACTCTCCAATAGTATAAAAAAAAAAAAAAAAATTCTGATAATTTAAATTTGGGCTGGCTAGGTTGGAAATTAAAAGCCATAAAGAAATGAAATAAGAATCATTTAAAATGACTTAAAAACACCAGAAAATGATGCAAGTGGGTTGCAAAGTAATTTTTATTGTCTATGGTTATATTTGTTGTATATTTAAGTTTTTACCACTTTTTGAATCACTGGATTGTAAAACAAATCCCAAATCGTTTTGAAAACTTGAATTTTGTCTGGAGAAGGCCTTGAAAAATTCTTAAAAAAGGACATTGAAAATCTGGTAATGAATGAAATATATTTTGTCTATCTCCTAGCAGTTATTATTCATGGTTAACAAGATGCCAGTTTTTTTTTGTTTTTTTTCTTTTGTTTTGGTAATTGCTCCAGACAAGGCATGAAGTCTCTTGATGTAATGAGCCTTAAAAATACCACTTAAAGGTAAAAAAAACTAGATAACTAAGTGTGGTATGAATACATTCTGATTTAGAAAAAAAAACAGCAATTCTTCCCTTTTTGTCATAAACATTACTCATGGAATATGAGAACTAAAGGACAAAATAAGAAAGCAAGAGTTGGAAGGTTGTCAAAACTCAAGGTTCACTTTCTACTTGCCTTTTTAAATGTCATAGAAATCAAGTATGTGAGATCTTTGCTTTTTAGCAGAATTCTGTTTTTTGATTTTAAAGAAAAAAAAAAAGTGCCTCCCCCCTCACCTGCTTATTTTAAATCTAAGTTTTTTAAATATAAGATTAAAAATTTTTTTTTTTTTTTTCACCAAAGATTAATTTCTGATGAAAACCCTTTATTAAAAATTTGAGTAAAGAACAATACATATGTTAACTAGAGCAGGGAGTAAAAGCCTCCAAAACTCATAGATAATCTGCATAAAATGACGCAAATGGTAGACATGCTGTAAAATCCAACAAAACAAATTTTCAAAGAATGGCTTCCTGTTCCTTTCCCAACATAAGAGAAAGATCAAAGTACCTAACAACCATGAAGCAAAATTTCCAGTCAGCAGAAATCGTTTTAGCTCCTGTATCAATGCAAAGATTTTACTGTTGGCATTGGTTTCTCCAATATTTTTCTCTGCAATTCTTTTGAAAGACATTGAGTACTTCATGTGAAGGTTGTCAACATCCTAAGTGATTTTTATCGAAGAAACTGGATTTGAACTTGGAACATCCAGCTTGTCAGTCTGTGTTGTTGACGATTGTCGCCTTTCAATCTTTTTAGCTGTTCACCAGGGTTTGCACAAGCTTGAAAGGTCCTTATTTCTATTATTTTGAAAATCCTATTCTTTATCTCCAGTAAATTTTCTGTTACAATATCAAAAATAAAATCGAAATACTATTAAATTTAAGTATTAATAAAAACAAACTATTTAATGCAAGTAAAATAGAAATGCATTGTTCCAAAATTACATTGTGGTTACAAGAGTTGCATCCCTTTTCTCATGAAACCGATGTTTTCTATATAATTTGCCTGGGTGTTGAGCAAAAAAAAAAAAAAAATAAAGTTGTGGTAGGCAGGCTCGAACCTGTACCACGAAGGAGGAAAAGAATGTGAAAAAAAAAAAGTGACATCTTTGCTGTTGCATCCATTGCCAAACTGGAAGTGACGAAGGTTTAAATTAAGGTTAGTCAATCGAAAAGAGGAAAGACTTTTGCAAATATCAGCAAAATAAAAACCTCCTCCTTGTAGAAAGGTGCTCAGTTGAAGATGAAGGAATTAATTGTTCAAGATTTGTCAGCCGAAGGGTCCAGCTACAAAACGATACCGATCTTGTGAAAATCTGTTGCCTCTGTCAAAAATTTTAGGCAAACATACATACATTTAGACAGGTGAAACTTATATTAAAGAAGATAACATTGGGTAGTTTCACGATAAAGGGATGTAATTCTTTTAGCCATAATACTGGAAATTCAAGATTTAAAAGTAAAATGAAGTGTAGACCAATCTCTAATGAGAAAAACATTTAATTGCGCTTGCTTGGCCAAATATAAGTAGGATTGTTGACAGGCATATTGTTTTGTATATAAATGAAAATGATTTTTCCTGTTGTGAATTAAGTTTTTTTTTTTGTCCATTATGTCATGTCAAACTTTTTGAAAATTTGAACTTTTCTCGGAAGGCCTTGAAAAACTTAAGGTCCATGTTCAAAGATTTTTCAATCTGTATGAACACTGTTCACACTTCACTCATTTCTCACAAGAAAAAAAAATATTGGATAAACAAAACTGTCAATGATGAAGAGATAATCTTCAGATTGGCATGAAAATTTTACAAAATATATAAAATAAGTTAAAACCATATTAACTGCTGCATTAATTTAAAAAATTCATAATGGCACAACAGTTCTCAAAATTCAATTTTGACCTTTTGCAGTATTCCTTACAAAGTTAAAATTCAAATATAATAGACTAGCTGACTTGCATGCCGGTGTTGCCCGGGAAAGTAGATTACCTTGAAATTCCATGAGCTACTGAATTATTTGCTGTTTATGATTATCTGGCATGAACGCAGACCCCCACAATGTTAAAATTAGATCAATAGCTGAAGCATCCAACCAATCTTGAGACTGCTTACTTTGTGCCTGTCGACTTTTCTTTTGAAAGCCAACTGCTTTAATCCAAATTGTGAAAAAGTAAATATCTACTGGCTAGGTTATTGATTTGTAAGTTTATATATTAAAGAAATGAAAAGTGTGATTCATAAATATGCACGGGGGGGGGGGGCTATTCTTACCTGTATAACACTGGCCAACAACAAATTTGTTGTCTGTTTTTTACAGCTGATTTATGATGAATGTAATGAACTAAATCCAAAAATCACATTTGTTTTGCTCAATCAGGTCGAGCTTTTGAGCTATGGCCACATGTCATTTTAATACATTTTTGTTCACATGTACCCATGGTGCAGGGCATTTTAGAAGTTGTCCAATAATTGTTTTAATGGAAATGATTACAGTAGAATACCGAGATATGGCATTAAAAATTAGTAACAAAATACAGTACAGCATATCAAATAACATTATAAATACCGTAACCAGGGCCCAGAAAAACGTCATGTTCCATATTGTAACCTGAAAGAAAAACCCATATCCTAGGGCCACTGTATCCCGGGGTTCTACTGTATTTTAATGACAATAAGTATTTGATTTGATAGTTGTGGGTGATTATGTTAAAAAGGGACTAGTTTGAAGTCATAAAACTTCAAAATCTTCCAAAAATTGATTCTCAGCATACACAAAGAAGAACTGGCATGGGTGTGTGGAAGAATTTGTGCCTTGCAAAGAAAGGAATGCCATCAACGACCCTCTTGTGGACAGAGGTAGAATACTCTTCTCACTGCTTCACATCAAGCTAAGCTTAATCAAGCAGTTCATCAAGTTTCTGGACAAGGAGGATAGTGACTGCTTCACTTGTCTCAAGTTTTTCCAGGATTGACCATGGAGAAATTGAAAGCTGGCATCTTTGACAGTCTTCAGATCTGGTAAATCATCAGAGATGCAGAGTTCAAAAACTCAACAAATAAAGTGGAACTGAAAGTGTGGGAGGCATTTCTTCTTGTAATGAAGAACTTTCTTGGAAACAAAAAGGTCAGAAACTACACAGGACTTGTCAACAACATGCTGACTGCCTTCAGAGACCTGCGCTGTAACATGAACATCAAATTTTCACGTATTGACTGTTTTTCTGACAACCTGTGTTCAATGAGTGATGAGCATGTCGAGAGATTCCATCAAGACCTGATGGAGATGGGATGCAGCCATGATGGCTGAGTACTTTTGGAATCTGAAGAGAGACCTCCCTGCCGCTGACCATTCCTAAATTTATGTGCGCTTACTTTTATCAATGCCCACCATTCAGTTTATAGTAATCGATGTTTCTATCAGGTAATCAATACATGTTAGCAAAACATTTTTTTCTCTTAAAATGATGTGTTGACAAAAATCAGCTGATAATGCCAAAAAATGTAATCGATTTTGTCACAAGATCTGATTTTTTTTTTTCAAATCAACTTTGCACAAAAAACCTAACTTGATGGAGAGAAACAGATGGCATTTTCTGATTCAGCAAAAAATATGCTAAATCAGTTGTAGAAATCTAGACAACATTCAAAAAGTAAAGAAATTGTTGCCCTGTGTATTCATTTTGTAATTTACTTTTTTGAGTTGAAACATGTTCGCATGTGAAAATTTTTGTATACTGGAGACTAAGGATGATTACTTTGCAGGTTTTTTAATGCTGATTTAAGCAACAAATTTTGTGAATGTTACTAATACTAATTTAATTATGATATTGTAAATGAACAAATTAACTCCCTTTCATCAAAGAGACATTCACAGTCTACACCGTATTTTCAAATGATAGGCACAGTAACATGCAGCCTTTTGTGACTGGTCTGAATTTGAGGCAAATAAAGGTAAGCATATGGAAAATTTCTCTCCTTTCGGTTCCTATCGAATGAACATTTTTATTTTGTATTTTAAATCACTGTCAAAGAAATTATTTCTCTATCTTTCAGTTTTCATGTTGAGAAATAAAATAAACTGCGACCACGTGCGATACGAAAAATAAAGCATTCTTCATCAGTCATACTCTTGTTCCTCATTTTTGAACTTGTGCTACCACATTACATGTATAATTTTTCAAAATGTTTTATGGTTTAGATAATGCATATTGTTATATAATAGTCTTATTATTATTGTTTTTGTTGTTATATAAAAGTGCCTGTTAGAGAGTCTTATTAAGAGAGAGTCTTAGAGAGAGATGTTGTTGTAAGTGATGTTGAGAGAGAGGGAGATGTTGTAAGAGATATTGTTGCGTTCCGTGTTCGTGTTATGAAAAGGTTCATATATATGAATATGTTCACACTTAGATGAGTAATGGAAGCTCTTTGAGTGAGGAGATAGTCTTTAGACAGTCTTAGTGTTCATATTGTGTATGTAAGATGTGTATGTCAAGACATTTTATAACACAGATATATAGACATAATAACAATTTTCACTTTACCTTTTGGTCGAATTACAACGCAAAGACGACGTTTCTAAAAACACATGATGGGTTTATTTCTTCTCACGACCGGCCGTGGTTTTCATCATCAAGAATTCAAAGCTTCGCATATTAAGTTTCAAAAGTGACCGTCTCGCTTCTAGACGTTCGAATCCCAAACTGCAGACTATCGTCTGTCGTTCTCAAACTCCCTCTGAGTTTCTCCCAGTTTCTCCTTACTTAACTCTAAAGTTTTCTAACTATATCTAGAACTTCCCATTTTTCCATGACGTCATACACATGTTAAAACATGTCTTCTTTCACGTGTTCTGGACATGTGTGTCAAAAACTTTTCCTTTTTTTACAAAAGGAATTTTAACCTATATTCTCAGTAACCTATATTTCCAATATGTTAAAAACGTTTATTAAATTATCTTGTAGCTGCATTCTTTCAATTGAATTTTCATAACAAAATTGACAGTGCACATTCTTTTCTTGAAACTATTTTATCCCTAAGCTAAACAATCGTTTGTTTTACATTCCATTTTCTAATTCTCACATGTAATCTATTTCTAAACCTAAATTACGAGGTTCGAATTTCGTCTATGCTATTTCATTTTCATTTTAACTAAATCTCTATTTTTATACTTACATGAAAAGGGGACAGCCCTTATCATGTAACAATATTTTATTGAGATTAATTACTAATAAGTTATCAGACATCAATCATAATTGTAGACAAGCATTGAAGTTTGGATAATGCCAATCGTGTGGTTTTGGTTATTGCTCTAACAAAAGGAGTTTCCTTAAAAAAAAAAATGTAACTCAAATTTTAAACAAGTTACAATGATATCTTTTTTTTTTGTACTGAATGACACACTTGCGATCAGAAATCTCAAACCAACCGAATTAAAACATAATTTCAAGCGAACACAGTCCTTCACTTTGGAGCTCAGAAATTCAACTGAGGCCTTTGCTCATCTTAATGAAATTGGTGTTACTTGGCATAACTTACACAGCCTATTTAAAAATGGCCACATTTCCATTTGAATTAAAAAAACAGTGGAAAAAAAAGTCTATGATACATTATTACTTATTCAATCTTTTTTATTTGATTGCACTTGAAATATTCTGAGCCAACGATTCTTTTTGTCGAATTTAAAATGATTGAAATTTAAAAATTTGTTCACTATTGAAGTCTCTAAATGTCAATAAGCTCTCTACTCTAATAATTTCTTTCCTCGAACCGCTAGATTTTGGAATTCCTTTCCTGCTAACTGGTTCCCTGATTGTACTGATATGCAGGAGTTTAAATGTAACGTAAACCAACATCTTGTTAATTTTTTCCTAGGCATGGTCCCAAATAGTAGTCCGTTACATCCAAGTGGCGATATGTTTTGTTAGGGGTGAACGTGAGTAAAAGAAAAAAAGAAGAAAGAAAGGAAAAAGAAAAAAGATTTGGAAAAAAAAAAACACAATAAAAATTCGCCATCTAAAACCGTATGTACGGTAAAGTTATGAACTGTGAGTATTTTATTATTAGATATGATAGGCTCATAAGAGTAGTGGTTGATGGGCAGAAATCAGAGGCCCACAGTATTAATGCGGGAGTCCCTCAGGGGTCCATACTGGGCCCAACTCTCCTGATCTACATCAATGATCTCCCAAAACACATACTAAAATCTTTCGTTGACATCTATGCTGATGACATGACCATCTATGGCAATACATCAAAGGCCGTAAATGATGATGTTCTCTCTGATCTTGAGTGTGTGGTACAGTGGGGGAAGAGGTGGTTGGTTACCTTTAATGCATCTAAGACTAAGCTCCTATCTCTACGTCATAAACGCTCTGATCCCCATCTGGCATCAATTGAAATGGATGGCTCTCGTCTAGGGGAGGCCCCATGTTTTAATAAGCTTCTGGGTTTGACCTTTACTCCTGATCTGAAATGGAACACATACATCAAGTCTGTGGCCAAGACCACTGGGAAAATGGTGGGATCCTTCTACCGCTCCAGAAGATATCTCACTAATGATGCAATTCTCTATCTATATAAAAGCCAAGTACGTCCAAGGATGGAGTACTGCTGCCACATCTGGGCAGGAGCTGTTAAAAACAGCCTATCCTACCTTGACAGAGTACAAAATAGACTACGTGGCTTGGTGGGGGATGCCCTTTTCTCTTCCCTGCAACCTCTTTCCCACAGAAGAGATGTAGCGAGCCTATCTTTGTTCTATCGTTATTTCCATGGCAAGTGCTCGTCTGAGCTCCATTCGCTGGTCCCCCCCTCGCCAATCTTTTTCAAAAAACACCCAACTAGCTGAAACCACCGTCAATAATTTTCCCCACTCCTTATCTGTGCCTAAATCAAAACGTAGATTCCACGAACAAAGCTTCTTTCCTAGAACTGCATGCCTGTGGAACTCTGTTCCGCTTGCCTGTTTCCTTCCCGACTTCAACCTGGATGTCTTCAAGTCCAACATAAACAAATTCCTGATGAACCGCCCCCTTAAGTAATGACACTTTATCAATTCTCCAATACTATTACTACACTATCCCATTGATTACTGTACACACAATAACCCTATCCCCGAGTGGCTATTGGGCCTTGATAAGCGGTGACCTCCATGTAAAAAAAAAGAAAAAAATATGCATGCCAACTTTTATTTCCTTTCGTTTACTAAATTTTTGATTCATTAATACATAACCCAATTTGTTCTTTTCATATATTTTATTGTTAATTGGAAAAAGAGCGCATATGATGACAACATCTTGCGCATAATTTTTTTTCAACATTTGTTTTGTGAAACATTTCCAAATCCTAAAAGTAATGAGTAATCGTGCTCATATCAGTTGATCAGAAAATGGCGAAAGTACAGGAACAAAATAAACAAAGCTATTTTATTTGTGACCTGACATGCTTCATTTTACCAATGATAAATTTAACTATTGTGTACACGTTTAGAGACTAAAGCTCAAATACCAATACCCCCCCCCCAAAAAAAAAAAAATCACTGTTGTTTTGGTATCCAATAACAATGACAAAATTAAAATTGTTTCTAAAGGTTGCAATCCATGTCAGTCCGAATATTTTCGCCTGTAATTTATAAAACAACCGGGAATGATCCAACCGTCAGGCATTTCGAAATCTTAACTCCTTGTTCTAAGGGAGGTAACTATTTTACTAAGAAAAGAAAAAAAAATGAGCTTTTTTTTTCGACTATTTTTTTTTTAATGTAACAATTAATGTAATTTAATATAAAAAGAAGAGAAAAATGCGGCAATATAATCATTTTTTAAACGAAACGGTCGAGTAATTGTAATAATAATAATAATAATAATAATAAAAAAAAGGTGTAAGTCTATAAACGGGCCACAACAAATCTTTTATACAATAAAAATCTGAAAAAAATCTTTATAATGTACGTACTTGTCACTGCATGAAAATGTCATATTCCAAAAATAACGTAAATCGATCAAGTAGTTTTTTTATTTTATTTAAGAAAATCAAATATTATTGGACGATTCATCGAAGAAAAAGCCACACGCCATGTTGTTTGAGAGATAACGCAACTAACGACCCCTGGCGGAAATATGGGCCAACAAGGGCAGTACATGCAGACCATCGAATATTTTATCAATCAAGTACTTTATTTTATTTATTTATTTTTTTAAGAAAAGCAATTTTTACGATTTCTAGGGATAATAAATAAATAAATTGACTTCTTTTAATAAAGAGAATGTGTCTTTGGGTTTGTATTACTGTACACATAGATTTGAAAAAGTTGTCAAAAAACAAATAAATGTTAATCAAAGGCAAGATAAGTTACTTTTCTACTTAAGTGAATAATTTTTTAGTGTTTTTATTCAATGTAACATGTTTATTCAGTTCGAAATACATACAGTATTTACCGATGTATTGGAAAATTTAAAATGGCGCCGGCTTGTCTGTTGAACACGGTATGTTTGGGAAAATTAGTTAAAAATAAAAAATATACAAAATACTGTTAAAAACCCACCGAATATATGTCAGCCTATGTCACGGTAACATATTGAGCGACTTTCTAACGGTATTTTGTCGAGTTTTTTTATTTTTTATTTATAACCCCTTTTCCCAAACTTACCGTATGAAAGAGTCGGGCGCCATTTTAAATTTTCCAATACATCGGTAAACACTGTATGTTTTTCGAGCTGAATAAACATGTTACATTGAATAAAAACGCTAGAAAATTATCCAGTTAGGTAGAAAAGTAACCTATCTTGCCTTTGATAACATTTATTTATTATATATTTGTTTTTGAAAACTTTTTCGAATCTATGTGTACAGTAATACAAACCCAAAAAGGGTTTTCGACATGCAAAAAAAAAAAAAAAAAAAAAAAAAAAAAAAAAAAAAAAAAAAAAATAGTCGATGGTCTGCCCTCCGCATTATCTTTATTAAAAGACACATTCTCTTTATTAAAAGAAGTCAATTTATTTATTTATTATCCCTAAAAATCGTAAAATTTGTTTTTTCTTAAAAAAAAAAGTACTTCGCTTATTAAAGTCTGTTTTCAGACGAACAAAAAAAACCTAGTGTTTTCCACATTCTCTTTATTAAAAGAAGTCGATTTATTACCCTAAAAATCGTAAAATTTGATTTTCTTAAAAAAAAATAAAAAAAAGTACTTGATTGATAAAATATTCGATGGTCTGCATGTACTGCCCTTGTTGACCCATATTTCCGCCAGGGATCGTTAGTTGCGTTATCTCTCAAACAACATGGCGAGTGGCTTTTTCTTCGATGAATCGTCCGATAATATTTGATTTTCTTAAATAAAAAAAAAACTACTTGATCGATTTACGTGATTTTTTGGAATATGACATTTTCATGCAGTGACAAGTACGTACATTATAAAGATTTTTTCCAAATTTTTATTGTATAAAAGATTTGTTGTGGCCCATTTATAGTCTTGCACCCCCCCCCCCCAGAACTGATTTCATTTTACAACTACTTATATAAAATAGATTTATCTCCCTTTCTTCCTGACTTAAGGTCCTGGATATGACCTTAAACTATATCCAGTGGCGAGGCCCCAGCTTGCGGGCTTTTGGGAGTGTGGAGCCACCCTTTAATTGCCATTGCTCCCACGTCCACTCTGACCCGGAGTGGTAGTACCTGTTAGGGTCCCAACTATGGGTTAAATAGAAACCGACTTGAAAACAACAAATATATTCTATTAAAAATTTTTTCAAAATCTTTGGATTCGGCATTAAATAACCTGAAAAGGGTTGAGATGCCGTAAAACAAAAACAACCAACCAATCCTAATTTAAGCTTAGGCACGGTCAAAACAGAAGGAGGGAGTAAATATGTTTTGACGGAGTCTCTCTTTAAAAATCTACCAAAAACCAAGTTATAATCACATCAATGCGATATTTTCATCGATTATTAAGTGAAGAATGAACTTTATAACGGTGTACGTTTTTCGTTTTTCATAATCGATATTTATGTGTATTTTTTGCCTACAAAACCTCACTTCTTTATCTGTTGTTACAAATATGCTTAAAATAATCAGCCAAAGCTGAACAAAATATATTGTATTGTGGGGGCAGTGAGGATTGTAGATAAAAACCAAAAAAAAAAAAAACAAAAAAACAAACAAACAAAAAAAAAAAAAAACGAACAAAAACAACAACAAAAAAACTGCACGTATTACACTTTTAGGTTGAAAATCAGAGTTTTGAATGTGTTTAATTTTTCATCTTTTATGTTTTGAAGTGTTAAATTTGTTAAATATATTAATAATGATTATTCTTTCATATATATATATATATATATATATATATATATATATATAGAGAGAGAGAGAGAGAGCAAGTAGTTAATAAAACATGTTAAAAACACTTTGAAAAAGAGTTAAAAACATATTTAATCTGAAAAGGAAACATTTAATAAGTGGATAGTCCTTAATCCGCGGAGTTTTGAAAAAATACTTTCCTTCTCATCAGAGAGTAGGAATTAGCAAAATGCGAGATCGTATTCTGCATACAAAAGTATTTGATGAAACTGCAAGTAAGTCAAAGATCTTACTTGATAACAAAAAGTGAAGCAGAGGGAATATATATAAAATGATTAAATGTTTTTTTTTTTTATAATTTACAAAATAAAAACATTAAACAATATAAATAAAATGTTGGTTTTGTTCTCGAAAAGAAATAATGAAAGATGAAGTTAAATATTGAATTATTGTGGCGACGCATCATTATATGAATCCAAGTACAATATAAAATGTAAAATCAAACCAAAATATTATTTCATTGTTCAATGTTTTAAATTTTAAATTATAAAATAAAATTTTTTAATTATAAAATAAAAATTTTAAATTATAAAATAAAAATTTTAAATTATAAAATAAAACACATTTAATGATTTTAAAACTTCATTTTTCATTTCTTTTTATTTGTTAAACAACGTATTATTTGTATTGTTTAATGTTTTAAATGTTTAATTATAAAACAATAATAAATTATAAAATGAAACACATTTAATCCTTTTATTTGTTAAACAATGTGGTTAATCTAAAATAAATTATACGTAAACAAACTTCTTGATATATTCCGGTGACGATCCAACGTGTCCTTTTTTTGAAACAGGGTTGTAGGCTATTTGTACAACTAAACGGCAAATCTGAAAAAAAAAAAAAAAAATGTGGCATTATACGTCAGTTGATTGTTGGGTTTTTGCTTTTTTTACCATAAATTGTTAGGTTAAAGCTTTCTTTTTTCCAGAAAACTTTTAACAGTGAAAATACACTTTAAAAAAAAAAAAAAAGTTGATTTTTAGAAAAAATATGAATGCTTTTCCTTCATTAAAGAATTTTTTAGGCGATATACAGATACGTTTCCACAAAGAAAACCGTTATTTTCTTTAGCCATTCTTACCATTGGGAGAAGATGGTGTTTGGTAACTATTTTGTGCAATTTATTACAAAAAAAAGTCTTGACGTGGGGAGAACTGTGGTATTCATTTCAAAAGCCATTTTTAATATGGCGTTCTTAATATGATGATTTTGCCATTACACCAAATTGAGCCACAGCAACGCGTGGCAGGGTACAGCTAATATATATATATATATACTTTCATTATTGTTATAAAAAACACTACTTTTAAATCTTTGAAAAATAAATTAATAATTTTCTTTTTGTGAGCCCAATATTGCTAATATCCTATTAAATAGGAAATGCTTTGAAGAATCGCTAAAATTAAAAAAAAAATCAATAACTGCGCATTTTGCTAAAAATACAATAATTTCTTTCGGTAATTTGTCATTACGGGATATTACCTCACTTATGGAAGGCCATAAGGCCTACAAACAGTTGTTATCTTCCCCGTTTTTCTTTTTGTTGTGGTTTGCGCTTGACTTAGTTCAAAATGTGGGGGACTTGCATCTACCACACTCTCTCGTCCAGAAACACTTGGTCCTGATGGCGTGATACCAGATGCGCGTGTTGTCTCAAACTTAGTTACACATGTTTCAACTACCGAATCGTATCAACGATCCGATGATTTCATCAGACTCTACAGAAATAATTATGATTAGATAAAAAGATATTAGAAAAAGCACGCAAAAAAAGGGTTCATGTTTTTTCCCCTTTTTTTGTGTGCTTTTCCTAATATTTTTTTTTGTCCCAAAAATTCATAAATGAATAATTATCATTTAATTATAATTATATGTATATATATAACGTTTCCGTTACATACAAACAAGAGAAAGGAAAATAAATAAAAATCCGGTTCGGCATTTTTTTTTTTTTGAAGAATTTATTATCGTTACTTTCGTAGTCAGCCATCATTTGCTGCTGCTGATAATTTTCCACACATTCATATGCACTGTTCTTTTTAAAACTTAATCTATCCATAACCCTAACATAAATCTTTTGTATTCGTATGCTTTAGTGTCGTCTGCTTTTTTTTTTTTACATGTTTTTTACGGATTTCAAATCATGAACTGCTTCAATCATTTCTGGTTTGTTTAAAAAAAAAAAAATCCGCAATCGGAAACATGCGTGTCGATATGATAAACTCAGTTATAACAGTAACTTAAATCACCAATTTATAAAGACTGCGACCATGGAAGAATGCGAGAAAAATCTGTTTCGGCATTTTATGTTTTCATTATAGTTATAAAAGTGAGAATGTATGTGTGTGTTTGTTTGTTTGTTTGTTTGTTTGTGTGTGTGTGTGTGTGTGTGTGTGTGTGTGTAAAACAAACAAAAAAGACAAGATCATTAACCAATAAAACAGCTTACAAAACACACACACACACTGCACACACACAAAACAAGACAAGATGTCATTAACCAATAAGTCATGCCTGTGATACAGTACACTAGCATCTTATATTCTTTGGTCCTTGGCTTTAGGTGACTTTCGTAGGTTGTAAAAAATAAAGATGTATAAACCTTTATTTTTTGTAAAAAATAAAGATGTATAAACCTTTATTTTTTGTAAAAAATTAAGAATGTAAGATGGTAGTGTAATAATCGTTAATGGTGTTGATTGGGTAGAATTTATATCATTTAAGGGGACGACTCAATAAAAACTTGTTTACATTCGACTTGAATGCTGCCATATAATAGATTAGATTGCTATTATATATATATATATATATATATATATATATATATATATATATATATATATATATATATATACAATATTTATTATGACACTATATATACATATTTCAAGGTCGTACCATTGGTTTCGATACACCGAAAACAGTAATAATATACTGTGGAAAATCGATATAATCTCTTCGGCGACAAAGAAAAATCTTTGTCGCCGAAGAGATTATACCGATTTTCCACAGTATATTATTACTGTTTTCGGTGTATCGAAACCAATGGTACGACCTTGAAATATGTATATATAGTGTCATAATAAATATTGTATCTTCAGCTCTCACATCCACGATCGAGCACTTTATTGGATTTTTTTCATCACCCCTGGACACGCTATATATATATATATATATATATATATATATATATAAGTGAGAATGTGTTTGTGCATGAGGACAATTCTCAACCTATATATTCAACGAATTTTTGATCTACAGACTTGAAATTTGATATATAGGGTATTCAGATATGTAGAAAACTTTATAATTGGTTTTTATCCGAAAAAAAGTTTGCTAAGAGGTCAACATTATAAAATTAGTATGTGGGGTTGATCAGATTTTTATTTATCAACTGTTTCACGAATGCGCATGCGTGAATCATTTATGTAACAGATTCCTTATGTTAACTCTTTTACCATCAGAATTTTTTATGCAATAAATATTTTTTTTTACTCATGAAACTCACACGTGACAGAAGTTAGCGTGCAACTGATGCACGAACATAAACAAACCCCTCATTCACTCGTTGAACCATGCATAGACATGTACTATGAGGACCAGTTGGGCTGACAAGCCATAAGAGTATGAAATTACAAATGCCGGTAAAAGTTAAGAATAAGTAATTTTGAAAACACTTTTTAAATGATGTGTCAAGCTGGCATAATGGTTATCGTACTTGACTCACTGTCTTTAGGTTTCGGTTTTGATCTCAGCTTGAGTATTTTTTTTTTTTACTTACAAGAAATGAACTGTTTAAAAAAAACAATACTCGCCTGCACATGTCTCAGTTTCTGTACGAATTAAAAAATAATATTTATGCATATTTTATGACTGCGCAACGCCGGGCGGCCTGCTAATATTTACTAAATGAGGAATTGTTTCCATTAAAAATCTAAGTAGTATTATGCATCTAAAATTGAGAAAAGAGTTTGTTATGTAAAGAAGCCAAAACAAAACAAAATAAGCATTAAAGTTTGTCTAATGTTGCATTATCTAACAACGAAACTCGAAATTATTCTTCATTTGATTTAATTTCATATATATATATATATATATATATATATATATATATATATATATATGTGTGTGTGTTTCTCTAATCATTTTTTTTCAGATTATGCGGCCCATTTAAAAGCAGCCCGTTCTCTCTAATCTTTCTCTTAACAACCAACTGACACCACAAGACAAAATGCAATTCTTTTTCCAACAAGATAGCACTACATGCCACACGTCTCGCAGATCACTGACACGAGTTCATGACATGTTTACGGAAGAGAAAACAATAAGCAAAGTGTTATGGCCACCATATTCCACAGACTTATCATCATGTGATTTTTATCTTTGGGGGATTTTAAAACAAAAAGTTTATGCAAATAATCCTCACAATCTAGACCAAGTAAAGGAGAACATTACCAACACTATCAGGAGAACCATCAGAGAAGATCTACAGGCAGTATCTGCAAACATTGTTAAACGTGCTTAGAAATGCATGGAGGTCACTTCCAGCATATTTTTCTGACGAACTGCAGACACTTGTGCCCCCACGACGTAGACACCCAAGACAAACTCGACAGGCAGCTAAATCCCACCCCCACACAGTAGAGATCCCTAGATGTAAAAGATCTTTCTACTCCAGTAGTTTCTTCCCCAGAACCGCTAGACTCTGGAATTCCATTCCAAGTTCCTGTTTCCTCAACTATACTGACATGCAGAAGTTCAAGTGCAACGTGGATCGACATCTTGCTGCCTAAATCCCAACATAGTGCCCCAGTAGTTGCTGCCCCTGATAGTAGCCCCTACACCAAAGTGGCAATGCGCCTTGTTTGGGGTGAAAATGTATTAAAAAAAAAAAATACATGTAATTCAAACAATGCTACATGTAATTTGAATAATAAAAGAATGTTTCTTCTCTACTAGATTTTTTCTGGACTACTTTTAAGTGGGCCATCCTGTATATATATTAGACCTCATTACTATATATTAGGTTCAATATAATAATAAATAGAGAATTGTCTCTATAATGATAATAAAGACTTTATCTGCATAAATAAAAATATCATATTTAAGCGTATCTTACAACGCCGGGTGGTCTACTAGTTTGTTATAAAATTTCAAATTAAATAAAATCTTTTATTTTGTAATTTTATTATTAAAAGTGAAAATCAAAACTAATTGTGTTATTTTTATTTGAATAATTTTGTTAAATTTTATTTTATATTTTTAATATTGTCCTTTTCTCACAGTTTATGTTAATAAATCGCTTAAAAATAGAAATAATTAATAATATAAAAAAAAAAAAGCGAAAGAACTGATTTGCCTCATCACCGTTTCCGGTAGCAGTCCACAGAAAATGAAGGAAGACGTTAGCTGACTATAACCATGCAAAATCGAAATTATGTCGCAGTAATTAAGATATCGAAAATTGCGAAAAACGATAAGGTATAGCATTAATTATTCATGTAAATAGCTTTCAAAGACAATTCGCGAAAGTTGAGTTTTACTAAGAAAAAAAAAAAAAATCGGGAGAGTTCAAATTGTAAGAAAAGGGAGGTAAATATTTTCTGAAAACTGAAAATCTTAGCAAAACTCAATTTTCACATATTGTCATCGAAAACTGTTTTCATTAATAATTAATTTTCTACCTTATCATTTTTCGTAATGTTATATTATGACCTGGGTAACTTCGGATGTTCTGAGGAGAGATGTGACTGACCGACATTTGAACTCGCGACAATGTTATATAATGGATATAACAAAGGGTTTTGAAAATGGAAGAATATTTAGAAGTATGACTGGAATTTAATGTAGAAATAATTAAGCCAGAAATATGTAAAACAATAAAACGTTTAGAATGGCGTTAAAAAATATCGTATTGGAATGTTTGATTTTAATAAACAAAGATTCGTGACTAAAACACCAGGCAAGGATTTTGGGTACGTAGATAATTGACGTAAAAAGTTTAGAGACACCTTAGAAAGTTAGTAGAGTCTCTAACGGGTGGCCAGGAGATACGGCCGAGAGACGGGATAGCACCCAGCAGGGGAAAAATCAATAATTAAAATCGAGACAGGACTGTATCAGCGTTCAACCATTTCCAAGCCGGGAACAACATTCTGGAATAAACGTTGCATAAAATAAACCCGAGGTCAGTTGTTCGTTGTTTAATTTTTGTTGCAGCGTTTTGTCCAACAATATCAAGGATTGGCCAAATGGTTCCCTTGTTGGTCGAATGTTGTAACCGCATAGAATGGTATTCGTCCTTTTTGTGAAGATATGTCTTCATTTGTCAAGAAAGAGAGAAAGGTGTTTATTTGTCTTTATTTGTGAACATATATCAAACAAGTTGTTTTGTGACATTTTGAAAACTAGGCGATCACATCTAAATACTTGCATGAAAAACAAACACGCATTTTCATGGCAAGTGCTTGTCTGATCTCCAATCTATGGGTTCCCCTCGCCAAAGATTCACGAGAAACACTCGTTTGGCTGAAAACACTATCAATAATCCCCCCCCCCACTGTTTATCTGTGCCTAAACATAAACGTATATTCCATGAACAAAGCTTTTTTTTATTAGAACTACACACATGTGGAATTCTCTTTCATTTACCTGCTTTCCTGCTGATTACATTATGGCCGTCTTCAAGTCCAATGTAAACAAGTTTTTGATGTGCCGTTCCTTTTAAGTCATCCAATTTTACCAAATTTACATTTCTAATGACTACTATGGTATTGTCCTTTTGACCACTGTACACTCTTTAACTATTATCCTCGAGTGGCCTATTGGCCTTGATACGTGGTGATTCCCTTATATATATATATATATATATATATATATATATATAAATTTAATAAGACACTCATTACGTATACGTGTATACATGTACAAAATGTATACACACCCATGGGAATACAACAGTAATTTTGGGATGTTTATTACTGCAACATAACAATTGAGGTGATACCACTGGTTGTACTTGAAATCCAATATTTCGAATTTTGCTATCATACCGAACAAATGCTACAAAAAATAGTAATGTAGCGAAATGGTTCAAATTCCAGCAAATTTACCCAATAATTTAACTTCCAAGGGAAGTAACTCATTTATTGAAAACAATACTTTCACAGTTATCGCCCTTATTTATTGCCCCGTAGTGATATTGAATATCTTAGGACTTCACCTGACTAATTATCTTTGAAATTAGACCCAGAAAACTAATATTTATTTTTTAAAGTCTTTTTTTACAATGAATTTATTTAACTTCAAAATTTAGCTGAATTGGTTAGCTCGCCGTCAAAACATTTTCATAACTTTTTTTTTTCACGTGTACAAATATTTTTTTTCCCTTTAGGAAATTAACTTTAGTTTCTAATCTTTCAAATACAATCAAAAAGTAATAGGAAACCTACAAAAAATTATGATAGATCGGCTTTCAAAACTAGGCCCCTCTATATTTATCCGCCCAGTTTTGCCCAAACCTAATATTCAACATTTGTTTTTGTTTGCGCTGATGTCTACAGTTTGTGAGGCAGAAACTGATTGAAGATCCCCTCCCCCCAGTACGAATTTCGCTAAAAGAATCTTGAAGTTTAACTAATATGAAAAGAGGTCGGCAGAAAGTAATGTGAATGAAAGACTATCGTCAATGGTTTGAACTGTGGTAGCTTTGTTATCAACACTAAACACCCCGAAGAAGTGAGCGCTAATGGAGTTCGTGGCGATTATGTAAGGGAGATAACTAGCATTAACTAAGCCAAAATGAATAATTTGTTTTTTGCAAGAAATAATGGTAAATTTTTACTTACTTCTCTCCTTAACAATCACCTTTAAAATGACGACTAGTATGCATTTTCGGGTATGCTGAAAACGAATATCGCATTAAGATTTTTCGTAAATGAGTAGTTTTCTGGATATTAAGCAATTCAATTCCTTTATGTTATCACTGGTACTGGTGGCCATCATTGTTGCACGCGCATATTTTTAGTGTGCGTGCGTCAACAATATGCGCGCTTGCGCGTACAACAATGGGCAATAATGGTGATAGCATAAAGGCACTGCATTGCTTAATATCTAGAAAACTACTTGCTTGCGAAAAATTTAAATGCGATATTTGTCTTCAGCATGCCCGGGAACCTCTAAAAGTCGTCATTTTAAATGTTGAGCTGGAAAGTAAGTAAAAATTTACCGAGATAATAGACGCTAAAATAATTGATCGGCCATCGAAAGAATTACAAGTAAAATAAAAAAACAAAAAACTTTGTCTCCACAAGAGTATATTAAAAAAAAAAAAAAATGAAAATGCCGAAGCAGTTTTTACAAAAAAAAAAAAAAAAAAAATTAATAAATAAAATAAATTATATTTAAGGGTGGGGTGGGGGGGGGGTGAGGGCGAGTCTACTTTGTTAAGAATAACAATTGCCGAAGGAGTTTAAAATTTGTAATTTATTTTTATTTTTTATTTTATTATTATCACTTTTTTTTTTTTTTTTTTTAAATCGATGAATAATTGTGAAATAAATTATGAATGAATTTGTGTTGATGATGCGGGAAAAAAAAATCGAAAACTTTTTCTTCGTTTTTTCTTCAATTGTATTATTCAATTCTACTGTTTGTTTGTTTTATTTAGGAATTTTTGTATAGGTTAGGTACGTGCAAAAAATGCCGATGCTCAAAATGAATAAATATTTTGACCCCTCCCTTTACTTAAAAATTCACCAAAAAAAAAAAAAAAAAAAAAAAAAATCCGGAAATTAACCAATTTTAATGAAATTTTCAGTATTTATCAAATAATGATCACAGAATATATTAAACCCATTATTTTTATTTAAATATTAGTGAAAATGTATTATTTTATTTTTTTTTATTTATTTTTTTTTTTTATTACATTTTCACCCCAAACAAGGCAAATTGCCACTTTGGTGTAGGGGGCTACTATCAGGGGCAACAACTACTGGGGTACTATGTAGGGATTTGGGCAGCAAGGTGTCGGTTCACGTTACACTTGAACTTCTGCACGTCAGTACTGTTGGGGAAGCAGGGACCTGGGATGGAATTCCAGAGTCTTGCGGTTCTGGGGAAGAAACTATTGGAGTAAAAAGATCTTTTACATCTAGGGACCTCTACAGTGTGGGGGTGGGATCTAGTAGCCTGTCGGGTTTGTCGAGGGTGCTCGCGTCGTGGGGGCACAAGTGATTGCAGTTCATCAGAGCATTCACCACTAAAATACTTGTAGAACAGGCAGAGGGATGCAACATTTCGTCGATGGGACAGAGGCTGAAGCTTAGATGCCAGTTCAGGGCCTATCAGATTTGCGACTCTCTTTTGAACCTTGTCAAGGAGCGAGAGACTAGTAGCAGATGCACCAGCCCAGATGTGGCAGCAATACTCCATACATGGGCGAATGGTGGCCTTATAGAGGTACAGTATACTTTCGGGTGTTAGTAGTTTTCTAGCACGGTAGAGAGAGCCCACCTTTCTTGCAGCGGCCCTGGCAATGCCTTCAATGTAATTGTTCCAACTCATGTTTCCTGTGAACGTTAGGCCAAGGAGTTTGAAAGATGGACTCTCAGATAAAGAGTCGTTGGCCATTGCTATTGGTGGTAGAGAGGGTTTCTTGTAATTATTGAATGAAACTAGTTTAGTCTTGGCAGCATTGAACGCGACCAACCACTTTTGTCCCCATTCCACTACAGATTGGAGGTCTTCCTCTAGTGTTTCTGCCATTTCTTTAGAAATGTGTTCATTCGTCTTCCTGTCGTGTCTGCCATAGAGTGTAGTGTCATCAGCATATATACCCATCTCAGAGGCAATGTTGTCGGGGAGGTCATTTATGAATATCAGGAACAATAGAGGTCCAAGGATAGAACCCTGGGGCACTCCCGCATTTATATCATATTGTTTAGATGTGCGACCGTCGAGGACTACCTGGATTTTTCTCTTATCTAAGAAGGATTTAATTATGTTAAGTATTCTACCAGTGATACCGTATGATCTGATTTTACTGAGGAGACCCTCATGCCATACCCTGTCAAAAGCCTTAGATATATCTAGAGCTACCGCTCTGCCTTCCCCCGCTTTGTCCAGTGATTGGTATATACGTTCAGAGATCACGGTGAGGATGTCTGCTGTGGAACGGGCTTGTCTAAATCCATATTGTTTGTCAGTCAGTAGTTTAGCATCTGTAAGATGATGGATTAGAGCGTGGTTAATTATGGTCTCAAATATTTTGGCAAAAAGTGGAAGGAGGCTAATGGGGCGATAATTTGATGGGTCTGTCCTTTCACCAGAATTCTTGAATACTGGTACAACAGAAGCAGTTTTCCAACAGCCCGGAAAGCAAGCTTCATTAAGACATTTGTTGTAGAGTTTGGAGAGAACTGGAGCTACTTCGGCTGAGCACTTTTTTAATAGCACAGCTGGGATAAGATCGGGTCCACATGCTTTTGAGGTGTCAAGGTTTTTTATGATAGCATGCACCTGAGCAGGGGTGGTTTTCAGATCGTCTAGTGTGGCGTCTGTCCGCATAGGAAAGTCAGGTAGGGGGTGGTTGGAAGGGTCCAGTGTGGAGTTTGAGGCAAACCGACTGGCAAGCATGTTAGCCTTGTCGGTTGCTGAGGAGACAACCTCGTGATTGTTGGTTAGTGGGGGAATTGTCGATTGCCCATTATTTACTACACTGTTGTAGATTTTCCAGAAGTCTCGAGTTCCTAGTTTTTGTGCTTCGATGCGCTTTTTAGTGGTTTCCGTAAATTCTCCCTTAGCTGTCGCTATTTCTTTCTTAACGTTATTTCTAGCTTCTATATACTTCAGTCTGTTTGAACTGGACTTATGTCGGTTAAACCTACGGTATGCATGCTGCTTTTGAGTAATGGCAGTTGCACAAGTCGACGTAAACCATTGGGGAGAGTGGGGCTTACTATAAAATTTCCGCATGGGAACATGCGCTTCGATTGCAGTTTTGAACCAGTCAGTGGTCTCGTTTGCACACTGTTCAGCAGGGAGAGAGAAAATATTTTTCCATGGAGCATCTCTAATTAGTTCCCTGATGGCTTCCCAGTCAGCCTTATTATAATATCTCGTTGTTTTGAGCACTGGCTCTTCAGTTTTGGGTCTAGAGTTTAGGGCGATTTCAACCATTATCACTGCATGATCAGCGTTCCCGAGTGGGCTGTGGGCCTTCGCTATGCAGTCATCGGGAACTGTGGTCAAAAACAGATCTAGAAGTGATGCGTGTTGTTCTTCCTGGTCAGGGAAACGGGTTGGAAACGTAACAATTTGTGATAGGGAGTGAGATATAGCGAAGCTATGGGTTGTGCTGCCCGCTGCATCTGTGTGAGCAGAGAATCCAAGCCAGTTTTTGTGGTGGACATTAAAGTCACCAAACACATGTATTTGTGCGCTAGTGTCGAGGGACAGTGCCGTGTCTATGCTGTCAGATACTTTGTTTATTATGGAGCAGTCCTGAGTCGAGGGAGAGCGGTAGAGAAAATAATAGTAGCTAATACTGTGTTGCACGTTTAGTCTAAAGCACATAAAGGCTTGATCATCTGTTTCTAGGTTTGTTTCTCTAGTCAAGGGAAGGGTATTACGAATGTAAACTCCAAGTCCGTGCATATGTCTGTCAGAGTCCTTACGGCAGAGTGGGAGATATCCAGGCATGTTAAAGTGGTTAGAGGGAATGGAGGAGTGTAGGTTAGTCTCACTTAGTGCTAAGATATCCGGGGTATTTGTTAAGAGAAATGCTTCAACATCAGCTAAGTTAGTTCTAAGCCCACGGATATTTGTGAATGAGAGCCTCAAGGGAGGAGGCAAGTTGAATTTGTTTGTCCCTAATCCTGGTTTAAGCTTATTTTTAGATTGTACTGTCGTCATATTTTTTTTTAAGAGTTTCGGTAAGGGGGAGCTAAGCAAGAGGTTATGCGGAGCTTCAGACATGCATCACAAGTAGACCATCAGCTGACCTTTCTCCAATTAGGATTGTGGCCTCAGGAAAGCCCACCGGGGATGAGTGCAGGGTCCCTTTCCATGCGCGTCATGGCACTGCAAACAACCCGATATTATTCAACTGTTGATGGAGCAGCCGCTCTAAGCGCTACCAAAGAGTTAGGGCTCCTGTACTACCAGTCCGGAACAGCAGCCAGGAACTGTCAATCCGGTACCCTCAACCCTTTAGGAGAAGGTCAACCCAATCTAACTGCTCAGGCATATCTTATACTCAAGCACTCCCAAATGTTCAGTTTTAGGGGTGGGGCATGCTGGGAATGGGGAAGAACGGCGTTCATTGCCCTAGCCAGGAAACAAGATCTACCGCTGGGTGTTTCTGTCGAATCACTGAGATAGTGTCTCTGCGCTTGTCTAATAGGCAAAGAAGGAGTATGGAAGCCGGGCGATAGACAGAGCCTATCTACTCCTTAAGCAATTTAGGTTTGCAAACCGGTGAATTTGTTTGAGTCACCAGCTCTAGGAAGGTTGTCATCCAAGACTGAAGAGGCCTCTCTCCCCTTTGGTTTAGTTTCAGAGTTTTCCTTCTCCTAGACGGATGATCTGGGAAGATCTACTGGGTCCGTCAGCCCTGAGAGGGTTTTCTCCGCGCCTAGGTTCTAATCCAGGTATTTCTGCGACCCCGCGTTGTTAGTGTTACTGGGTTAGTTTGTTGGGGATTATATCTACTGATTAGTTACACTCCTCAAAGTGATTTAGGGACATGCTATTTACTTGTTAATGGATAAAGGGGGTGGGTGAAGTTCATGCAGTGTAAGCGTCTATGTTTGTAAGAGGGCTTGTTAGGGAGGAGATAATGTGATTTTAGTCGTACCCTTTTTTTTTATTTTATTAATGTTAGCTTAGGTCTAGTATAGTGTTACAGTATGAGTAGGTATTAAGAATTGAGCTACGAGTTGTGCCCGAGCTATTTTAGATGAGAGGAGGGTTAAGATGTAAGTGCAATATAGCATGGATAAGACAGCAAGTATTGAGTCATGCGTAATTAGGTGAATAGATATATATGGGCAGGTTTTCAGTAGGTGCGAATAGAGTTGGAGTTGTAGGTATTTTTTAGTAAGAGTCATGGGGCGTTTTGCATAACAAGGAGTGTCGTTTCAATATCGTAATTAATCGTTGCAAAACTCGAGACAGTTGTGTAGTGCATATCGCTTTGTTTCTGGGTACTTTGGCTGTTAAGTACCTGCCTTTGTGTGCATAGGCTGTTAAGTCCCTTACTGGATAGGAATGAGCTGTAATGCATGCCTTAGAGGTAGAAATGTATAGATGTTTAGTGATGGTTATTAAAACAGTTTGCATGTGAGGGATTAGGGGCTGGAAGTTAGCGATTCAACTACAGATGCGGAGCACCGGAGCAATGTGGGAGTTTAGTGGCGGATAGGTTGGAAGGAGTAGATTGTTAGCGTTCAAGAGCAGAGGGGTTATTTATTTACAGATGGATTTCCATTAGGATTTTTGAGTTACAGGTAAGGTTTAGTCTGAAGAAGGGAGGAAATTTTTTTTTTTTTTTTTTTTTTTTTATGCATGCAGGTAAGACAAACGCAATCGTCTTGGAGGTAAAATGTATAGGATTTCGTAGCTAGCTATTGGGTTTTTCCCTCCCAGTTATAGGGACAGCTAATTCGTTGGGATTTGGGATTGTAGTCATTAAGGTCAGGCGCAGAGTGTTGCATCTATTCAGAAAATTAGCCCTAGTATCACAGCTGGGATTATGTGTATTGCAGTTAAAAATATAGTGCCAGTCAAATTATGAGCCACGTGCAGTGGTTTGGTATGGTATGGGTATCATGGAGGACACTTACATACAAGCAAGCGTACGGTGATTGCATATATTAAGTATACTACTTAAATAAAGTTCTTCTGTCTTCTATAGTAGAAAGAAAGGTGGTCCTAGCTCTGTTCTATATTCTTGCATAGGCTATTCGTTTTCGAGTAGAGTTCTGACCTTAAAAACGGCTCGCGTCGGACTAAGTGTTAGAGACCATTTTTACGCATATGTAATTAAAATGCATTAAATAAATACATTTAAAGAGAAGGTATACACAGTTGGTAAAAGCAAAACGAGAAATAAACAAACAAAGTGAATAAATAAATAAAAAATAAAGTAATAAGAAACGACTCGCATGGAAGCAAAGAGTTAAAGACAATATATGCGCATATAGTTAAAATACATTAGTCAAAATTTTAGGAAAAAAAAAAAAAAAAAAAAAAAAAAGCAGTTGCCATTTTGGTAATATTAGGATTTGTTAAATTAAACTTAGCTTATATTGTTTGCCCATTTTCAAAATTTTCGCGTCTGTCAGCGAGCGAACCCTGCTTAGTGTGTCGGCTTCACTTCCTTTCCCCGGATTTTATATCTATTTATAGTTTAGTGCGCACATGTGTATGGTAATTTTACTTTTTTTTTTTTTCTTTTTCCCTTTTATTCTTTATTCTTTTTTATTTTTTTATTTAGGTTAATCTTCTGCCTTCTATAGTAGTAAGAAAGTTGGTCCTAGCTCTGTTCTATATTCTTGCATAGGCTATTCGTTTTCGAGTAGAGTTCTTCTGACCTTAAAAACGGCTCGCGTCGGACTAAGTGTTAGAGACCATTTTTACGCATATGTAATTAAAATGCATTAAATAAATACATTTAAAGAGAAGGTATACACAGTTGGTAAAAGCAAAACGAGAAATAAACAAACAAAGTGAATAAATAAATAAAAAATAAAGTAATAAGAAACGACTCGCATGGAAGCAAAGAGTTAAAGACAATATATGCGCATATAGTTAAAATACATTAGTCAAAATTTTAGGAAAAAAAAAAAAAAAAAAAAAAAAAAAAAGCAGTTGCCATTTTGGTAATATTAGGATTTGTTAAATTAAACTTAGCTTATATTGTTTGCCCATTTTCAAAATTTTCGCGTCTGTCAGCGAGCGAACCCTGCTTAGTGTGTCGGCTTCACTTCCTTTCCCCGGATTTTATATCTATTTATAGTTTAGTGCGCACATGTGTATGGTAATTTTACTTTTTTTTTTTTTCTTTTTCCCTTTTATTCTTTATTCTTTTTTATTTTTTTATTTAGGTTAATCTTCTGCCTTCTATAGTAGTAAGAAAGTTGGTCCTAGCTCTGTTCTATATTCTTGCATAGGCTATTCGTTTTCGAGTAGAGTTCTTCTGACCTTAAAAACGGCTCGCGTCGGACTAAGTGTTAGAGACCATTTTTACGCATATGTAATTAAAATGCATTAAATAAATACATTTAAAGAGAAGGTATACACAGTTGGTAAAAGCAAAACGAGAAATAAACAAACAAAGTGAATAAATAAATAAAAAATAAAGTAATAAGAAACGACTCGCATGGAAGCAAAGAGTTAAAGACAATATATGCGCATATAGTTAAAATACATTAGTCAAAATTTTAGGAAAAAAAAAAAAAAAAAAAAAAAAAAAAGCAGTTGCCATTTTGGTAATATTAGGATTTGTTAAATTAAACTTAGCTTATATTGTTTGCCCATTTTCAAAATTTTCGCGTCTGTCAGCGAGCGAACCCTGCTTAGTGTGTCGGCTTCACTTCCTTTCCCCGGATTTTATATCTATTTATAGTTTAGTGCGCACATGTGTATGGTAATTTTACTTTTTTTTTTTTTTCTTTTTCCCTTTTATTCTTTATTCTTTTTTATTTTTTTATTTAGGTTAATCTTCTGCCTTCTATAGTAGTAAGAAAGTTGGTCCTAGCTCTGTTCTATATTCTTGCATAGGCTATTCGTTTTCGAGTAGAGTTCTTCTGACCTTAAAAACGGCTCGCGTCGGACTAAGTGTTAGAGACCATTTTTACGCATATGTAATTAAAATGCATTAAATAAATACATTTAAAGAGAAGGTATACACAGTTGGTAAAAGCAAAACGAGAAATAAACAAACAAAGTGAATAAATAAATAAAAAATAAAGTAATAAGAAACGACTCGCATGGAAGCAAAGAGTTAAAGACAATATATGCGCATATAGTTAAAATACATTAGTCAAAATTTTAGGAAAAAAAAAAAAAAAAAAAAAAAAAAGCAGTTGCCATTTTGGTAATATTAGGATTTGTTAAATTAAACTTAGCTTATATTGTTTGCCCATTTTCAAAATTTTCGCGTCTGTCAGCGAGCGAACCCTGCTTAGTGTGTCGGCTTCACTTCCTTTCCCCGGATTTTATATCTATTTATAGTTTAGTGCGCACATGTGTATGGTAATTTTACTTTTTTTTTTTCTTTTTCCCTTTTATTCTTTATTCTTTTTTATTTTTTTATTTAGGTTAATCTTCTGCCTTCTATAGTAGTAAGAAAGTTGGTCCTAGCTCTGTTCTATATTCTTGCATAGGCTATTCGTTTTCGAGTAGAGTTCTTCTGACCTTAAAAACGGCTCGCGTCGGACTAAGTGTTAGAGACCATTTTTACGCATATGTAATTAAAATGCATTAAATAAATACATTTAAAGAGAAGGTATACACAGTTGGTAAAAGCAAAACGAGAAATAAACAAACAAAGTGAATAAATAAATAAAAAATAAAGTAATAAGAAACGACTCGCATGGAAGCAAAGAGTTAAAGACAATATATGCGCATATAGTTAAAATACATTAGTCAAAATTTTAGGAAAAAAAAAAAAAAAAAAAAAAAAAAAAGCAGTTGCCATTTTGGTAATATTAGGATTTGTTAAATTAAACTTAGCTTATATTGTTTGCCCATTTTCAAAATTTTCGCGTCTGTCAGCGAGCGAACCCTGCTTAGTGTGTCGGCTTCACTTCCTTTCCCCGGATTTTATATCTATTTATAGTTTAGTGCGCACATGTGTATGGTAATTTTACTTTTTTTTTTTTTCTTTTTCCCTTTTATTCTTTATTCTTTTTTATTTTTTTATTTAGGTTAATCTTCTGCCTTCTATAGTAGTAAGAAAGTTGGTCCTAGCTCTGTTCTATATTCTTGCATAGGCTATTCGTTTTCGAGTAGAGTTCTTCTGACCTTAAAAACGGCTCGCGTCGGACTAAGTGTTAGAGACCATTTTTACGCATATGTAATTAAAATGCATTAAATAAATACATTTAAAGAGAAGGTATACACAGTTGGTAAAAGCAAAACGAGAAATAAACAAACAAAGTGAATAAATAAATAAAAAATAAAGTAATAAGAAACGACTCGCATGGAAGCAAAGAGTTAAAGACAATATATGCGCATATAGTTAAAATACATTAGTCAAAATTTTAGGAAAAAAAAAAAAAAAAAAAAAAAAAAAAGCAGTTGCCATTTTGGTAATATTAGGATTTGTTAAATTAAACTTAGCTTATATTGTTTGCCCATTTTCAAAATTTTCGCGTCTGTCAGCGAGCGAACCCTGCTTAGTGTGTCGGCTTCACTTCCTTTCCCCGGATTTTATATCTATTTATAGTTTAGTGCGCACATGTGTATGGTAATTTTACTTTTTTTTTTTTTCTTTTTCCCTTTTATTCTTTATTCTTTTTTATTTTTTTATTTAGGTTAATCTTCTGCCTTCTATAGTAGTAAGAAAGTTGGTCCTAGCTCTGTTCTATATTCTTGCATAGGCTATTCGTTTTCGAGTAGAGTTCTTCTGACCTTAAAAACGGCTCGCGTCGGACTAAGTGTTAGAGACCATTTTTACGCATATGTAATTAAAATGCATTAAATAAATACATTTAAAGAGAAGGTATACACAGTTGGTAAAAGCAAAACGAGAAATAAACAAACAAAGTGAATAAATAAATAAAAAATAAAGTAATAAGAAACGACTCGCATGGAAGCAAAGAGTTAAAGACAATATATGCGCATATAGTTAAAATACATTAGTCAAAATTTTAGGAAAAAAAAAAAAAAAAAAAAAAAAAAAGCAGTTGCCATTTTGGTAATATTAGGATTTGTTAAATTAAACTTAGCTTATATTGTTTGCCCATTTTCAAAATTTTCGCGTCTGTCAGCGAGCGAACCCTGCTTAGTGTGTCGGCTTCACTTCCTTTCCCCGGATTTTATATCTATTTATAGTTTAGTGCGCACATGTGTATGGTAATTTTACTTTTTTTTTTTTTTCTTTTTCCCTTTTATTCTTTATTCTTTTTTATTTTTTTATTTAGGTTAATCTTCTGCCTTCTATAGTAGTAAGAAAGTTGGTCCTAGCTCTGTTCTATATTCTTGCATAGGCTATTCGTTTTCGAGTAGAGTTCTTCTGACCTTAAAAACGGCTCGCGTCGGACTAAGTGTTAGAGACCATTTTTACGCATATGTAATTAAAATGCATTAAATAAATACATTTAAAGAGAAGGTATACACAGTTGGTAAAAGCAAAACGAGAAATAAACAAACAAAGTGAATAAATAAATAAAAAATAAAGTAATAAGAAACGACTCGCATGGAAGCAAAGAGTTAAAGACAATATATGCGCATATAGTTAAAATACATTAGTCAAAATTTTAGGAAAAAAAAAAAAAAAAAAAAAAAAAAAAAAGCAGTTGCCATTTTGGTAATATTAGGATTTGTTAAATTAAACTTAGCTTATATTGTTTGCCCATTTTCAAAATTTTCGCGTCTGTCAGCGAGCGAACCCTGCTTAGTGTGTCGGCTTCACTTCCTTTCCCCGGATTTTATATCTATTTATAGTTTAGTGCGCACATGTGTATGGTAATTTTACTTTTTTTTTTTCTTTTTCCCTTTTATTCTTTATTCTTTTTTATTTTTTTATTTAGGTTAATCTTCTGCCTTCTATAGTAGTAAGAAAGTTGGTCCTAGCTCTGTTCTATATTCTTGCATAGGCTATTCGTTTTCGAGTAGAGTTCTTCTGACCTTAAAAACGGCTCGCGTCGGACTAAGTGTTAGAGACCATTTTTACGCATATGTAATTAAAATGCATTAAATAAATACATTTAAAGAGAAGGTATACACAGTTGGTAAAAGCAAAACGAGAAATAAACAAACAAAGTGAATAAATAAATAAAAAATAAAGTAATAAGAAACGACTCGCATGGAAGCAAAGAGTTAAAGACAATATATGCGCATATAGTTAAAATACATTAGTCAAAATTTTAGGAAAAAAAAAAAAAAAAAAAAAAAAAAAAAAGCAGTTGCCATTTTGGTAATATTAGGATTTGTTAAATTAAACTTAGCTTATATTGTTTGCCCATTTTCAAAATTTTCGCGTCTGTCAGCGAGCGAACCCTGCTTAGTGTGTCGGCTTCACTTCCTTTCCCCGGATTTTATATCTATTTATAGTTTAGTGCGCACATGTGTATGGTAATTTTACTTTTTTTTTTTTTCTTTTTCCCTTTTATTCTTTATTCTTTTTTATTTTTTTATTTAGGTTAATCTTCTGCCTTCTATAGTAGTAAGAAAGTTGGTCCTAGCTCTGTTCTATATTCTTGCATAGGCTATTCGTTTTCGAGTAGAGTTCTTCTGACCTTAAAAACGGCTCGCGTCGGACTAAGTGTTAGAGACCATTTTTACGCATATGTAATTAAAATGCATTAAATAAATACATTTAAAGAGAAGGTATACACAGTTGGTAAAAGCAAAACGAGAAATAAACAAACAAAGTGAATAAATAAATAAAAAATAAAGTAATAAGAAACGACTCGCATGGAAGCAAAGAGTTAAAGACAATATATGCGCATATAGTTAAAATACATTAGTCAAAATTTTAGGAAAAAAAAAAAAAAAAAAAAAAAAAAAAAGCAGTTGCCATTTTGGTAATATTAGGATTTGTTAAATTAAACTTAGCTTATATTGTTTGCCCATTTTCAAAATTTTCGCGTCTGTCAGCGAGCGAACCCTGCTTAGTGTGTCGGCTTCACTTCCTTTCCCCGGATTTTATATCTATTTATAGTTTAGTGCGCACATGTGTATGGTAATTTTACTTTTTTTTTTTTTTCTTTTTCCCTTTTATTCTTTATTCTTTTTTATTTTTTTATTTAGGTTAATCTTCTGCCTTCTATAGTAGTAAGAAAGTTGGTCCTAGCTCTGTTCTATATTCTTGCATAGGCTATTCGTTTTCGAGTAGAGTTCTGACCTTAAAAACGGCTCGCGTCGGACTAAGTGTTAGAGACCATTTTTACGCATATGTAATTAAAATGCATTAAATAAATACATTTAAAGAGAAGGTATACACAGTTGGTAAAAGCAAAACGAGAAATAAACAAACAAAGTGAATAAATAAATAAAAAATAAAGTAATAAGAAACGACTCGCATGGAAGCAAAGAGTTAAAGACAATATATGCGCATATAGTTAAAATACATTAGTCAAAATTTTAGGAAAAAAAAAAAAAAAAAAAAAAAAAAAAAAAAGCAGTTGCCATTTTGGTAATATTAGGATTTGTTAAATTAAACTTAGCTTATATTGTTTGCCCATTTTCAAAATTTTCGCGTCTGTCAGCGAGCGAACCCTGCTTAGTGTGTCGGCTTCACTTCCTTTCCCCGGATTTTATATCTATTTATAGTTTAGTGCGCACATGTGTATGGTAATTTTACTTTTTTTTTTTCTTTTTCCCTTTTATTCTTTATTCTTTTTTATTTTTTTATTTAGGTTAATCTTCTGCCTTCTATAGTAGTAAGAAAGTTGGTCCTAGCTCTGTTCTATATTCTTGCATAGGCTATTCGTTTTCGAGTAGAGTTCTTCTGACCTTAAAAACGGCTCGCGTCGGACTAAGTGTTAGAGACCATTTTTACGCATATGTAATTAAAATGCATTAAATAAATACATTTAAAGAGAAGGTATACACAGTTGGTAAAAGCAAAACGAGAAATAAACAAACAAAGTGAATAAATAAATAAAAAATAAAGTAATAAGAAACGACTCGCATGGAAGCAAAGAGTTAAAGACAATATATGCGCATATAGTTAAAATACATTAGTCAAAATTTTAGGAAAAAAAAAAAAAAAAAAAAAAAAAAAAAAAAAGCAGTTGCCATTTTGGTAATATTAGGATTTGTTAAATTAAACTTAGCTTATATTGTTTGCCCATTTTCAAAATTTTCGCGTCTGTCAGCGAGCGAACCCTGCTTAGTGTGTCGGCTTCACTTCCTTTCCCCGGATTTTATATCTATTTATAGTTTAGTGCGCACATGTGTATGGTAATTTTACTTTTTTTTTTTTTCTTTTTCCCTTTTATTCTTTATTCTTTTTTATTTTTTTATTTAGGTTAATCTTCTGCCTTCTATAGTAGTAAGAAAGTTGGTCCTAGCTCTGTTCTATATTCTTGCATAGGCTATTCGTTTTCGAGTAGAGTTCTTCTGACCTTAAAAACGGCTCGCGTCGGACTAAGTGTTAGAGACCATTTTTACGCATATGTAATTAAAATGCATTAAATAAATACATTTAAAGAGAAGGTATACACAGTTGGTAAAAGCAAAACGAGAAATAAACAAACAAAGTGAATAAATAAATAAAAAATAAAGTAATAAGAAACGACTCGCATGGAAGCAAAGAGTTAAAGACAATATATGCGCATATAGTTAAAATACATTAGTCAAAATTTTAGGAAAAAAAAAAAAAAAAAAAAAAAAGCAGTTGCCATTTTGGTAATATTAGGATTTGTTAAATTAAACTTAGCTTATATTGTTTGCCCATTTTCAAAATTTTCGCGTCTGTCAGCGAGCGAACCCTGCTTAGTGTGTCGGCTTCACTTCCTTTCCCCGGATTTTATATCTATTTATAGTTTAGTGCGCACATGTGTATGGTAATTTTACTTTTTTTTTTTTTTCTTTTTCCCTTTTATTCTTTATTCTTTTTTATTTTTTTATTTAGGTTAATCTTCTGCCTTCTATAGTAGTAAGAAAGTTGGTCCTAGCTCTGTTCTATATTCTTGCATAGGCTATTCGTTTTCGAGTAGAGTTCTTCTGACCTTAAAAACGGCTCGCGTCGGACTAAGTGTTAGAGACCATTTTTACGCATATGTAATTAAAATGCATTAAATAAATACATTTAAAGAGAAGGTATACACAGTTGGTAAAAGCAAAACGAGAAATAAACAAACAAAGTGAATAAATAAATAAAAAATAAAGTAATAAGAAACGACTCGCATGGAAGCAAAGAGTTAAAGACAATATATGCGCATATAGTTAAAATACATTAGTCAAAATTTTAGGAAAAAAAAAAAAAAAAAAAAAAAAAAAAAAAAGCAGTTGCCATTTTGGTAATATTAGGATTTGTTAAATTAAACTTAGCTTATATTGTTTGCCCATTTTCAAAATTTTCGCGTCTGTCAGCGAGCGAACCCTGCTTAGTGTGTCGGCTTCACTTCCTTTCCCCGGATTTTATATCTATTTATAGTTTAGTGCGCACATGTGTATGGTAATTTTACTTTTTTTTTTTCTTTTTCCCTTTTATTCTTTATTCTTTTTTATTTTTTTATTTAGGTTAATCTTCTGCCTTCTATAGTAGTAAGAAAGTTGGTCCTAGCTCTGTTCTATATTCTTGCATAGGCTATTCGTTTTCGAGTAGAGTTCTTCTGACCTTAAAAACGGCTCGCGTCGGACTAAGTGTTAGAGACCATTTTTACGCATATGTAATTAAAATGCATTAAATAAATACATTTAAAGAGAAGGTATACACAGTTGGTAAAAGCAAAACGAGAAATAAACAAACAAAGTGAATAAATAAATAAAAAATAAAGTAATAAGAAACGACTCGCATGGAAGCAAAGAGTTAAAGACAATATATGCGCATATAGTTAAAATACATTAGTCAAAATTTTAGGAAAAAAAAAAAAAAAAAAAAAAAGCAGTTGCCATTTTGGTAATATTAGGATTTGTTAAATTAAACTTAGCTTATATTGTTTGCCCATTTTCAAAATTTTCGCGTCTGTCAGCGAGCGAACCCTGCTTAGTGTGTCGGCTTCACTTCCTTTCCCCGGATTTTATATCTATTTATAGTTTAGTGCGCACATGTGTATGGTAATTTTACTTTTTTTTTTTTTTCTTTTTCCCTTTTATTCTTTATTCTTTTTTATTTTTTTATTTAGGTTAATCTTCTGCCTTCTATAGTAGTAAGAAAGTTGGTCCTAGCTCTGTTCTATATTCTTGCATAGGCTATTCGTTTTCGAGTAGAGTTCTTCTGACCTTAAAAACGGCTCGCGTCGGACTAAGTGTTAGAGACCATTTTTACGCATATGTAATTAAAATGCATTAAATAAATACATTTAAAGAGAAGGTATACACAGTTGGTAAAAGCAAAACGAGAAATAAACAAACAAAGTGAATAAATAAATAAAAAATAAAGTAATAAGAAACGACTCGCATGGAAGCAAAGAGTTAAAGACAATATATGCGCATATAGTTAAAATACATTAGTCAAAATTTTAGGAAAAAAAAAAAAAAAAAAAAAAAAAAAAAAAGCAGTTGCCATTTTGGTAATATTAGGATTTGTTAAATTAAACTTAGCTTATATTGTTTGCCCATTTTCAAAATTTTCGCGTCTGTCAGCGAGCGAACCCTGCTTAGTGTGTCGGCTTCACTTCCTTTCCCCGGATTTTATATCTATTTATAGTTTAGTGCGCACATGTGTATGGTAATTTTACTTTTTTTTTTTTTCTTTTTCCCTTTTATTCTTTATTCTTTTTTATTTTTTTATTTAGGTTAATCTTCTGCCTTCTATAGTAGTAAGAAAGTTGGTCCTAGCTCTGTTCTATATTCTTGCATAGGCTATTCGTTTTCGAGTAGAGTTCTTCTGACCTTAAAAACGGCTCGCGTCGGACTAAGTGTTAGAGACCATTTTTACGCATATGTAATTAAAATGCATTAAATAAATACATTTAAAGAGAAGGTATACACAGTTGGTAAAAGCAAAACGAGAAATAAACAAACAAAGTGAATAAATAAATAAAAAATAAAGTAATAAGAAACGACTCGCATGGAAGCAAAGAGTTAAAGACAATATATGCGCATATAGTTAAAATACATTAGTCAAAATTTTAGGAAAAAAAAAAAAAAAAAAAAAAAAAAAAAAAAAAAAGCAGTTGCCATTTTGGTAATATTAGGATTTGTTAAATTAAACTTAGCTTATATTGTTTGCCCATTTTCAAAATTTTCGCGTCTGTCAGCGAGCGAACCCTGCTTAGTGTGTCGGCTTCACTTCCTTTCCCCGGATTTTATATCTATTTATAGTTTAGTGCGCACATGTGTATGGTAATTTTACTTTTTTTTTTTTTCTTTTTCCCTTTTATTCTTTATTCTTTTTTATTTTTTTATTTAGGTTAATCTTCTGCCTTCTATAGTAGTAAGAAAGTTGGTCCTAGCTCTGTTCTATATTCTTGCATAGGCTATTCGTTTTCGAGTAGAGTTCTTCTGACCTTAAAAACGGCTCGCGTCGGACTAAGTGTTAGAGACCATTTTTACGCATATGTAATTAAAATGCATTAAATAAATACATTTAAAGAGAAGGTATACACAGTTGGTAAAAGCAAAACGAGAAATAAACAAACAAAGTGAATAAATAAATAAAAAATAAAGTAATAAGAAACGACTCGCATGGAAGCAAAGAGTTAAAGACAATATATGCGCATATAGTTAAAATACATTAGTCAAAATTTTAGGAAAAAAAAAAAAAAAAAAAAAAAAAAAAAAAGCAGTTGCCATTTTGGTAATATTAGGATTTGTTAAATTAAACTTAGCTTATATTGTTTGCCCATTTTCAAAATTTTCGCGTCTGTCAGCGAGCGAACCCTGCTTAGTGTGTCGGCTTCACTTCCTTTCCCCGGATTTTATATCTATTTATAGTTTAGTGCGCACATGTGTATGGTAATTTTACTTTTTTTTTTTTTCTTTTTCCCTTTTATCCTTTATTCTTTTTTATTTTTTTATTTAGGTTAATCTTCTGCCTTCTATAGTAGTAAGAAAGTTGGTCCTAGCTCTGTTCTATATTCTTGCATAGGCTATTCGTTTTCGAGTAGAGTTCTTCTGACCTTAAAAACGGCTCGCGTCGGACTAAGTGTTAGAGACCATTTTTACGCATATGTAATTAAAATGCATTAAATAAATACATTTAAAGAGAAGGTATACACAGTTGGTAAAAGCAAAACGAGAAATAAACAAACAAAGTGAATAAATAAATAAAAAATAAAGTAATAAGAAACGACTCGCATGGAAGCAAAGAGTTAAAGACAATATATGCGCATATAGTTAAAATACATTAGTCAAAATTTTAGGAAAAAAAAAAAAAAAAAAAAAAAAAAAAAGCAGTTGCCATTTTGGTAATATTAGGATTTGTTAAATTAAACTTAGCTTATATTGTTTGCCCATTTTCAAAATTTTCGCGTCTGTCAGCGAGCGAACCCTGCTTAGTGTGTCGGCTTCACTTCCTTTCCCCGGATTTTATATCTATTTATAGTTTAGTGCGCACATGTGTATGGTAATTTTACTTTTTTTTTTTTTCTTTTTCCCTTTTATTCTTTATTCTTTTTTATTTTTTTATTTAGGTTAATCTTCTGCCTTCTATAGTAGTAAGAAAGTTGGTCCTAGCTCTGTTCTATATTCTTGCATAGGCTATTCGTTTTCGAGTAGAGTTCTTCTGACCTTAAAAACGGCTCGCGTCGGACTAAGTGTTAGAGACCATTTTTACGCATATGTAATTAAAATGCATTAAATAAATACATTTAAAGAGAAGGTATACACAGTTGGTAAAAGCAAAACGAGAAATAAACAAACAAAGTGAATAAATAAATAAAAAATAAAGTAATAAGAAACGACTCGCATGGAAGCAAAGAGTTAAAGACAATATATGCGCATATAGTTAAAATACATTAGTCAAAATTTTAGGAAAAAAAAAAAAAAAAAAAAAAAAAAGCAGTTGCCATTTTGGTAATATTAGGATTTGTTAAATTAAACTTAGCTTATATTGTTTGCCCATTTTCAAAATTTTCGCGTCTGTCAGCGAGCGAACCCTGCTTAGTGTGTCGGCTTCACTTCCTTTCCCCGGATTTTATATCTATTTATAGTTTAGTGCGCACATGTGTATGGTAATTTTACTTTTTTTTTTTTTTCTTTTTCCCTTTTATTCTTTATTCTTTTTTATTTTTTTATTTAGGTTAATCTTCTGCCTTCTATAGTAGTAAGAAAGTTGGTCCTAGCTCTGTTCTATATTCTTGCATAGGCTATTCGTTTTCGAGTAGAGTTCTTCTGACCTTAAAAACGGCTCGCGTCGGACTAAGTGTTAGAGACCATTTTTACGCATATGTAATTAAAATGCATTAAATAAATACATTTAAAGAGAAGGTATACACAGTTGGTAAAAGCAAAACGAGAAATAAACAAACAAAGTGAATAAATAAATAAAAAATAAAGTAATAAGAAACGACTCGCATGGAAGCAAAGAGTTAAAGACAATATATGCGCATATAGTTAAAATACATTAGTCAAAATTTTAGGAAAAAAAAAAAAAAAAAAAAAAAAAAAAAAAGCAGTTGCCATTTTGGTAATATTAGGATTTGTTAAATTAAACTTAGCTTATATTGTTTGCCCATTTTCAAAATTTTCGCGTCTGTCAGCGAGCGAACCCTGCTTAGTGTGTCGGCTTCACTTCCTTTCCCCGGATTTTATATCTATTTATAGTTTAGTGCGCACATGTGTATGGTAATTTTACTTTTTTTTTTTTTCTTTTTCCCTTTTATTCTTTATTCTTTTTTATTTTTTTATTTAGGTTAATCTTCTGCCTTCTATAGTAGTAAGAAAGTTGGTCCTAGCTCTGTTCTATATTCTTGCATAGGCTATTCGTTTTCGAGTAGAGTTCTTCTGACCTTAAAAACGGCTCGCGTCGGACTAAGTGTTAGAGACCATTTTTACGCATATGTAATTAAAATGCATTAAATAAATACATTTAAAGAGAAGGTATACACAGTTGGTAAAAGCAAAACGAGAAATAAACAAACAAAGTGAATAAATAAATAAAAAATAAAGTAATAAGAAACGACTCGCATGGAAGCAAAGAGTTAAAGACAATATATGCGCATATAGTTAAAATACATTAGTCAAAATTTTAGGAAAAAAAAAAAAAAAAAAAAAAAAAAAAAAAAAAAAGCAGTTGCCATTTTGGTAATATTAGGATTTGTTAAATTAAACTTAGCTTATATTGTTTGCCCATTTTCAAAATTTTCGCGTCTGTCAGCGAGCGAACCCTGCTTAGTGTGTCGGCTTCACTTCCTTTCCCCGGATTTTATATCTATTCATAGTTTAGTGCGCACATGTGTATGGTAATTTTACTTTTTTTTTTTTTCTTTTTCCCTTTTATTCTTTATTCTTTTTTATTTTTTTATTTAGGTTAATCTTCTGCCTTCTATAGTAGTAAGAAAGTTGGTCCTAGCTCTGTTCTATATTCTTGCATAGGCTATTCGTTTTCGAGTAGAGTTCTTCTGACCTTAAAAACGGCTCGCGTCGGACTAAGTGTTAGAGACCATTTTTACGCATATGTAATTAAAATGCATTAAATAAATACATTTAAAGAGAAGGTATACACAGTTGGTAAAAGCAAAACGAGAAATAAACAAACAAAGTGAATAAATAAATAAAAAATAAAGTAATAAGAAACGACTCGCATGGAAGCAAAGAGTTAAAGACAATATATGCGCATATAGTTAAAATACATTAGTCAAAATTTTAGGAAAAAAAAAAAAAAAAAAAAAAAAAAAAAGCAGTTGCCATTTTGGTAATATTAGGATTTGTTAAATTAAACTTAGCTTATATTGTTTGCCCATTTTCAAAATTTTCGCGTCTGTCAGCGAGCGAACCCTGCTTAGTGTGTCGGCTTCACTTCCTTTCCCCGGATTTTATATCTATTTATAGTTTAGTGCGCACATGTGTATGGTAATTTTACTTTTTTTTTTCTTTTTCCCTTTTATTCTTTATTCTTTTTTATTTTTTTATTTAGGTTAATCTTCTGCCTTCTATAGTAGTAAGAAAGTTGGTCCTAGCTCTGTTCTATATTCTTGCATAGGCTATTCGTTTTCGAGTAGAGTTCTTCTGACCTTAAAAACGGCTCGCGTCGGACTAAGTGTTAGAGACCATTTTTACGCATATGTAATTAAAATGCATTAAATAAATACATTTAAAGAGAAGGTATACACAGTTGGTAAAAGCAAAACGAGAAATAAACAAACAAAGTGAATAAATAAATAAAAAATAAAGTAATAAGAAACGACTCGCATGGAAGCAAAGAGTTAAAGACAATATATGCGCATATAGTTAAAATACATTAGTCAAAATTTTAGGAAAAAAAAAAAAAAAAAAAAAAAAAAAAAGCAGTTGCCATTTTGGTAATATTAGGATTTGTTAAATTAAACTTAGCTTATATTGTTTGCCCATTTTCAAAATTTTCGCGTCTGTCAGCGAGCGAACCCTGCTTAGTGTGTCGGCTTCACTTCCTTTCCCCGGATTTTATATCTATTTATAGTTTAGTGCGCACATGTGTATGGTAATTTTACTTTTTTTTTTTTCTTTTTCCCTTTTATTCTTTATTCTTTTTTATTTTTTTATTTAGGTTAATCTTCTGCCTTCTATAGTAGTAAGAAAGTTGGTCCTAGCTCTGTTCTATATTCTTGCATAGGCTATTCGTTTTCGAGTAGAGTTCTGACCTTAAAAACGGCTCGCGTCGGACTAAGTGTTAGAGACCATTTTTACGCATATGTAATTAAAATGCATTAAATAAATACATTTAAAGAGAAGGTATACACAGTTGGTAAAAGCAAAACGAGAAATAAACAAACAAAGTGAATAAATAAATAAAAAATAAAGTAATAAGAAACGACTCGCATGGAAGCAAAGAGTTAAAGACAATATATGCGCATATAGTTAAAATACATTAGTCAAAATTTTAGGAAAAAAAAAAAAAAAAAAAAAAAAAAAAAAAGCAGTTGCCATTTTGGTAATATTAGGATTTGTTAAATTAAACTTAGCTTATATTGTTTGCCCATTTTCAAAATTTTCGCGTCTGTCAGCGAGCGAACCCTGCTTAGTGTGTCGGCTTCACTTCCTTTCCCCGGATTTTATATCTATTTATAGTTTAGTGCGCACATGTGTATGGTAATTTTACTTTTTTTTTTTTTCTTTTTCCCTTTTATTCTTTATTCTTTTTTATTTTTTTATTTAGGTTAATCTTCTGCCTTCTATAGTAGTAAGAAAGTTGGTCCTAGCTCTGTTCTATATTCTTGCATAGGCTATTCGTTTTCGAGTAGAGTTCTTCTGACCTTAAAAACGGCTCGCGTCGGACTAAGTGTTAGAGACCATTTTTACGCATATGTAATTAAAATGCATTAAATAAATACATTTAAAAAGAAGGTATACACAGTTGGTAAAAGCAAAACGAGAAATAAACAAACAAAGTGAATAAATAAATAAAAAATAAAGTAATAAGAAACGACTCGCATGGAAGCAAAGAGTTAAAGACAATATATGCGCATATAGTTAAAATACATTAGTCAAAATTTTAGGAAAAAAAAAAAAAAAAAAAAAAAGCAGTTGCCATTTTGGTAATATTAGGATTTGTTAAATTAAACTTAGCTTATATTGTTTGCCCATTTTCAAAATTTTCGCGTCTGTCAGCGAGCGAACCCTGCTTAGTGTGTCGGCTTCACTTCCTTTCCCCGGATTTTATATCTATTTATAGTTTAGTGCGCACATGTGTATGGTAATTTTACTTTTTTTTTTTTCTTTTTCCCTTTTATTCTTTATTCTTTTTTATTTTTTTATTTAGGTTAATCTTCTGCCTTCTATAGTAGTAAGAAAGTTGGTCCTAGCTCTGTTCTATATTCTTGCATAGGCTATTCGTTTTCGAGTAGAGTTCTGACCTTAAAAACGGCTCGCGTCGGACTAAGTGTTAGAGACCATTTTTACGCATATGTAATTAAAATGCATTAAATAAATACATTTAAAGAGAAGGTATACACAGTTGGTAAAAGCAAAACGAGAAATAAACAAACAAAGTGAATAAATAAATAAAAAATAAAGTAATAAGAAACGACTCGCATGGAAGCAAAGAGTTAAAGACAATATATGCGCATATAGTTAAAATACATTAGTCAAAATTTTAGAAAAAAAAAAAAAAAAAAAAAAAAAAAAAAAAAAAGCAGTTGCCATTTTGGTAATATTAGGATTTGTTAAATTAAACTTAGCTTATATTGTTTGCCCATTTTCAAAATTTTCGCGTCTGTCAGCGAGCGAACCCTGCTTAAACAAAAAATACCTTTACTAAAGTTATGGTTTTCAGTAGTAAAAAAAAACGATTGAATTTATTTTTGATTTTTTTTAAATGAAAATAAAGCATCGTAAAATATAACAATTAAAAAGTTTTTTTACCGGAACATTACGATAAAACCCCATAAAACCTTTATTAATGAATTTGATATAACCCAAAGAAAAATAAATTTCTCAAACCACCAATATTATCATTGAATTAAGCATTGTTTATTTAATATTTCCCCCCCCCCCAAATATTATCATTGCAAAAAATATTTCTACTTTTTTTTAATTACAGGTTTCGCATAATTTTTATATGTAAGATTTTAATACCTTCCTTGTTTAAATGAATGTGAAACTTTCAGCGTAACATAATTTTTATATGATATGAAACAATAATTAAAAAAAAAAATTAAAACAGGAACATAGAAAAATAATTAAAATAAAAAATGGTAAAAATTATACAAGCGTTCAGGATAGGAATGTACGGGTGCACGTCTGGGTGAAAAAAAAAACCAAAAAAAAAACTAGTATCCCCTTCCTCCCGTTTAATTACATGACGTTATTTTCGCAGTCTTTCGACTAGCTGAAATTTTGAGCTCACGTATATTCCGTGTTTACAAAACTTTCGTTTGTTACGCTTTTGCGAACGGTAGAATCACTCGGTTTTGGGGCTAATTAAGCTACTTTTTGCACAAACAAGGTTTTTTTAATTTTTTTTTTTATTTAATTTAATATCTTAGGACTTTACTTTACTAATTATCTTTAAAATAGACCCAGAAAACTAATACTTTTTCACAACCGCCTACGTGAGCTCGACGAATACTCGGCGGATGGCAGCGATCAGGCTGTGTTTGGTGTTGTGGGATGTCATGTTGGTGATGTTATCGACGTATGACTAAACAAAGTAGTCCAGCAGGTTCAGGTAGGGGGAGGAGAGGGCAGCGAAAGAAGAGTACAAAGTAGAAATATTCCTTATGAAACTAAGCCTGGGTCTCTTTGGTCTTGTGGGCCGGCGCCAAGACCTATTGCCAACCCAGGGTTCACCACCGGTAACTTGATAGCATCAGGGACCACCACACACTTCAACACAACTAGGTAAACTTTGGTATTGACTTTCAAGCCGACTTCGAAGATGCGAGATGGCATGGTATGCCCCTCACTTAAAACCACATCACAAACCATAACCGTGGCCGGAAACTTTGTTTTCATCGCCCTGGCACCTCTTTGTTATTCGTGGCAATTAAGCGATGCATTCGAGGGTGCTAACAACGGCCCTGTTGTCATAACTTGGATTGGTAGAGAGTATGAGTTGTACAGCGGTGCATCTCTGATCTCGCGTGTGGAACATTGTATCACTATCAGACCTGATAGAAGGCTTCTATCGCTCTTGGGACTTTTACACAACTGGCCAACTAGTAGATGGTCTGCAAAAGAAAAAAAAAAACGGTTTTCATCAAACGGAAATGGAATCATGTCGTCTTTTCTTGGGGAAAATTTTATCGTTTCACTCTATATAAAAAAGCCCTTGATCTAGTAGCATAAACATTATTTAGGGATTCTTTGAATCCCTCGAAATTGCTGAGGCATATCTTTTTTATGTATGTTTTTCTAAGAAAGCATTGATAGTTCCGGATTAATATTGTCATGGTAGGTGTTCGGCTGAGCTACAATCTCTGTCTTACCCCTTGTCACAAGACAATTAGCGAAAATCAAGTTTTCTTAATAATAATAATAATAATAATAAAAATAAATAAACAAGAAACCGAAGGGTTCTGAGCGTAACAAAAGGGAGGTAAATATTTTCTGAAAACAGAAAATCTTTGGCCAATTTAGCCAAACTTAATTTTCGCTACTCGTTTTCGAAAACTGTTTTCATTAATAATTTATTTCCTATCTCATCGTTTTTTCGTAATTTTGTATATTTTCATAACTACGACACGACAATCCATTGGTTTCACTTGAAACTCAATAGTTAAATTTTTTTTCGAATTTCGCTACAATAACGAAGACGAAGCGTAACGTGTATAAAAACACCAGGCAAAAAAAAGAAAGAAAAAAAAAAGAGTGAACGCTTTCTTTGTGCACGAAAACATTCTGATACTCCGCCTTCATTTGTTTTGAAGCTGCCTTTTTCTATTACAATTTCCCTGCATAAACACCCATCTCACATATTTAAACAAACAAATAAAAAGAGTCAACTCGACGCTATCAAGTGCGTGTGGTGCAACTATCCGTGACAATAAAACAATCTTCCTGCAGAAACTTCTAAGAATAATTACAAACTAAAATGAGTAAACTTGATAACATTGCACGCACGTGGTGTAAATATTCTCTGCGATAAGAAAATTCCCCTCGCAAATTTATCTCGCCATAAATTCTTTTCCCTGAAAAGCAATAATTCTTTTTTTTTTTCCCCAGAAAAAATAAATAACTCTTCACCGAACATTCGAGTCAAAACACAAATGCGTAACCTGGTGACTAGCCATTCAAAATAACCTTTCACGGAAACATTTATTTTTTCACAACCTCCACCGGAGGTAATTTCTGAAATAAATTCTCAACAAAAGAATTAGTCACCGACGTTTAACAACGAGCAACAGCAATCGAACGACTTATAATTCCACTGGAATAGTTAAAATTTGAAGAAATTGTATACAATTCTACGAAACGAATTTGAACATTGTCATAGCAACAAGTCTCCTGTTGAAAAAAGCGAATTTTACAAGCAACTGTCACAGTCGGACATATTCAAAATCCTCACTAGTTCGTATTTTCTAATATACAAGTTACCGTCACAGACGGACACGGACAAAAGAACCTTTCTTTTATTTCGATAAACTTTTGTTGGTTCTCGGTCGAAAACCAATCCAAACAAAGGGGTATTTGTAGCAGATGAAAATTGCAACAAATATAAGCACGAGCGAATTCTTGCGGTTGGAGATTTTGATTACACTTCTTTCCTTGCTTGTCCAATCAGAAGCCAGCTTTTAGTCACGTGACTAAATTTGTAAAACGTTAAGTCGGCAAAACACTTTTTTTCTTTTCAGCTCTTACTGACAGCACATCCCTCTGATGGAGCGCGACTTCGCTCGGACTCTTTAGCCCCGGGCTAGCATGAATACAAACAAGCCAACACGGCTATCTCCACATGCAGTACACACATGAGCTCATCCTGTTGTTAATCGTTCGTGACGCATGCTTCAACTACTTACGTCTAGGAGACAAATTATCCATCATGGCTACGAGTCATAACTTCAACACACATCCACTGAACACATTTAAAAAGCCTTTATAATGATCAAAATATCTATACGAAAACTTTTTTAACGACTAACCCTTTTCTTTATACAACCCGTTTTATTATTCCTACTAACGAAGATAACCAATAAAGCTGTTAATAATGTTAGAATGAGACTTCTCGTCTTCTTCATTTCTACATTTTGGCGACTCCCAACGTGATGGCGAAGATGCAACGTTCGTCGACATCATATTCCACATTGCTAAGCAACAAAATCACCGCCACTTCACTGTTGAAGTCCTTAAATGTCAGAAAACTTTCTACTCTAATATTTTTTCCCTCGAACAGCAAGACTTTGGAATTCCCTTCCTGCTACCTGCTTCCCTGATTGTACTGATATAGAAAAGTTTAAATGTAATGTAAACCAACATCTTGTTAATCTTTCCTAGGCATGGTCCCAAATAGATGTGCCTTACATCCAAGAAACTCTTTTAACAACTAACTCGTTTCTCTTTATAAATTCCTAACGAAGATGAGACTTTTTTCTCGTCTTCATTTCTACACATGTATACTCACCAATAATTAGAAGAAAAAAAATGATGGATAGATGATAAATTACAAGTAAAAATAAAATTTATTGTATTAGGAAACATTGAAGATGACAAGGACGTAGCAAAAAATATTACAAAATATAATGTTTCGTTTCGTTTTAGTAAAGTTTCATTTCGTCTGTTTTTTTTTTATAATTAAGGCAACCTGAAAATTGCAATTAAATTGAATGTTCTTCTAACGTAAAATTTAAATATTTTGATTGATTGATTAACCTTTTTTTATATAATTATTCCGCCAAATTACTAAATATGATTAATAAATGCAACGTTTGGGTTACCCATATAACTTTTCATATTTTATAGTTTTTTAAGCCTTGATACATTTGGCAACATTCTTGTTGTAATTAAATACTTATATAGTACGAAGCAAAACAACAAATGTACGAAACGAAGCGTTACGAAAAGTTTCGTTTCGTTTTTGTACGAAAAATGAAAATATATTATTAAATATTTTGAACGAAACGAATCCAATCTTGCAAAATTTCCCTATAAGTAGGTAAACTTTGAGGCGTTATTGTGCAATGGCAGGCAAAATCGATTCGTAAGCAGTAAATAATTCCATCATTAGCAGGCAAATTATTTATGACAAGGCAAATGCCTGCTTATCTCTGGCTACCCTACCGGCGCTTTAAATTAGGGACAAAATTTCGGTCGACTTCTTTGAGAGGGTTCTAAAAAGCACGGGAAGCACGGTTGGCTACACTTTTGGATGATGACTCTAAAACAGGGGAGGTAATGCAGCCTGTTATTTTTGATAACTAGTTCTTCCATTCTTATGAATGGCCGATCGAAAAAATACGACAAGTCCAATTTTTATTTTTAATAAAAAATTCTAGGCGATCTTCTACTTTATCATTTTTTTCTCATTTTCGGTAAAGATACTTACTTCTGCATGACACGTAGTACACCAAAGTGTTTTTTTTTCGGAGTCGGAATAAGGAATCGAAAAATCGAATCTTTTTGAGGGTATCGTAATCGGTATCGTAATCGGTAATTCAGCCAATCTGATGAGTCGTAGACAACGAAACACGTGTAAGTGGATAATAATATTTTAAAAAAAGATACATATGCCGCTCCTCATTTGGGGGTATCAAATTAGTCAAAATGGAAAATTATTCCCAACTCGCATTTAGGTAAAAATACACTTTTGTAAAATTCATTCAAGAAGTTTCGCAAAAACAAAAACAAATAACATTTACATAAAACGCGATACATTCCAGCAGTCCTGCGAGATAGTCTAGTTGTAAAGGTTTACGCTTCTTTCCCGGGGTCCCGTTTTCGAGTCTCGCTAGATTCAGCCACACTGATGAGTCGTAGACGACGAAACACGTCAGTGGATAATGATATTTTAAAATCGGAGAAAGTTGTGCCAGAAACAATTATTTTAATTGATTTTGTTAAAAGCAAAATCTTTTACTGCTAATAATAATGATAAAATACTGAAAATCTATTGAGTTTAAAATACCAGTAAAACTAAAATCGATAGATCATCCCTCATAATTGTACTTTTATGTTTGAGAAAATATCTGTACATGTATCATGTGTTTTTAGGGTAATCAGGAAAAATAACAACTTTATAGTTAGATATTTAGAGATTTATAAAAAGTCGGAATCGGTACTTGTATCGGAATCTGGAATTAAATACAGAATCGATTATTGTATCAGAATCGGGAAAAATATTGGAATGGCCCCATCAATACTAGGGAGTAATACAGGGTGTCCGTAAAGTTACTATACAGTCTAATTGTTTTATTGTATTATATTTGTATTAATAGTTAATATTTATTTTTTTACAGGTTTATTTAATCAAGCATGCCACGCAAGCTAACTTTGGAAGAGCGCAAATTTATTTTGAAGCGATATTGAATATTTGTCATAGAAATTGTTTGCCTTGATTATTACAGTCTTTTCGGATGTAACACGTGTATTTTCTGAAGTTTTTTTTATAAACATAAAGGTGTTATTTCTTTTTATTTCTTTTGTTACAAATAAATATTTTAATACAATATCTTACTGTACTGTTAATATATTACAGGGTGTCTGTATAGTAACTTGTAAGACTGTATAGTAACTTTACGGACACCCTGTATATCATTACCAAACAATCCGTTGTACATAGAAAGCGAACGCTGACCACTATTACAATTAACAATATATCGTTCAGCGTTTATGTCTTCATACATCTTTCTAAACATTTTGTTCGCGGCAATTACACGAAACTTGGTTTTCTCTGTGTAATAAATTTTACACTAATGTAATTTTGATTACATGAACGCAGAGAAGATATGAAAAAAAGAAAAGTAGTGGCCAAAGGAATAGATTAATTCAACGGCTTTTTCAATTTAATATCGATCAGCGACAAGGAACAAATAAATTGTCACGTCCCACACAAACTCGTTATTTCTTATACAACTCACGCAATCATGAAAACCGCCATCTTTTTTTTCTCTCGTGCACATTTTTGTCTTCTACTGAATGATCGTCATTACCATTTTGTTATTCCTACATTATTTCTCTTTTGGACAAGAAATGTTCATATTCGTTGGTAAAAGAAGCGTAAAATTGATGTATATCTCTACATACGATATATATATATATATGTATATATATATACTAGCAAATGTACCCGTCGTTGACTGGGTTCAAAAACAGCCTAAAGAAAATGGACTCTGATTAATGAAAGTATGATAGGTTATGAAAAGGAAGGATTGTAAAGAGATAGCTTCGAATTTGGGGGTATCAAAACCAAAGCAAAATATGATGAAAGTAAAAATAAAAAAGATAAACCCCATAATGTATTATACCACATAATTTATTATACCATACCTGTTCACACTGAAACACTTTTCACAATATTCTGTGGATCTATATTAAAAAACCTTGTTAAACTTTGTGACATATTTCCATTCTATGGAGGTCAGGCGAGAACGAACACCCCATAATTTTATTATACCATATTTCTTCAAACTGAAACATAATTATCAAGTGTCAGTGGATAATTATATTTAAAAAAAAATGATACATATGCCGCTCCCAATTTGGGGGTATCAGATTGGTAAAAGTGGAAAATTATTTCCAACTCGCATTTTGGTAAAAATGCACTTTCGTAAGATTCATTCAAGAAGTATCGCAAAAACAAAAACAAATAACATCTAGATAAAACGCGATATATTCCAGCATTCCTGATATATATATATATATATATATATATATATATATGTGTGTGTGTGTGTGTGTGTGTGTGTGTGTGTGTCTGTGTGTGTGTACATATATATGTATTTATCATTTGCTTGAAACGTAAATCAATTGGTATATGCCAATCATAATATATTAAACATTTTTATATACAAGGTGGCCCACTGAAAGTAGCCCAGAAAAATGTAGTAGAGAGGAGGAACATTCTTTTAGTGTTTAAACTACAGAAGTAGCTGGAAATGCTGCCCCTTGACATCTATGCATTTCTAAGTACGGTTAACAACGTTTGCAGATACTGCCTGTAGATTTTCTCTGGTGATTCTCTTGATAGCGTTGGTAAAGTTCTCCTTTAGTTGGTCTAGATTGTGAGGATTATTTGCATAAACTTTTTGTTTTAAAGTCCCCCAAAGAAGTCCGGGAACGTGGGGACCATAACCCTTTGCTTATTGTTCTCTCTTCTGTAAACATGTCATGAACTCGTTTCAGTGATCTATGAGACGTATGGCATGTAGCGCGATCTTGTTGGAAAAAGAATTGCATTTTGTCTTGTGGTGTCAGTTGGTCGATAAGAGAAAGATTATAGATCAGGCTACGTTTAAGTGGATCACCATGTACATAAAAATTCGTATATAATATAATAATTCTTCCATTAAAAATTTTTAAATTAGAAAACATTCCATCTATATATAAAATTAATATTGTTTAAGCTAAATATACACGTTTTATATTATGATAGTTTTCAAAAATCCAAAATCAATTCTCCTCAGTTGTTAGTTTATTATATTTCAAAATGAAAATTATTAAAATATTGTTTCGTTTTCAACAAACAAGTCAACAAAATTATGTCTTGGTTGCATTCTAGTGGCTTATGCATCAGATAAATTATTAAAAAAACAAATGAGAAACAAATATTATTTTGAACAACTTACCGGTAACATTCTTATGGCAATATGTAAGTCATCTCCATAACAAGAAGAATGTTGGAGGTGCGTGTCGGTTATTTGAACGATGTAAGTTGTTCAAAATAATATTTTTTTCCTGTTTTTTTAAAAGGAATTTATCTGGTGAGTAAGCCACTAAAAATGCAACAAAGACATAATTTTGTTAATTTGTTTCTGGGTTCTTAGTAGTTATGGTTTACTTGATGTGTGTTAGTCAATGGGTTTCCTTGAATGTGGCATGGTGATTCAGGTGGCTGCCTCGCATGCAAGTCATCGATATTAATGTGCGAGGGACATTCTGAAAGTAATGCTTCCTATTCTTTATTCCACCCGAATGAATCAGAGGGTACTGCAAATTGCATTGTTATGCAGTCATGGGCTAAAGTTATGCATTTATAACCTGCGAGTTTCATGTCTCTGTTGCAGATATTTACGGTCTGGGACACTAAAAACAACTCTTGTAATGGATGCAGAAGCAGAGATGCGTCATTGAATTCCTTCATGCGCCTATTGAAAGTTTATGACGTTTCTTTGTGCGTTGTGAAATGGATTCGACTTTCCAGATATATGGGTTATGGCAATCAACCATAAAGCAGATATATATCGTCCTAAATTCTTAAACCAGTGGAATGAGACTTTTTTGATATCCGGTCAGAGAACTCTAACATAATTAATCAAACACAGTTTACACTATTTGTTAATGTATCTCTATAGTTTTCCCTCGTCTTCCGACTGACAATGATTTTCTCTCATTAAATCTTATCCTCGAATAGATACTGGCCTTGATAAGTGGTGACCCAATAAAAAAGAGCACATTCTCTTGTTAGTAAGAATAATTTAGGGGAAATTACTCGTGTCAGTGACGTGCAGAGAACTTTTTCAGGGCAGGTGCTCAAGTGAAAAAAAATGGTAAGGTACAGACTTATAATATATTCCTCTGAAAAGGGCACTTTTAAAAGAGGAGTAAAAAGGGCAGGTGCTTGGACACCCCTAGCATCCCCCGACCTCTTTCACGTCCCTGACGCGTATATAATCCAAGAAATATTTCTAATATAAAATTGCCATTAAACATGTTTTAACCATTCACCTTGTGTGGTGTCATCATCGGAGAAGATGCACTATTTCAGCTCAACGGAAGGTGAATAAAGACGACGGTGTTAATTGGGGAACTATTTTTTGTCTTTTGTTTTTATGTGTTTTGTAATCTGCATCGGCTGAACTCTGAAGTGTTCATTTGCTATTCCAGGTTTAGAAGATCCTCTTACGATTTCTAAGATATATCCGCTAATTGATGAAATGCATCCTGTTCGAACTTTTACAAATGACAAATGTCACCCACTTGTTAAAAATAAATTTATTAAAAGAAAACTTTAACATCAAAACTTGAAAGCAGTATTTTGTAATTTCTCCAACAGCTGTTGTTGACCATTTTAACTCGAAAAAAGCAAAACAAAAGGCAAAAACAAAAACAAACAAACAAACAAACAAAAGAAAAAAAATGCAAAACAAAAAGCAAAAACAAAAACAAACAAACAAACAAACAAAAGAAAAAAAAGCAAAACAAAAAACAAAAGCAAACAAGCAAACAAACAAAACCAAAAAAAAAAAAAAAAAATCGAAAAAGGTATAAAATTATAACAGGGGCGCGTGTAAAAGTTAATGTTTTCCTTTTATTTCGAATGACAAAAGAAACGAGAATTAGTCGTGTTTCTAGCTTTTGGAAATTGTGGTGTGCCTCCGATGGCCATTATTGGAAGTCGTGCATTTGGTCGGGCGTTGGAATTACAATTGAAATGAAAATGTTTACTTTTATATGCTTTAAAAGTTGAATGAGTATGATTTTCAAGATGAGAACAGTAGCCCGAAAAATTCGAATAATACGAATAATCAATCCTCACTTCAAAATAATAAAAAAAAATAAAAAAAACGTAAGTACTATTTTGATTTTTAATAATGTAAAAATTTGTTTCTTATGATCAAATTAGCAGGGATACCGAGCACTACCTGGGCAAAGTGTAACATAAATTTTATCCATCTCTTTCACCTTTATTGTTTTCCACCACTTCCTCGGAATTCCTTCTTTCTTCTTCGCCCAACCGATTCCTCTCTCTGAACATACACACATATAACTGGAGTCGGTATAAAAGAAATAACAACGTTATGTTACGTTAAATAGAGTTACTTTCCTTCACGTAACATAAACATAACATAAAAATATGGATTTACGCCTTGATAAAATTAGATGATATAAATCGTAAACAACGAATCTTTTTTTAAATTTTAGATAATATACATCCAGGGCTACGCAGATTAAAAATACTAACTTTGTGGGTATTTGTTGTGTATCTTTCAATTTTCAGATAGATATACAAACATAAAATTCTCTTTATATAATAGAAGATTTATCTTTAAATCATGAATAAAATATTTTTAGAGGAAGCCACCGTGATTTTATTCTACAATTATTTAAAAAAAAAAAAATGATTATCTTTCCTTTTAATTAAATAAAATTTGGAGCGAATTTTAAAACATTGTTTATATCCACGCAAAAAAATTCATTATTTAATGTTTTAATTAAAATATTTTTAAATCTTAAAATTAATAATAAATTAAAAAACGTATTCATAATAACAGATAGCTAAACGGTTTAGGTTACTTTTAACAAATGAAAAGATATGAAGAAAAATAATTTCTGTTTCTAATACGTGGTAAAATGTTGATGGTTATTTGATTTAGGGCATATCCACCGTTTTGGATTATTTAATGGTCATCTTCATGAAATGTTTTATGCTTCAAGTTCTTTATATATTCAAATACTTATTCATTTTGTTTGTTTTGATTGTTTTGTGTTATCGTATATCAACACTTTGGCCTTTGGGGCAAGATCAAAGTGTAGTATCTGTTCCGGCAGATACTGCACTTAAGATAATTTGTACCAGTCAATGGAGGGGAAACCCTCTATACTGGGACAATTATTATTTTTGGTAACCAGAGTGCCCCCTTTTTGCCTACTTTTAGGGGAGCTGGTTTTTACCTCACATTAAAAACGGCCTTGTGCCTAATTTGCTCAGTGGGGGAGCAAATAAACACCATCTGTTCCGGCAGATACTGCAAGCAAAGACCATATGTGGGGGAAACCCCACATATAAGACCTTGGTCAATGTAGGGGCAACCCTTCATACCAATTGTCACTATCCAGCTCCCCTACTCCCCGGGGAGTTGGTCCCCATTTCCCCTTCACTCCTCACTTTAAAAATCGGCCTTGTGCCTAATTTGCTCGGTGGGGGAGCAAATAAATACATCAAAGTGTAGTATCTGTTCTGCAGATGCTGCACTTCCATTTCTTGTTCTCTGTCAGTGGAGGAGAAATCCTTCACGACTGAGACAATTTTTATTTTTGTTCCTTTTCTCCACATTAAAAAACGACCCTGGTGTCTAACTCTGTCCCGTGGGGAGGCATTGTAAATAGGAACACTTTTCGGGGTTTTTAATGCCGAATCCAGTAATTTTTGGTAAAATACTTTACGCTTCAAATTCTTTATATATTCAAATATTTATTCATGGTCTTTGGTTTCGTGGTTTTGTAAAAGAAAGCTACTTTTGGTTTTGCATGATATGATTGCCCTTTGCAAAGAGAAAAGAAAAACAATGGCATCAATGTTTGTGGCATTTTAAACCAAGAAGCCAGTATCTTCAGGCAGCCTGATCTGATTAAAAATACGGACACACTGTTCATGCATACAGTTAAAAGATGTTTTTCTGAAATGTAAACATTTTTCTACATTTTCTAAATTGAATAAAATATTACCAAGTTAAAGAGTTTTTGTGTAATGTGTATTCTTATTAGTATCTTTCGGGCTACTATACTCGTTTTTTCTCGGTCGAGATAATGGTCTGCATAATCAAGTTGGCACACCAAACCTCATGAGAACAAACCGGACTTGTAAATCTTTATATCGAAATCTGGAAACCGAGCTGAATATTTTGTTAAGTCTGCGGAGGTAGATGGATTTCCTACCGCCAGACGACTGAAAGGTTGAAATTAGGTGGATTTCAAAGTATAATAATCTATAACTAGTACAGGGTAGAACCATAAAAATGCCGTCATACAGAAAACAACAATACAGCCTTATTTGAAAACTTTTATTGAAAAATCAATTCAAGTAACTTGATTATGTAGTAGAGCTATCTATTTAATGTAGCCACTTTCAGCCTCAATCACCGCCTCGATACAGGTCCAAAACTGGGAGCATGCCTTTTCCACAAGCGCTGGTGGGAGTTTGGTGACTACTCGACAGATGGCTGCGATTAGGCTGGATTTAGTGTTGTGGAAGGTCATGTTGATAATGTCCTCGATGTATGACCAAATGAAGTAGTCTAGTGGATTCAGGTTGGGGGAGGAGGCGAGCCAGTAAGAGAAGGGTACAAAAACGTAGTGCTCCATTCTAAAGCCAGGCCTAGGTCTCTTTGGACTTGTGGGATGGCGTCGAGTCCTTCTGCCACACTCAAGGTCTGCGAGCGGCTACCTAATTACATTAGGGATCACCACACTCTTCATCACATCCAGGTACATTTTGGTGTTCAAGCCGACTTTGAAGATATGAGGTGGCATGATGTTGCCCTCATTTGAAACCACATCAAAACCATAACCGTGGCCGGAAACTTTGTTTTCATCACCCTGGGCACGTCCCTGTTATTTGTGGCAATCCAGTGATAAATTTTGAAGGTGTTGGCAATGGTCCTGTTGTCATTATTTGGATCGGTAGAGAGCATGATTTGTACAGTGGCGCATCTCCGACCTCGCTTGTTGAACATTGTGTCACTTTTAGACATGATAGAAAGCACCTATCATTCTTCGGATTTGTACACAACTGGCCAAATAGTAGATGGTCTGCAACAACAAAAGAAAACCGTTTTTTATCAAATGGAAATGGAATCATGTCGTCTTTTCTAGTACGACAATTTTATCGTTTCACCCTGTATTTTTCTCTTTTTATCATTTAAGCATTAATAAGTGTAGATAAATGCAGCAAGATTGAAAAGTAAAGATTACGCAGAAAGTAAATTTCTACTTCGAAATGAAAGACAGAAAGACGGTTAATGTGTTCAAAGAAGTGATGTAAAAGTGAACAAAGTTGTGAGTAAAACGTGGCGAAAATCTCTCCCTTTTATGCTGTGGAACTGCAAATAGGACCGACAAGTTCTGGAGGTTTTCCATTCTGATCTTGCAGATGTGAGATGAGTAGTGAGATGACTAATATTGTGTAATGACTATTAGTGTTTAGACAGTTAATCGGAATCGGGAATCGGAAACATTGGAACTTTTGGATGTACTGGAATGAGAAAAAATTGTGGCTATTTTCCAATGCCAAAAACGATTCTTTTAATTTTTTTTTTATTTGATTTTGTTTCCAGCGAAATCTTCCAGTGCTGGTAATGTTAAAATGATAAATATTTATGATAATTTGAAATTACCAGTAAAGCTAAAACATAGATCACCCCAATAAGTATGCATTATACGTTTGCAAAAATATATGCACATTTAACAAGTTTTTTTTTCTTAAATATAAATAACCATTTTATAGTAAAATGTTTAGAGATTTATAAAGAATCGGAATCGAAATCGGTAATTGTATTGGAATCGGGAATTTAGTACAGAATCGGTAAAAATATTGGAATCGTCCCATCACTAGTGACTATAGTATTTTTAGGAAATCTAAAAAAAGAAAAATTAAATCCCAAACGAATATGTGCTGTTGTTATTATATACCCATTATGAACACATTATTGTATCACGCAAACTGATACACATTGCGGACTATATCATAAGAAATAACGTATACAACTGCTACTTCGCTGCAGATACACACTCTTTATCTGTGCCAAAATCAAAACGTACATTCCATGAACAAAGCTTCTTTTTTAGAAGTGCACGCCTGTGGAACTCCCTTTCGTTTACCTGTTTCCCACCTGACTACAACTTGGATGTCTTCAAGTCCAACATAAACAAATTCCTGATGAACCGGGCCCTTAAGTAATAACACTCTATCAAATTTCGAATACCAACGATTACTATGTCATTGATTACTGTACACACAATAACCCTTATCCCCGAGTGGCTTCCGGGCCTTGATAATTGGCGACTACCTTATAAAAAAAAAATGAAAAAAAAGATACTACTAAATTTATCAACAATATATTGACTGATTATGTGCGTGGCCATATTTACTGCAGCCTGAAGAAGATGCGACCATAATGCAACATGGGTGAATGTGTTAATTTATGCATTTTTTTTACTAGAGGTCAGAGACGTGAATAAATGCTAGCGGTACCCGAGCATCTGCCTCTTTTACTCCTTTAAAAGTGCCCTTCTCAGAGGCATATATTATAGGCCCATGCCCCACTGAGACACCGTTTTTTTTTCACTTGAGCACCTGTCCTGAAAAATGTTCTCTGCACGTCATTGCTAGAGGTGGTGTTGACCAAAGGACACTAGAAGTTAGGCGTTAATCAGTATCAGTAGATGGTAAGACAACACCGTGATTATCGATAATGAAGGAACTTGGGTAGAGTTTGATTATTTAAGAGGATGGTTCAATAAGTATTTATCTATATTAGACTTGAAAACGATCATGGCATAGTCAGTTGAGTCGGTATTGTGTCCCATAGACGGACTGTTCTTTGCTCATGGAATTTTCTTTTAGTTTTAAACACATATAGGAAGTAAAGCGAAATTATTGACAACTGTTGAGCTAGACGAGTATTTGTGGCGAATGGTTTGCAGAGAGAGAGAGAGAGAGAGAGAGAGAGAGAGAGAGAGAGAGAGAGAGAGAGAGAGAACCATAGATTGAAGTTCAGTCGAGCATCTGCCATGAAAATAACGATAGAGCAGAGAAAGAACCATGGATTGAAGTTCAGTCGAGCACCTGCTGTGAAAAAATATGAAATGGACTCACAACGTCTCTTCTGAGAGAAAGAGGAAGTAGGGAGGTGAAAAAAAAATCATTGCTCTCTAGATTTCGAAGACGGTTTTATACTATGGGGAAGGTCGGAGGTTATATCGGCTGGAACGTTGTGAATGTATCAACCAAGATGAGAATAGTAGTCCGAATAATTCGAATAGAAATTTTCAATTTCAATCTTTATCTATGAAAAATCTAAAACACATTTCTCGTATAATTTTAGAAACGTGTTGCGATTCGGTAATAAATTTGTAATTCGTCCTGTCACTTAAAAATGAAGATTTAGTTCCAAGTTGCTCTAAAATATATTTGTTTTTGTTTTCTGTCAGAATGACAGTCGAAACGAGGGTCGTAAATAAAAAGTGATCGTTTCAGATAACGCGCATATTGAAAGCAACTATAGATTCCATAAGGGAGGGAGGGAGAGAGAGAGAGAGAGAGAGAGAGAGAGAGAGAGAGAGAGAGAGAGATTACGTTTATTTAGTGCGTGATGTGAGAAAGAAAATATGTATAATTATGTAAAAATAACTGAAAGAGAAAGAGTGTGAGACCAAGATAGATAGATAGATAGATAGATAGATAGAGAGAGAGAGAGAGAGAGAGAGAGAGAGAGAGAGAGAGAGAGAGAGAGAGAGAGAGATAGATTAAGCGCGCATGTTTGTTTGTTTGTGTGTGTGTGTGTGTGATAGAGAGAGAGAGAGAGAGAGAGAGAGAGAGAGAGAGAGAGAGAGAGAGAGAGAGAGAGAGAGAGTAAACGTGTGCGTGCGTGCGTGCGTGCGCGCACGCGTGTATGTGTGCGTGAGAGAGATGTAAAGAGAAGGGAGAGTTACAATTCTAATATATAAGCAATAAAAAGGACGAATGCGAGCATCCTCGTGATAAATCCGAAAGAAAAATATTAAAGTACAGGATTGTCTGAAAATCTCGTCATTAAAAGTAGACATGATTGATTGATACAAATGGAATACAGGATAATCCGAAATTATTGTCAGAGAATATAAGGATGCGTTTGTGTTCCTATTCTAAGATTGATTTGGTCGCATAGAATACAGAAAATCTTGTTATAAATATGTTCATGTTTTTAAATATACTGTATTTTCAATAAATTGAAATTTTTTAATATTTAATCCTGATCAATACTTTATTATTTATATAGTTACAAGAGATTATATCCTAGATTTATTCATTTTCTTTTTTTGCGGACTTTTGTCTTCATCTTCATACTGATTTCCATTCGAGGCCCGTGGCGCAGTGAGTAGAGGCGTTGATTCTCTACAGTTCCAGAGGAGCATTACTCATGTCAAAGGATTCTAATAAAAATAATATATAATCCTAGATTTAGTCTTGAAGATTTAGTCTTTAAGCTATGCATGGACATCCTTCATATACTGAGTCCAAATTTAGAAGTAAGATGCAATAGTGGAATTATAATTAATGATAAAATCCCAGCATATATAATCAACACACACAACGTTTTTTATTTATTTTTAGAATTTTTTTTAGATGAGGCTTCATAATGTGTGCATTTCTTTTTTTTTTTTGCGGACTGCTATCCTCATCTTCATAGTTGATTTTGCTTCACCATATTTCTGCCAACTTATCCTCTGGTCTTCTTCAGGTGATTAACCGCGACGGTATAGAAATGGTGAGTCTAGTTGTCGTCTCACCATATTTCTGCCAACTAATGTTCTGGCCTGTTTGGATAGGATTGAGACTGCTATCTTCAGACAATGCTCACCTGGGACCGTACTAACTCAACGCCTCTATCCACTGCGCCACGAGCCCCAAAGTGCGATCAAGGTTGGATTTTATGGCCTTATAAATCCAATTTTTTGTGTGGTGTTCCATTGTTGCGTCCGTACCGAATAGTTTTTTTTTACACAATGGTCACCACTTATCAAGGCTCGGAAGCCACTCAAGGATAAGGATTATTGCAAGTACAGTACGTTAGTGTGGAAATTTAAAGAAGTGTTTACTTAAGAGGGCGGTTCATTAGGAATTTGTTAACGTTGGTCTTGAAGACATCCAAGTTGTAGTCAGGTGGGAAGCAGGCAGACGGAACAGAGTATTATTTACTTTTTATTATTTTTTATTTTTGGAATCCTTTTGAGATGAGGTTTCATAATTGGTGCATTTATTCTTTTTGAGGACTGTTATTCTCACCTTCATAATTGCTGTTGTTGTATCACCACGTCTCGGCCACATTTCAAAACGTGGTGAAATAATAACTATGATGAGGATAACAGTCCGCAAAAAAAAGAATGAATGCACAACGCGTTTGCTTTCCTTATTAAATAAGCTTTGAATAATATATCACATGGGAGACTTGCTTCAAGTAAAATGAAAGTAATGCTGAAGTTCTAAGAAGAATGAAGGTTGATCGCTTGCTGATACGGATCATCAAGGAAAGGCAGTGCCGCTTTGTTGGACACCTGTTGCGTGAAAAAGAGGGCCTCGAACGGCACATGTTGGAGAACGAAACGGACGGAAAGAGAGCCGGGGGGGGGGCAAAGATGAGGATATTAGACTGGATGTTCAGAGCAATGGGTGTCAGCAGTACCATCGGAGTAATGGACCGAAACCTATGGAGAACTCTAACGATGATTTCATCTACGGCATGAACATGCCACGACACAAAAAGAAGAAGAAAATGGAAGTGAAGAATTTTCAAATGATGACGGATGAGAATGGAGGATTTGTTGGGGGCGAGGATCTATGGATTATTGTATGTGCATTGTCTGAAGGCAACTGAAACTCACGAGTTGAGTTGTCCAACTATTCATGAGGCATATTCTTCAAACATATATATATATATACGGCACACTCGTCAGATCACCGAAGTTAAGAAACGTTGAGCCTGGTCAGTACGAAAATGAGTGACCATTTGGGAATTGTAGTGCTGTTCGCTTATTTCGACATTGTTTTCAGTCCTCCTGGACCCCCCTTGCTACTAGTCTCAAGAAGTGCTGATTCAGGAGAGCTGTGGTTTTGGATTGTGCAACCCTTGCCTCACAATTACACGTGCAGCTACCGCTACAGGGGTGTCCACTGTCTCTTGGGACTGGACGAAGACATTGATATCGTCCAAATATTTAAACTTTGTTTATTAATAAAAGAAACAAGTTAATAAGTATCGTAAACAAACACATGTGATCGATTACTTAGCAATATATCACAAACTAAGACTAAACATGGCTTAAATTTGTCTAATATATAAAATAAAGTCAGTCTCTTTATTGTTTCTTTGTCATCAATAGTTTTCTACCTACAAAATCGAAATTTTAATTTATTGTGGATCGCCGACGCATAAAATGTAATTCGATTTAATTATTCTTAGAAAATGCTTTGTCCTTTGGCAAAATTATTTCCAAATGTCTGATATCTTAAAAAAAAAAGACGCAACTTTGGTTTGTTTTTTTCATACTTGATTAAAATAATAAAAAAAAAAAACAGCAAACTATTTTACCACTCCCCCCAAACGATAAAAAAAAAAGAATTAGAATCTAATACGTATATATAAAAGAAAGTCTCTCTTGGTTCTTTGTCATTGGTAGCTTTCTTCCTACAAAATTAATATTTAATTCTACTTCGCTAGTTTTTATTTGTGGAACGATGCATCTTATTAAAAAGAATAAAATGTAATCAGATATGATTCCTACCAAAATTAAAAACAAATATATAAGCATAAAATGTATTTATGCAATCTAATATATGAAGACAAGTTAATCTCTTTTTCATTTCTTTATCATCAATGTTTTCGTTTATAAAATCAATATTTAATTTTGATTTGCCAGTTCTTCTTGCAGCACATTGTTAAGAAGATTAAAATGTAATTCAGTTTAATTTCTACCTAAAAAATAATTTGTACGAACCGGAAATATTTTCAAATGACCACTATATTAAAACATAACGTAGTTAGTTTTCTTTGATTGGAATAACATTTTTTTTGCATTCTTGAATAATAAATACATTTTGCAATGCATATATGGTAGTTTTGTAGAGATAAATCAGTAAAAAACGTTAACTTTATTTTTTAATGAAATTCACTCCAGACAAAGCATGAAGCCACTTGATGCAAGGAACTAAAAAGAACGAAAAATGATTAATTTAAATAGAGGCATACAAAACCTGTAGAAACGATTGGGGCAGATGGATTTAGTGCAGTCGGCGTTTAGGGTATATCACTATTTTTTGTTCTGTATATCTGAAAATTATTTTCAGATATAGATAAAAAAGGTTGAATCATTTTACCGCTTCAGTAGATATCTCACTGCTGATGTAATCCTCTATCTGTATTAGAGTCAAGTACCTGCTAGGATAGAATACTGTTGCCACATCTGGGCAGAAACTACTCAGAGAACCCTGCCCTGTCTTGACGGAGTTCAATAGAGCTTCGAAACCTCATAGGTGATGTCCTTTTCTCTTCCATACAGGCTCTTTCCTAGAGAAGATCACGTTGCAAACCTGTCTTTGCTCTGTCGTTATTTTCATGGCAAGCGCTCTTCTGAACTTCAATATATGCCCCCCCCCTTGCCAGACCTTTATAAAAAGACTCATCTAGCTACAACCACTATCAACAATTTCCCCCATTCTCTATATATGTCTAAATGTAAACGCAGATTCCATGAAGAAAGCTTCTTTTCTAGAACTGTCGGTCTGGCCTGCTTTCTGGCTGACTACAATATGGTCGTCATCAAGTCCAATGTAAACAAGTTTTTATTGAGCCGGCCCGTTTAAGTAATCAAATTGTACCCGATTTTCACCACCAATGATTGTTCCGCTATTATCCTGGTGACCACTCTACATTCATTAACCTTTTTTGTTGATTCTTGATAAGCGGTGACTCATTTGTAAAAAAAAGACGATAATCAATGTGTAATGGCAAGCAATAATAACAATCAAGTTTTACTATGAAAAACGTTTTGGTCAGCAATCGATAATCTTCCTCCGAATGGCACATCTAACATTAGGACCTTTATCAGATGAGGGCACGGAGTGACATTTAAACGGGTATTAGGCATGCACGTTTCTATATGAGAACAAAATGCATTATTTTGCAGAAAATTACTCTTTTTTTATTGAGGCCGCTCTAGACAAGGCAGGGAGCCACTTATGTAAGAAGCCAAAGAGAGCAATGGATGATTAACGCAAACACAGTTTTTAAGAAAGAGAAAAACAGTCAAAACGAACAGAGTTCAACAAGCCTACAGTTCTTAGAAAAAAGATACTGGAATAGGAAGTTGGATTAGAACAAGATGTCTGAACAGCAAAGTGATGAAGACCACTAGAAAAACGAGCAAAAGAAAGCTGTAACAAACAAAGCAGACAATTCTGAAGAACATTTTTCATAATAGAACTTATAGAAGAGACTGAGACTAGCAGCATCACGTCTGTGAGATCGTGTGCAGAGAGCAAAAACGATGGTGGTGTGACCAGACGTGTGTGGCCCCGACAAACCGCCGACCCCCAACGTCATGTGTGCCGTGGTATTTTTCGTTCACTGTGTTTCTTATGGCCTGCTCGTCATTTTTCTCACTAGCGACTGTCACTGAGAACACAGTGGGTCCGCAAGAAAAAATATTAAAACAAAATATAAACATGAAAAACACAACGCCAACGTTTCGCATTTGACGGTTGGACTTGAGATTGTGTGTGTCTTCTCCCCGTTCTATCAATGTTACGTTCGTCTGTCAGTCGCAATTAGTATCTCTGTTTGGCAGTAAACTTTAAAAACTGTCCATACGTGTCGTTATCAGCTCCCATTCAGTCGCAACCGGCAGCTCGATGTCAACTAACTGTCTTCTCTGCGTCGGTATCTGAAGTCGCCCCCACCCCGGCCACCTGCAAGCTGCCCTTCCCTTGTAGTCTGTAGGCTTGTATTGTCATTGTCAAATCTGTAGGCTTGTATTGTCATTGTCAAATCTAAAAGACTCAATCTAAAAATACCTACAGATTCATTGTTTACTACTTCCTATTTCATTGTGCATTTGTATGGCACTTCCTATCTATTGTTCCCCTTCAACACTTTGTGACTCATGGGTCACTTTCATAGTATCACACGGGCGATCGAATTAAAGATATGCTTCTGAATCGTGTCAACATCTCTCAAACGGGACAAAGATTCGCCAGTACAAATATGACGACATACTCCATTCAAGGCCTGATAGTAGATTTATAGAGACATAGAATAGCTTCAGGTGTGAGAAAGTTTGGAGCGATAGAGAGAACTAAGCTTACGATAAACCGAAAGAACAATGGATCTAATGTATTGAGCCCAAGATAGATTTGATAAGAAAAAAGATAAAAAAAAAGTTTCAGAGTTGATTTTTCATCAACAACAGAGCCAGAGCGGTGACGGTGACTAAGTGATGAACGACACGGAATGACAACTTAAATCTGCCAAGTTCGAACCCAGTTTGTTTCATGGAGACACTTTGACTTGCGGATGTTGACTGTTACAAGAAAAAGGGTCCCCTTTTCTTGTAAGTAAGAAGAACTTTAGATAAGTAGAAAATGAGATTGGGTTAGCCCGAGATTCGAACTTTTAAGCAAGGTTGAGAAATAGGTTCAGAAAATGAAATGTTAGAATTTCGCATTGTTCAATTTCATATAAAATAGTTTAGATGTGTTTGTTTGTAAAAAGTATTTAATTGTCCAATTCTTTTTATGAAAACTGAATTAAAATAAGGTCAGCTAGAAAATAATGAACGATGCAATTTAGAAATATATTGAAAATAGGTTAGGTTGAAAAATAAGCTACTGATAATTCTTTGTCTGCAGAAATGGTTTGGGAACGTGTGCCAAACCACGTATGTTTAGGCCACGTGAGTCGATCACGTTTTGAAGCCATACATGACATCATAGCAGAAAGAGAATTTCTCAATATAGGAGCTAATCAGTCGAAGATCAGGGGCAGTCAGACAGTCCGGATCGAACAATCAGCCGAGTCGGTCGGACAGAGCTGACATAATCAGAGGAGGCTCCCTTTAGAAGCGAAGGGAGAACTTTTAATCATGTAGAAACGACTTTGAATTCCTTGACGTCATCATCATTCGATTGGTCGATGTGATAATAAAGAAGTTATCATATTTTTGTAAAACTGTGTCGTGTCGTCATTCAACAGCAAAAGGTAATGTGTGAAACATCCTTGTTAGGAACTTTGTGTAACCATCTTCAGGTGATCTCTCTTGTAAGTACCCGACATAAGTATCGTAAGGTATACGTGGAATGAATGCAAAAAAGAATCATCTTATTCATTCGACAAAAATCATCATCATCATCATCATCATCATCATCATCATCATCATCATCATCATCATCATCATCATCATCATAATCATCATCGTTATAATCATCATCATCATAATCATTATCATCATCGTCATCATCATAATCATTATAATCGTCATCATCGTTATCATCATCGTCTTTATCATTATTGTCGTCATCATCATCCTTATCATCCTTAGCATTCTCATCATAATCATCATCGTCGTCGTCATCATCATCATCATGATCGACATCAACATCGTAATCATCATCGTCATCACTATCATCATCATTGTCATCGTCACCATCGTTATCATGATCATCATCATTGTCGTCGTCGGCGTCAACAACAACAACAACAACAACAACAACAACAACAACAACAACAACAACAACAACAACAACAACAACAACAGAACCATCCATGAGAATCTGACTATACTAACCTGCAAAAGTTTAAATGTAACGTGAACAGAAACCTCGCTGCTCAACTCCCATCAGTCTTGCTAGATGCGATCCTAAATAATAGCCCCTTACGTTCCAGATGACAGTATGCCTTATTTTGGAGTTAAAAGGAGCAAAAGAAGTTTGGTATTAAACTTGTAATGCCAAATTTCCATTTCTGGATTTTATAAATGATCTTATGCCCGTTATTATTTTCTACAAGATGACTTAATGTTCCGAGTCGCTTTGTTTGTAGAGTTATCTATCAGGTCGGTGCAGAGTTATTGCCCATTGTAGAAGGAGTATTGTGATTAATTTTATGCATATTGTTATTAATTAAACATATCACTATAATTGATTTATATTTTTTTCTTTAAGATTATTAAATCACCATTCATATTTTTTTGCAATATTCTCATTCACGTTGACCCGAAAACGATCTTCTTTAATCAACAGAAGGATAATCATCTTCCATCATGATAATGCTAGTCCTCACGCAGTACTCATAGGAGTATTTTGCTAGGAAATCTTGCCCCATCCTGCATATTCTCTTGACCTAGTACCCACTGATTATCACTTATTTAAAGGATTAAAAACCATTTGGATTTATACCTTAGGTTAACATCACGAGAGGAGATTGAATACGAGCTAAATTCATAGTTTACATGAAAACATAAAGAGCTTTATAAGCGAGGAATTTATAAACGCGCTGACAAATGAAATCAGGTTATAGCAAAAATCGTTATTGTTAGAAATAAGGATTACCCCCACCCCCGTTTTTCATTTTCAAGATAAAATTTTAAATCGGCAAAAACATTTGCACTGACTTAATATTTCAATTCATTATTTAATTAGATCATTATTTGTTTGAAATGTTCACTCCCCCCTTCCGTATCCTCTCTCAATATATCTTGCCCGGAAGTTGTCATATATATCAAACTACTTCTCTTTTACAATCTTAATAACGCTTAATCCCATAAGAGATTTCTTCAGATGCTACACTTTCTTGTTCTCTGTCAGTGGAGGGGAAATCCTTCACGACTGAGACAATTTTTCATTTTTGTTCGTTTCTCCATGTTAATAAACGACGCTGGTGTCCAACTTTGTCTCGTGGGGAGACAAAGTAAATAGATAGTTTTCTTTTACAATCACCGTTTTTCTATTCAATTCTGTTACGGCGAAGTTGTTCTGCATTTCTGTTTTTTTTTCTTTTTCTTCCTTTTGGTTCAACACTACGCAACAGTCTGACTTTATAGTTCGCACACACAATCAGTTAAATAATTTTTTTTGTCCACAATAGGAATTCAACTTGAAAAATGTCTCTCGGACAAAAATGGCAACTTCAACTAACAACCCATTTAACCATAGAGGTCACATCAATTTCTCAATAAAAAAAAATGTTAGGAATTCTATTAACATACCTATGTGCCCATTTAACTTCCTTCTTAATTATGCCTCTCACACACACACAAACATAAACACACATAGACACACGTATACCAGATGGCTGATCGACCATTTGGGAATACTAGGCGCTGTATGTTTCATTCACTGTGAAAAATGCATCCTCAGTCTTCATTTCTAGGAGAAAGAAAACTCTGATCTAAAAACCCGAGGTCTACTGTCTACTCTGTCTTGTGGAAGCCATTACACCGGCTGAGATTGACAGTTGTAACAAAAAATATAGATGGTTCTACACAAAGCCTTCACCACTATAAACAGATCATCTGCGAGGATTTCTGAAGAACTTAGTTGTTGTGACGGAACTCATACGTCGAAGTCGACGGGAATATCCACCATATGTATATGAACAAACCTTCTAAAAAATAACAGAAATAATTAATTACTAACGGGACCTGTGGAAATTCAACAGCTGAATCTTTTATATGTAATATATTGATGTTGGCATTCTGTGGATGCTCAGGGTACATGGAGACGCCCTGATATTATTGTAGCTCTTTCGTTAAAACTGCAAAATATATTTATCTAAGCTAGCAGCGACATGTTTTCTCAATCATTAAATCATTTCTCTCTGATAGGCTCATAAAGGTAGTGGTTGATGGGCAAAAATCAGAGGCCTTCAATATTAATGCTGGAGTCCCTCAGGGGTCAATCCTGGGCCCAACTCTCATCAATTATCTCCACAAACACATACTTAAATCATTCATTGACATCTATGCGGATGACACGACCATCTATGGCAACACATCAAAGGCCATAAATGACAAAGTTCTCTCAGATTCTCTCTCCTCTGATCTCGAGCGCGTGGCACAGTAGGGGAAGAGATGGCTGGTTACTTTTAATGCATCAAAAACCAAGCTTTTATCTTTACATCATCAACGCTCTGATCCCCATCTGGTATCAATTGAAATGGATGGCTCTCGTCTAGGGGTGGCCCCATGTTTTGATAAGCTTCTAGGTGTGACCTTTACTCCTGATCTGAAATGGAACACATACATCAAGTCTGTTGCCAAGGTCGCTGGAAAAATGGTAGGATCCTTTTACCGCTCCAGAAGATATCTCACTGCTGATGCAACTCTCTATCTATATAAAAGCCAAGTACGTCCAAGGATGGAGTACTGCTGCCACATCTGGGCAGGAGCTGCTAAAAACAGCCTATCCTGCCTTGACAGAGTACAAAATAGGCTTCGTGGCTTAGTGGGGAATGCCCTTTTCTCTTCCCTGTAACCTCTCTCCCACAGTAGACATTGCGAGCCTGTCTTTATTTTATCGTTACTTCCATGGCAAGTGCTTGTCTGAGCTCCAATTTCTGGTCTCCCCTCACCAATCTTTCACGAAAAACACCCGTCTAGCTGAAATCACTGTCAAAAATTTCCCCCACTCTTTATCTGTGCCAAAACCAAAACGTAGATTCCATGAACAAAGCTCCTTTCTTAGAAGTGCACGCCTGTGGAAATCTCTTCCGTTTGCATGTTTCCCACCTGACTACAACATGGATGTCTTCAAGTCCAATGTTAACAAATTCCTGATGAACCGCACCCTTAAGTAAGACACCCTATCAAATATCCAATACTAACGATTACTACGATACTATCCCATTGATTACTGTACACGCAATAACCCTTATCCCTAAGTGGCTTCCGGGCCTTGATAAGTGGTAACCTATCGAAAACTTAGCACTTGCATAATCCAATTCTTAAATGTCTACAATTAGAAAAAAAGTTCAACTATATACAGAAGACAAAAATTAATTAAAATTGTTAAATAGAAATAGACTTAGCACTTGCATAAGCTGATTTCTAAAAAGTCTACACTTATAAAAGAGAATTCAAATATATGAGAATGAAAAAAGAAAACCTTAACAAACATTGTTAAATAGAAACTTACTGAAGGCACTTCACACACACACACACACACATATGTATGTATATATATATATATATATATATATATATATATATATATATATATATTATTCTTTACGTAAATACAGTCATATCTTGCTACGATGTGCAGACCGTTTCAATCATATTTGATTTCATCAGGCAAGAAAAATTAAAATACAAAAATTAAAAGGTTCCAGACCTTTTCAAATTTTGAGGAGAGAAAATATGCGATGACTGGATGTTGGACTTGAAGACATCCATGTTGTAGTCAGGTGGGAAACATGCAAACGGAAGAGATTTCCACAGGCGTGCACTTCTAAGAAAGGAGCTTTGTTCATGGAATCTACGTTTTGGTTTTGGCACAGATAAAGAGTGGGGGAAAATTTTGACAGTGATTTCAAAGCTAAAGTTCTTGTATAGTAAAGTATATATATGTATATATATATATATGTGTATATATGTATGTATATATATGTGTATATATGTATATATATATGTGTATATATGTATGTATATATATATATGTATATACTAGCACCGTGTATATTTGTGTGTGTATATGTGTATTGGGGTAGAGAGGGCTCCCGTAAGCCGTGGTGAAGGCAACCTTTCTAGGAGAAGCAAATCTCTGATTTAAAAAACCATAAAGCGGAAGACCAGTACCCGCATTAAGCTGGTCTGCAGTTTAATTTGTTGCTGGCTATCTTGCTCTTGCTTGTTGCTGGATCTCAACATTTTGAACAGAGAGAGAGAGAGAGAGAGAGAGAGAGAGAGAGAGAGAGAGAGAGAGAGAGAGAGAGAGAGAGAGACTTAGCTGTCGTACAAAGCTAAGACTCTGTAACATCATATTTGTATGGATACTCCCTCAGACATTTGGGCTCATGGATTTTAAATGTCTGAGGGAGTGGCACTCGTCTGACAAGACGTTGCAATCATCATGTATATATGTGGATATATACATATATATATATATATATGTAGCAAAGATAAAGTTCTTGTATAGTAAAGTATATATATGTATACATATATACATATATATACATATACATATATATACTTTATTATACCAGAACTATATATATATATATATATATATATATATATATATATATATATATATATATATATATATATATATATATATATATATAACTACTTCATTTATTCGCATAAATTTAATATACGAAGGTATAGATTTATGCGTAAACTTTAAGTATTTACTTCAAAAGTGCTCAATACGTATGTAGAGCTAGTTAGTAATTTATAAAATATATATGGCGATTAAGCTACACTGAATATTCTGCGTTTCATCCAACTATAGGATTCGTCAGGCTTATGCGCGAATTCTGTCGTTGCTTCTTGTTTTTATATATGTTGAGGATTTCTAGTCGGCCAATCAGCTTTCTAGTATCCACCGTGCCCCTTCCTACCAGCCAATGGGCATGCATTTTATCAAACAAAGGATCTGTTTTAGGACTAGTTTAGTGGTTTTAGGTGGCCGCTCTCCTTTTTTTTTTTTTTTTTTGTTATTGTTAGTTTTAAAGCTATTTTGTATCGCTATCCTAGAGTAAGTTTTATTTTGTGAAAACAGTTGTTTGCTATTTCCCGCCTACAGTTTAATAGATTTTGAGGTTCTTTAAAGTACAGGATAGAAAATTTTTCATGGAGGCATAATTTACATGGGTCGTCTAAATGTCTGCATGTGGTAGCTTGTCTCATTATTTTCCATTCGACTACCGGCGAATGTCCGCTTTCTTTGAGTTCCCAGTATTTATTCGCTAGTGTTGTTTTTATACCGTGTTTTTTATTTTTGAATGTGCTTTTGTGGTCATAGTATCGGGTTTTGAAATCTAAGGAAGTCATGCCTATGTAATATTTCTTGTTATTCGGGTTTTCTTTCGCAAATATTGTTGCTTGATAAACTATGCTTTTTGTTAGACATTTATTTTGAACTGGGCAAAGTGTGCGGTGTCTACAATTGCATTTATCTTGTTCGTTATTAGTATTTTTATTTATGGTATGGTTGTTCTTGTCCGGGGTTGGTTTGTTATTATTATTTTTATTATATATATATATATATATATATATATATATATATATATATATATATGTAGCAAAGCTAAAGTTCTTGTATAATAAAGTATATATATGTATATATATATGTACATATATATACATATATATATACTTTATTATACAAGAACTTTAGCTTTGCTACATATATATATATATATAGTTCTGGTATAATAAAGTATATATATGTATATATATGTATATATGTATACATATATATATCCATATACATATATATACTTTACTATACAAGAACTTTATCTTTGCTATATATATATATATATATATATATATATATATATATATATATATATATATATATATAGTCTTTAAAGTTTCTTTAAAACCTTTAAAAACATAAAAAAATTGTCCTTCGTTGAAAAGTTATTTTGTCAGCAAATCAATTAATTTCCTGCATCGCTGAATCTCTTGACATGCATGAACAAACAATAGTACCAATGTTCTTAAAGGGACCATCATTTTTTTTACCATGAAATACAAAACAGTATCTCCCTTAAAACACATGACCAAAAATATTTTTTGATACGTGATCTCATCATTTTTACTCCCGATAAATTTAGGTTAACCAATTCATGTAATTTAAAAAAGTGTTTTTTTACCTGCGTCATCCGTCCCTTTTCCCCACAAGTTTATGTGCCTGTAATTTAGAAACTACTGTTTTTATATAGTGTTTGGTTCAACCAAGTCTATTACTTATCACTCCCCCTTCTTTGTTATTAGTATTGTTTTTATATATTTACATACTTATTAATGCGTACCATCTCTATAATTATTAGTTAATAAAGATATATAAGACTAGCCGTTCCGCCCAGCTTTGCTCGGGCCCTATGTAATGTTCATAAGGTTATGTGCATATGTATATATTAAAATGTGTGAATATGTAAAGTAATGCCTTTCTGTATAATAATCTTCCTTAACTACCATAGAGAAAAGACAGACAGACATTTTCACTTTTATAGATATATATATAGATAGATAAATTGGATGCAATATATAGTAATGATTTAAAAAGTATTTAAAAAGAAGACTCATGCGCCACCACCGAGAAACGAAACCAAAACGTTCAGCTCACGATTTATTTTGCCTCTGCCGTCAATAACTGGGCTATGAAAACATGTTTACTGCAAGGCTAAAAATTAAAACATGAACCAATAGTTACTAAGTTATGCATTCGTAATGCTGGCGTTCAACCTTCACCTGGCAAATTTTATTTTTTTTAATTTTCACACTTTTGCACCAATTTTTCCGGGCTAAAACCCAAATATAACGTTTTGCATGGATTCAAATACCTTATATATGAAATTCCATGTCTGTAGACCAAAATCTCTAGGAGGAGTTTGGTAGGCAAAATTTGTTAAACAAAAATATATACGTATACATAAATGTATATGGAAACAATTTTGTGTTTACTATAAGCTTTGTACACACATATTATGCAAGTATAAATCATGTAGAATATCTGCATGAATATAATTACACGTAATAGTTAACTAAAGATGATCATCCCATAAGAAAACCGAGAAAAAACTAATAGGGAATTAATTAAAATGAATGTTTAAAAGAATATGCAAATTATCTAGATCTTTCGCCAGTGAATTCAATTCCACAACCCATATATAAGAAAATTGTCTTTTCTTTTTAAATAAATAGAAAAGAGCGTTTTTAATATGAATATACATGCGTACAAACGAAAAACTAATTTATAACATGCACCCTTTAGTTATCGATATCTTCCAGTTGCAAATCTCTCTCATGTCGTCTCTCTTTTTCTCGCTATCTGTTTTCTATATCTCTGTTTCTATCTGTTTCTCCATTCTCTCTCTCTCTCTCTCTCTCTCTCTCTCTCTCTCTATATATATATATATATATATATATATATATATATATATATCTCCCCCCTCTCTCTCTCTCTCGTTGCTTGATTTTCACATTCATTCATTCTGCCATTGAAAGCAAATACAACGCCAATCGCCATTAGCCTGACTCTGATAGAATCAGAAGTCCCTAAACTTGGAAATGTCCTCTTCTGAAAATGTCAAACCGAAAGTTTTGTTTTTCTTTTTCTTTCGTTTATTTTTATTTATTTATTTTTATGATCGGGCGTCGATTACCAACGAAACAAAAACCAATAACGACGGAATGAAGCTTGTCACTTTCGGATTGCCATGGTTATCTCATATTAGCTAATTACTTTCGAAACACACGTACACATAGACGCACACATACACGTACACAAGCATATACATATGTACTCACATATACACGTACACACATATATACACACACATATACACATACACACATATACACATGCATACACACACATATATACATACACACACATATACACATACACACATATACACATGCATACACACATATATATATACACACACATATACACACATATACACATATACACATGCATACTTTCCCCACTCTTTGTCTGTGCCTAAATCAAAACGTAGATTCCATGAACAAAGCTTCTTTCTTAGAACTGCACGCCCGTGGAACTCTGTTCCGTCTGCCTGCTTCCCTCCTGACTACAACTTGGATGTCTTCAAGTCCAACGTAGACAAATTCCTGATGAATCTCCCCCTTAAGTAGACACTCTAAATATCCACACTAACGTACTGTACTTCAATAACCCTTATCCCTGAGTGGCTTCCGGGCCTTAATAAATGGTGACCACCTTGTAAAAAATATACATATATATATATATATATATATATATATATATATATATATACACATGCATACACATATACACGTACACACATGTATACAGGTAAACGCATATACACATACACACATATATACACACATATATATATACATACACACACATATACACATATATATGCACATATGCGTACACATATACACATACACACACATATACAGTAATAAATTACGTTTGATGAACTCCATCGACGCACAAGGTCTCCTTCAGTCTTTGACAGACTATGGATACCCACGAAGGGGTACCTGTGCGTGAAATTTTTGTGGTAGGAGGTGCGCAATCTCCGACCAAATCTCTACTTAGTCGACATTGCTTAATACCAGTGGGCATTGAAGTGTGTACAGGACGACTGGAAACAAATGCCGACATAAGCGGAGAGCTCATACAGCGCTTAGAATTCCCAAATGGTCACCCACCTGGTACGAATCAGGCTCGACGTTGCTTAACTTCAGTGATCTGACGACAACCGGTGTGTCAACGCGATTATGCCGTATATCGACGCACGGTAACTACACACACATATGCAATACAAAAGGTTGTTCTAAAGTTTTGTTAACTCTACTAAAAGTTAAGCACAACAGAGAAAGAACTGATATTGCAATACCAAACACACGTCTTGGATTCGTTATGTTAAGTGACGTCACCGGTGAGGAGGAAAAAAGGGATATAAAAAAGAGAAGAAAGGAAGAGACGAGGTAATGTTCGAGATCTCGAGAGAGATGAGACAACGTTCGAGATCTCATGAGAGACATGGATAACGTTCTAGATCACGTGAGTGACGTCACGGCTATACCAATGAGGAAATAGATGCTGCTGCTACAAAGGACATGCGAGTTGGAGTGATTTCCTATTCTCTGTCTTGGTCTTCTTTGAGACTGAAACTACACACAACGTGTGTTGGTCCGCCATCAACGGCACAGTTATAAAACAAAGAAAAAACGGATGTTCTTACATTTTGTTCATGGCTTTTTTTATTATTATTCAATTTTCACACCAAACAAGGCACAGGACCACTTTGATCGGTCTTTACCCAACTACTCTCAATTTTTAGTCTATAGACTTAAAAATATAGGAAATCTAGATATATAGAATAAATTCGATTTGATTTTAACCGATCAAATAACTGTTAATGGGACAAGATTGAAAAAAAAATAGAACGTAGTATTATTTATACGTATGTTCAAATATATTTATATCTTTTACAACGTTATGTTTTAAAAGCTTATGTATGCGTATGAACTTAGATCAGATGGTAACGAATAAGGTTGGGAATTACATGTTTTGGTTTCGATTCTAGTTGATACCACCTAAATCATATTTTCTCTTAACTTTTGAAATCCCTACTATATATTGGGTACAATATACTAATCATAGTATTGGCTTTTAATAAACACGAAATCTGTATAAATTAAAATAACATATCTGCGTATTTTACGACGCCTGGCTGCCTGTAAGCACGCGCGCGCGCACACACACACACACACACACACATATATATATATTGGTAAACAACTGATGATCCCTTAAAAAATATATAAAAATTGGTATTATAGTAAATTTGAGAGTTGATGCAGTGATTGCAGGTGATTAAATGACTTACTGACTAGATGTTTTTTTTTTAATGAATGATAAAAAATAATTTTTTGTGTGGTTTCAAATGTTAAAAACTTCAAAGACTATATATATATATATATATATATATATATATATATATATATATATATATATATATATATATATATATATAAGTGATGGGACGATTCAAATATTTTTCCCGATTTCGATAAAATTACCGATCCCATACTAAATTCCTGATTCCGATACAATTACCGATTCCGATTCTTTATACACCTCTAATTATTTAATTAAAAGATGTTTATTTTCCCCGATTTTCGTAAAAACACATGTTAAATATGCAGATATTTTCCTAGACGACAAAATACATTTGTGGAGGATGATCTATCGATTTTAATTTTATTGGTATTTTAAAATCAATAAATATTTATTATTTTATCATTATTACCAGCAATGGAAGATTTTACTTTGAACAAAATCAAATAAACTAAGAATCGTTTTGGCATCGGAAAATAGGCATCAATTTTTTTCGATTCCAATACCGATTCAGATACTCCCAAATGTTCCGATTCCTGATTCCGATTAATCGTCCCAACACTAATATATATATGTATATATATATATATATATATATATATATATATATATATATAATAAATTCCACAGCCAAACAACGTCACAGCCCACAAGAGACTCGAGTTTCGCCCTCATTTGGCGTCATCAGTTAGACACATCCGAACTCAGGATTCGAACCCCGAGCCTCTTGCATGCAAGGCAAGCACTCTACCAACCGAGAAAACGCCATGCACACAACAATTTCTATTAACCAACACAGATCAAGCAAACCGCGCCGAAATTCGACTGTGAAATGAACCTACTTCGCCTCAACAAGGGACGCGGTCATCCAACCAGCTAATAACCCCAAGCCGATGTCTCACAAGTAGGAGTTTTAACTCGAAAGGACGATGCCATCCAGCAATGCTAACGAAGCGAGCAACTTATAATAGGATTTTTCAGAATGTGAGAGATTGTATATAATAAATTCCACAGCCGAACAACGTCGCAGCCCATGAGAGCCATGACAGTCAAAGAACCGGAAGTCCAAGATTAACTGATGAGCCCAAATGAGGGCGAAACTCGAGTCTTGGACTTCCGGTCCTTTGACTAATATCTTTGAGTAATATATCTTAAAATATGTATATATCAAAACAATACATATAGAAATACGTAGAAAAAATACATATATTTATATTATTTTTAATTTTATACATATATATCTTATATATTTTAATAACTATAGTACGAATAAATACGAATGTAAATATATAAAAATAATACAAAAAATAAAGAACGGGGCGATAAGGAGTAGAATTAATTCAACCAAACTCTATATAAAAACAATAGGCACATTTGTGGAGGAAGGGACGGATGACACAGGTAAAAAATTATTTTTTAAAATAATATGAATTGGTTAGCCTAAATTTATCTGGAGGAAAACACTAGATCCAGTATCAGAAAATATTTCTGTTCATGTGTTTTGATGGAGGTGGTGTTCGATCCACACTGATGGCGAGCCATGATTTAATATACTGTTTTGTTTTTAAATCCCTGAAACAGTGTTTCATGGTAAACAACTGATGATTCCTTAAAGAACATTGGCACTATTGTGAAAATGGCATGAAGTTTAAGATTACTGATTTTTATGAACAGAGTGTCAGGCGTTGCTTGAGTATGGTTATTTTCTGAGAGGAAAACAGTCATTAAACCATGTAAGTGAAATGCGTGTCTTCGTGTGTTCATCACATAAGAAAACAGCAGTTCGGAAAAAAAAAAACATTAGTAAAAAGAAGATTTAAATTTCCGTTTAATGGGTGTTGAAGAGAAACACGGGGTTGATTTTGTCTGTAGCGCGCGTTAAGTCCAGACGGAGGATTTTAACATCTACCTGGAGAAATCTGAAAAGACACTGATTTTATTTTTCGCAGCAAATCTTTATATAGAGACGTTCTGGAATGTTCCAGCCTGTTTGCTGTATCACTACGCGCAGAGCGTAACGTAGTATTTTAATTAACATGTGTGTGGGTGGCCAAATCAACTGTCAATCTGCGACTTGAGTTCTGACAATACATCTCCATACATCAAGGCACTTTCAAATTTTTCAACATTGTTATTTATAATCAAACCATTATGTTCCTGGTTGTCTCGACAATACGAAAAATATAACCTGTAAATATTTAATTCATAAAAATAGAATTTAGTGATATTTATCGCCTTATAATCAATTTAACTAAACTAACAAATTATTATTGCACGTGCAAATGCCTCATCTTGTCACAAATCTAACCCTGCCAGAAGGAGAATAGTAATAAATGTAAGAAATATATGCTATAAAGTGATAATGAAAATGTATTTTAACTCATGCGAGTAATAAACTGACCGACAAACAGACAGAAACACTGTTATATAGTCTTGGACGTATCTAAGTTGAATCAGTATTAAAAGAGGTGTCGAAATACGCGTATGTGTCGTAAAACATCCAAAGACAAAAGCTTCAATTTGTGGAATTATAGGTCTCATAATGATCGCGTGTGACAGGGGTGGCCGTTTCCGTCTCGCTGGAATGTGAGCATCATGGCGTTTAGCCAGAGATTTAGCTTCAAATGTCTGGGCGAAAACGAGGAATTTCAATACGAACGGAATCTGTTAATCCACAGGATTTGTATGAGTCGAGCCAAGTATTCTAACAGATCAGAGGATATGGATTATATTAGCAGACAACGTGTTTACGTTGAAAAGAGGATTAATATAGATCCGATAAATAACGTTCGATTTCTGAAGTGTGGATTCATCTTTGATATATTGTTTGAAAATGAACTCGCTCATCATTAAACAAACTTCTTTTCATATGGAAATCGCTCGGGACAAGGCATGAAGCCACTTTATGTGAGGAGCTAGAATACCTACTAATTCAAGGTAAAAAAACTAGCCCACAATAAGTGTAATATGGATTTCAACACAGAAAACAGCAATTCTTTTTCATTTGTCAGAAACACCGCTCATGGAATATGAGGACTAAAGAGCAGAATAAAGGAAGCGAGAGAAAGAAAATATTCTCATGTATATTGATAATGATCTGATTTCATCATACTGATTAACCGTTAGAAGTTTGTGAGCATCAAGATACAGAATTCAGAAAGACGTTGGAAAAATGAACGTCACTAAATTCCGCAAAAGTAAGCTGATAGAAAAAAGATATTTTGATTTTCGGCGAAAAGCAAATATATTCGGGAGACGCTAGCCATTAGAGAGAGAGAGAGAGAGAGAGAGAGAGAGAGAGAGAGAGAGAGAGAGAGAGAAAGAGAGAGAGAGAGAGGCAGACAGACAGACTGACAGACAGACAGAGAAAGAGAAAGTGGGAGAGAGAGAAAGAAAGAGAAAGAGAAAGAAAAAGAGAAAAAAATGCCCGACGAAGTGGCGCGAACGACAGACTTAATTTAAAGTGAAATGTTTTTAAGGCGGGAGACACTACTTCCACAACCCTAAACACGCACACATACACATACCAGCACCACAGACAATTACAGTAGAGACCTAACACTGTAGAAGATTCCTTACTCAATCAAATGGCGTATACTAAAAAAAGCAAAATCGTATACTATTTAGACAATGTCTAAATCCTGTAATATTTGCACCCCTGAAACGGTTTAAATAATCACTTTCTCTAAACCTACAATAAATGCTAGAAATGAATTGGTATCAAATTGCAAACATAAGAGAAATTTTAAATACGGTCAATTTAAAATAACATAGAGAATTCAGCATTAGGCAATTAATAAATAGCTCCCACCATATATTATCTTTTACTCAATATGCCAAATCTTACCATATTGTCTTATATATAATCTATTATTATATTTATATATATTCTATTAATATATTTATATATAATCTATTATCATATACTTTATGAATATTTCAATATCTAACTAATTATATCCTTACATGTTATATGCTATATCCTGCCTCTAGAAAATAACATTTTCTACATTTTTATATTCATCTACATCTGGTACTATTAACTCCACCTTGCATATCATAACTTTATTAATATGCCTCTTAATTACTTTCCATAATTTACACGAAAAAGACAAACTTGATCTGCACAGCAATGACTCATCTACCGTTCCATAATTTCCTTTCGCCTTCGAAATTCCTATCCCTGATAATTCCATCCAATACATTTTAATTAAACCCTAATATTAACTGGCTGGACTTTAATAAGACTTACAACATCAGCACCAAAAATCAGGTAATAAAACATTTAAATAATCTCCCTAAAATCACCTTAAAACTACTTTTTATATTTACATTTTTAATAGTACTAATCACCCTTTAATAATGTTACCTCAGGTATTCTTAATTATCATTACCATTATCTATGAGTTCTCCTTATATCTTAGTTTCATATTATATATTTATAAATCACCTTAAATATTATTACTTCAGTAGAAATTTATTAATTTAAGATTTATAATATATATATAATAATTGGGGACTTGTATAATTATATAAATTTTATTGAGAATTTTACTCCGATAAACGGTCTTACGTATTGATATATTAAATTTTATTAGCTTTTTTATTTTTAGTATTAGGTTGGTGAAAAATAATGTCGTTTTTGACATATATATATATATATATATATATCTATATATATCTCTATATATATATATATATATATATATATTTGTTTACTGTGTTTTGGGGAAAGAATTCCAGCAAAGTGCTCGATTACAAAGAAAAACTTTTTCGATATAAGAGCTTAATATTTATTTATTTAATAGTACAGAAGTTCAGAAAAACCGACGGTACCAATGTTTTTCTGAACTTCTGTAATATATATATATATATATATATATATATATATATATATATATGTGTGTGTGTGTGTGTGTGTGTTAACAAACGACATTATTTTTGCACCAATCTAATAAAAGCCAACCGTTAATTTGAATAATTTATTTAATTTTTTATTTTTTAATTTATTTTTATTTTGTTGTTTTAACCCTGACTTGGTCACATATATCCTATAGACTCTTTCCTATCCCTCCCATTTGAGCTATCTAGCATAGAAAATCACCTCTCACCGCCACTTTTGACCGATTATTTGCGCTGTATAAAATTGTGTTGCGATCAATGCCTTAAATAAACGCCAGCTACTTTTCTTTTCTCTTCTTCTCCCTTTCTTTTTCTATCTTCACCTCTCTTCACCTTTCTTTTTTAATTTTTTTCTATTCATTTTTTCTCTCTTTCCTTCATTTAATTAAGTAAAAAAAAAGTTAAAATCTTACCGTTTATCTTATTCACCTTTAAAAATCTCTAATTTCTTCTTCTTCTTCTTCCTCTTCTTCTTCTTCTTCTTCTTCTTATTATTATTATTATTATTATCTTATTATATATATTATTATCTTATTATATATTATTATAATCTTATTATTATATTATTATTACTATCTTATTATATATTATTATTATTATTATTATTATTATCTTATTATATATATTATTATTATATATATAATTATTACTATTATTATCTTATTATATATATTATTATTAGTAGTATTGGTGCCTGGTTTGGTTATGATCGGTTCAGTGGTATGGCCTGAAGGAGAGTTGTACACACAGACACACACGCTACTATTATATATATATATATATATATATATATATATATACTCGAGTCTTGGGCTTCCGGTTCTTTGACTGTCATGGCTCTTGTGGGCTGCGACGTTGTTTGGCTGTGGAATATATATATATATATATATATATATATATATATATATATATATATATATGACATCACTTTTTCTTTTTAAGCCGAGGATGAAGGTTCTCATTTTGGATTTCTCTCTTCTTAGTATTAGGTCCAATTTGACTAGGGACAGACTTCTGTCTGCACTACTGCACTGCCCGGAAAAAAAGAATTTTCATTATTTCAGCTGTTTTGTAAACTTTCCAATCGGATTTTTGAAAACTTTCCAATCGGATTATATGTATCGTCACGCTGAACGTATTTTGGAATACATTCTATCTAAAGAACTATTTTTCATTTTGGATCAACTCTAGAGGAGTTTCATTCAACTGAAATATTATGTTATAACTACAATAAATTCCGGTTTCACTTAATGCCTTAACTTCGCGAAATAAGGACTTTGTAAATTGTTTTTTAGAGTATTCAGTCGAACAATAAATTTTGATTGTAAAGTTCAACTTAGAGTTTTAATTTTCTTTCTCTTATATATATATATATATATATATATATATATATATATATATATATATTCATTTCTGATGTTTTCTTTCGATTCTTGCAATTTCGTTCCTGATGTTTTCCTTCAATTTTTGCTGTGACCCTTTTGGACAGCCTGCAATCATTTAAGGAAAACACCAGGAATGAAATAAAAGAGTTAAATTGCAATCCAGAGATTCTGCAATCTGTCATGAATAATGTTTTGGAAAGAGCACAAATATGCCAGGCTGAAAATGGGCAACATTAAAAAGATAATTTTTCATAAAGAAATATTATTTGAATTTTGCATTATTAAAAATTCTAGAAAAATATTACTAAAAATAAAGAATCTATTTAAGTTCAAAGCCCCTTAGTGACTTTTGGACACTATGTATAATGTGATTATAGCCCTATGCGCATCAGATATAAACAGATTAAAATCATGTGTTCAGCAGTTTCCGTAAAAATCGGATCAACTTCCGCCATCTTTGTTTAGAAAGCAGAATCTTGTATAAAATATTACATGTAGAAAAAATATAAGACAGAAATGTAAAATCTATTAAAATGCCATATTTACATAACACTTTTGAATAAAGAAATATATAAACTTCCATATTTTATTGAATATTTTATAGTCTATGTTTACATATATAGTGTTTAGCATTTGTTAGTCGGCTATGAACTATCATCACTCAAATGTGACAGATTCAGGAACGTTCATTCGTCAACTTCATGGATATTCAGACATATGTGAATATATATATATATATATATATATATATATATATATATATATATATATATATATATATATATATGTATGGGCTTGTAAATATTTATACTTATGGTATATAATAAACTTGTATATATACATATATATTATAAATAAATAATTATTTTTTTCTACCTATAGACACTAATGTTTCATTCTTACGCAATCATGAGTGTAGGGGTGCCAATTTCTGCCGGGCATGAGATTCGAACCCAGCCATGAAGCTACCGTGTGCTCCATTTGCAAGCGTCCACCTTAGGGCTACCAAACAATTACCATAGGAATGAAGGGAATTAAGAACTATTAAACGCCGAGGAACAATCAGATGTGAATCTCTCTCTGTAAACATATGCAAAAGCTTTCGGGTTTCGAACCCCGTGTTCAGATGTGTTTAACTGATAAGTCCAAATGAGGGCGAAACTCGAGTCTTGAGCTTCCGGTTTGTTTTGATTTTATGACTCTTATGAGCTGCGGCATTACTTGACTGTGGAAATAATAATATGATCTCTCACATTTTGATATATATATATATATATATATATATATATATATATATATATATATATATATATATAATAGTACCCATCGTTGACTGGGTTTAAAAATAGCCTACAAAAAATGGACTCTGATTTATGAAAGTATGATAGGTTATGAAATGGAAGGGTTGTAAATTTGGGTTTAATTTGAGGGTATCAAAACCAAAGCAAAATATGATGAAAGTAAAAATAAAATAGATAAACCCCATAATTTATTATACCATAACTTTTCACACTGAAAACATGGAGGTCAGGTGCGAACGAACACCCCATAATTTTATTATACCATATTTCTTCAAACTGAAACATAATTATCAAAGTATACTTACGCAGACAGATATGAAAAGTCTTTATTAAAATTTGTGCCTATTTCCATTCTATGGAGGTCAGGCGCGAACGCAGACCCCACAATTTTATTATACCATCCCTATTTAAGTTAAAACATAAGCGATTTTATAGCCGCCTTTTGCCGTTTAGGTGGCACCAATCCAAATTACCACTCCATAGAAAATAGACACCCCCACAAACCGTTAAAATAAATTACCACGCAGCAACAATACACCCCCAATTTAACCCTAATACATATACCCCTTAATCTCAATACTATGTTAAAGACCATATACAATCTTATATATCATACTATATATAACAAGCTTCTCCTTATTTATATAGAATTCAATAAAGCTTCCCCCAACAAGCTATAATTCCTCTTAATCTTTTTCGTCTCTAATGAATCTTACGCTAAACGCCGCATCTTCCCCATGTTACCTAGCACCTTCTCTACACTTCTGATGAGAAGCATTAGGCTTCGAAATGCCCTGGCATAAAGAATCCCTTCTATCCCCCAAATTTTGCCTGTATTCCATTATTCAATAGATGATCCATTCTATATCTACCAATATATAGTTTGGTGTCTTCATTTCATACTCTTGTTGTCCTATTATATATATATATATATATATATATATATATATATATATATATATATATATATATTGAGCAAAAAGCTGAAATTTTGACAAATGGTTGTCGTTATCATCCATTATAACATACTAAAATTTGAATCATTTGCAAAGGATAGAAAAAGAATTATAACAATTATTTATTTATTTTCAAAATAGGAACGTCCAAAAGTAAGGGACAACATTGAGAAAAACAAGGACCGTTTTAAGTTTTGCACAGAAATTAAAAGGGTGATAAATAGTACCTCATGTGTTAATGTGTCAAGACAGACTGTTTCTAGACGACTGCAAGAAATAGGACTGTTTAATCGAACCCCAGGGAAGAAACCACTTGTTAGTTCGGAGAATAAGAAGAGATTAGAGTTTGCAAACAGGTATGTAATTTGGACATAGTAAAATTGAGCAAAAGTATTTTTCAGTGATGAAAGCAAGTTTGATTTATTTGGAAATGATGGAAAAAACAATTTAAAGAGACGTATTTGTGAAAGATTAAGTGCAAAGTGTACTAAGAAAACTGTCAAGTTTGGGGGCGGAAGCGTCATGGTATTTGGAATGTTTTCTAGCCAACGCCTCTTGTCCGATTACAAACTCGTGTAAACGCACAGAGCTATGAAAAATGTTGTTCAAGATCATGTTGTGCGAATCATACAGAATTCAGGTTTCAATAGGGCCACCTTTATGCAAGATAATGCCCCATGTCACAAGGCAAAGGTGGTAATGAGTTACCTTAGCGACCAAGATTTTAAAATTATGGATTGGCCACCGCAAAGTCCTGACTTAAATCCAATAGAAAATCTTTAGAAGACTTTAGGAGTAAAAGTTATGAAAAGAAATCCCACTAACACTGAGGATTTGTGGGTGAAGCTCCAAGAAGAATGGTCTAAAATTAGTATCAAGGATTGTCAAGAACTGATTTGTTCTTGTAGTCGAAGATGTGCAGCTGTCATTGAAAGCAAGGGCTCATTTACTAAATATTGATTGTACATGTATTTTTATTGTTTTTTTTTGCTGTTTACATTGTTTTTCTCCATTTTGTCCCTTACTTTTGGACATCCCTCTTTTCAAAATAAATAAATAAATAAATGTTATAATTCTTTTTCTATCCTTTGCAAATGATTCAAATTTTAGTATGTTATCATGGATGATAACGACTACCAGTTATCAAAATTTCAGCTTTTCACAGTTATTTCTAACGAATATTAGGTTTTAAAATTTTGTCCCTTAGTTTTGGACGCTACTCTCTCTCTCTCTATATATATATATGTGTATGTGTGTATATATAGCTTGATATATATATGTATATATCAAGGTATATATATAATTATATGTTTTAACATATATATATATATATATATATATAAATATATATATATATATATATATATATATATATATATATATATATATATATATATATATATATATATATATATATATATATATACCTTGATCTTTATTTTAGATAAGATAGAAAGTGAATGAGAAAGAGACCAATACAGATTACTTTTGCCGGAGACTAGATACGTACAATTTTCTAATTTCTTTCTGAATCCTTTATCTTTACTGCCACGCTTTTAAAGGTTAATCGTAGTGGCGTCACTGGTCTGCAGAATTCAATGGAATCGTCTTTTTGTTATTATTTATTTCCATCACAGTTGCTTCAAAACCGACAAGCCTTCTCTCGTGCCGCCCTCTTTTCTTGTTTCATACATTGTTGGATATGTTTGCAAGTCATCATTAGAGAATTATGATCGAGGAGGTATTTTTTTAAAACAAGATGTGCGGTCAGCTGTGTTCAGGCGGTTAACCATTTAGGATAACCACTTTATCGAGGACGATAGTTTAAGAGAAGTGACGCCAAACGACCGACGGGAACAGCGTGATAAACGGGTGCCTGACATGGCGAGCATGCGTTAAAAATATGTCTGCACTTCTAACAAGTAAATCCCCGTTTTTTCCGTCGGTTGTTGTTATAAGCAAACATGGACAACTAAATAAAACCGATCTCCGATTAATTTTACTTTAAAACATTACAATGTGGCGTCGTTAGGAACAAACGTGAGGAGGGTATATTGTTTTGCAACAATTGCATACTTTCGCCTAACAAATTAATAACGGATGCTGTAAAGCTTAAATTCCATTGGAATACACTTTTAAAGATTACTGCAGTAAAAATAATTGCATGGTGTATTTTGAGAAAGAGTTAATATACAGTGAGATTCCCTAACTTCCAAAACTTCTGTTTTTACTTTCTATTATTATTATTATTTTAATATTATTATTATTATTATTATTATTATTATTATTATTATTATTATTATTATTTTAATGGACCATTTTTCGTGATTTCTTTTGCAGTTATACTTATACGTGTGACAAATAATTATGTAATAATGTGTTTCCTTTAAATGCTTTTTTTTAGGAATCCGCCAGTACCTGCAGGTTTTCGCCCCAAACCAGCACCAATCGCCAGTAACCAACAGTGCTGACAATCACAGAGTGGCTTCCACTAGCTGCCACTGGAAAAAATGCCCGGCAGTGAAAGCCAGATTATTCCATTTGGGCCACGGCCGCCAGTGTCCGCTATTTTCCAAGGACGGCTGTAGCCACCACCAACGACAACCGTAGTTTAATTTGTTTCCGAGGGAGTTGGGTCCTTTACTGATTCTGTTCTGGATCTGTGTCATGCTTCCATCGGGCAACGCCGGTTAACGGGTCTTGCTAATACTACAATATTTATCACTCAAGTTTGTTGAATATTTCCTTTCTCAGGATGCGTACTGATTAGGTCGGTGCAAAGTTTTTGCCGATTGAAAATTTCATCTTTAAAACGAAAAACTGTCTTTTCGAAAATCGTTATTCATAACACTAACGATTTTTTCTCTCTATAACTTGACTTTATGCGTAAAATGTTTAAAAATATTTTTGATGTAAAATGTGAATCTAGCTCATGTTCAGTCTCCTGTCTAAATGTGAACCTACGGCCATCTAAATGGCTTTGCAATCCTTAAAATAAGTGATAGTTTGAGGGGATAAGGTCAGGATAATATTCAGGATTGGACAGGATTTCCCAACTAAATTCTCCTAGTGCTGTGTGAGGAGGCGCATTATCATGGTGGAAGGTGACTTCTTTTCTGTTGCTTAAAGGAGATAGTTTTCGGGTCAACATGGATGAGAATATTACAGAACAGTATGAAGGATGCTTTAATAATCTGAAAAGTTATAAATTAATCATGATGATTAATCATGTTTAAGTCATAACAATACGCATAAAATAAATGATATTGGTTCAAAATGTCTCCGCTACAATCCGGCAAAAAATTTTGCATCGACTTGATAGCTATATAGTAGTTTATATTGACTTAAACCGAAACGTGGGGTCGCTTTTAAAGGGATAATACCTTATACATCTATTATCACAAGTATTACCCTGGTGTTCACAATCAACACCCTTTGAGTTGGAGAAATTACCAATTTTTTCAACTTTTTTCAGAGCTGCTATAAGTCTCCTCGAATACCCGCGCCAATGATTGCTTACACGACATGGTTAGTACTTTAGTAACGTTTTGGCTGAGAGCAGAGTGTAGTGTCTGTTCTGATACTTTTTTTTTTTTTTACACAGTGATCACCACTTATCAAGGCCCGGAAGCCACTCAGGGATAAGGGTTATTGCAAGTACATTACGTTAGTGAGGAGATTTGCTGAAATGTTTACTTAAGGGGGCGGTTCATTAGGAATTTGTTAACATTGGACTTGAAGACAACCAAGTTGTAGTCCGGAGGGAAGCAGGCAGACGGAACAGAGTTCCACAGGCGTGCAGTTCTAAGAAAGAAGCTTTGTTCATGGAATCTGCGTTTTGATTTAGGCACAGATATAGAGTGGGGGAAATTTTTCACAGTGGATTCAGCTAGACGGGTGTTTTTCGTGAAAGATTGGCGAGAGGGGGGGACCAGAGATTGGAGTTCAGACGAGCATCTGCCATGGAAATAACAGATACTACATTTCATTTTTCTTTCCTCAGCAAGTGAAAGAGAAATACTTTTAAACTGAAGTAATTTTGATTATTATCGCAATCGGTAGTATTTCTTTCTTTTTAGGAGGGTAATTTTCCCCACAGTTAAAAACCAACATTATCTCTAATTCTGATTTCGCTGGGAGGCGAATAAATAGGGACTTATTTAGTCTTTTTGCTACGAGCAAAGTGTAGTATCTGTTCTGATGCTATAGATCATCTATTTTTTTTGTCCTCGGCTAGTGGAAGAGAAATTTTTCTAGACCGAGGTAATTTTAATATTTGCCTGAATCCAAACTGCCCGTCTTGGTGAGCTGGATTTCACCACATTAAAAAGGCCACATTACATCTAGCTCTGCTCTCGTGGGGAGGCAGGTAATTAGGGACATGCAAATGTTTCGTTATAGGTTAAATGATTTTCACTGCGGGTCTCCACACCAGACCAATGCATTTATTGAGAGACTGTTTCCTGTTTTAACATTTGCCGCCATTGACTTGTAAAGCGGTCTAACATTGAAACAGTTGGCATACGGTATTTGGCAAGGCCTTTCGTGCAATTAGCTCTTTGGCAACCGCGAGACGTGTCATTACTCTCTGACAGTTTCAAAATGATCAGCTAGACTTCCCGTCTGAAAACACGTGCCTAAGTTTACAGAGAAGAGATGGAGACGTATCATTCAGCCTAAGCTTGACAAACGGAATGCGTAATTGATTGCGCGCCAAATGTTTTTCCATTTTCGCGATTGTTGAGACAGGATTGGTGATAAGAGTCGAAAGGATACTGCATGATTTGACGAGTGGTCAACATGCCAGCTTTCACATCTGACCCGATGGGTGGTATCAGATGAGGCATCGCGTCTCTATGCAAGGGTTGGACACGTCGTCGGTCAGTCGGGCAGTCACGATTCACATGAAATTAATATTTTCATAGTTTAATGTGTACATTGAGTAGACGCAGGTAAGTTTAGATGTCTGTGTATTTCTATAAGTAGCTATTTACATCGGTTGGTGACCACGCTTAAGTTTGAAATAGCTCTTACATCTGTAACGTTTAACATTGAAATGGCTTCTGTGTCCGTCTATTTTGCTTAAGTTTAAAATATTAATATACTTTTTATTTTTTACTGTCGGTTGTGCACAAGTTTGAAATAGTAATTTATCCGTCTGTTATGCTTAAGTCCAAAATATTAATATTTATAATTTTTACTGTCTATTGCGCTAAAGTTTGAAATAGCATTTATGTTCTCCTGTCATGTTTAAGTTCAAAATATTATTATTTATAATTTTACCGTCTGTTGCGCTAAAGTTTTAAATAACATTTATGTACGTTTCTCATGCTTTAGTTTAAAATATTGTTTTAAACTATTTTTACCGTCTGTCGTGCTTAAATTTGAAATAGCATATTTGTTCATCTGTCATGTTTAAATTCAAAATATCATTTATAATTTTTTCCGTATATCTAACTAAAGTTTGAAATAGCATTTTTATCAGTTTGTCATGCTTAAGTTCAAAATATTATTATTTATGATGTTTATCGTCTATCGTTCTTAAGTTTTGAATAGCATTTTTATCCATCTGTCGCGGTATAGTTTAAAATATCATTTTCGGACCTCTATGTTTAAGTTTGATTTGTCCGTATGTCCGTCTGTAACGTTTAAATTTGATAAAGAATTTTTGTCGTCTATTATACAGAAGTTTGAGAAAGTATTTTTGTCCGTCTGTCATGCTGAAGTTTAAAATATTATTATTTATAATTTTTACTGTCTGCCATGCTTAAGTTTGAAATGGCATTTTTGTTTATCTGTTTAGTTTTCAAGTTGGAATTGATCTATTGCTCCGTGGAATGATGACATGTAAAGGTCAGTCTGAAAACATTGTTGGCGAAGAATAAGTTCTGGCATCTAGAGAAAGCCGAGGATAGGAAAAGTCAAAGGTTAGGTTTATAGCGAAAGTTTCTGACCAAAGGTGGCTATTCATGGAAGTTTATGTCGTGGTACGTTTTAGTTAGAGATTACGCAGAGCTGTACGGATGTCTCGACGGAGTTAAGGACCGGACGCGTGGGATTGTAATAGTGTTGCAGGTAAAAAATGTTTTCTTTTATTAAAATTATCTAAAGTAATTACAGGAATAGAAGGCCTATTTTCACTGTGTTACATACGCATATCAACACTTGTTACATACTGTGTTACATACGCATATCAACTCTTGTTACATACTGTGTTACTAGCATATCAACACTTCTTACATACTATGTTACATACGCATATCAACACTTCTTACATACGTATATCAACACTTGTTATATTCTGTGTTACATACGTATATTAACACTTGTTATATACTGTGTTACATACGCATATCAACTCTTGTTACATACTGTTATATACGCATATCAACACTTGTTACATACTGTGTTACATACGCATATTAACACTTGTTACATACTGTGTTACATACGCATATAAACACTTGTTACATACTGTTTTACATACGCATATTAACACTTGTTACATACTGTGTTACATACGCATATCAACACTTGTTACATACTGTGTTACATACGCATATCAACTCTTGTTACATATTGTGTTACATACGCATATCAACACTTGTTACATACTGTGTTACATACGCATATTAACACTTGTTACATACTGTGTTACATACGCATATCAACACTTGTTACATACTGTGTTACATACGCATATCAACACTTGTTACATACTGTGTTACATACGCATATCAACACTTGTTACATACTGTGTTACATACGCATATCAACACTTGTTACATACTGTGTTACATACGCATATCAACTCTTGTTACATACTGTGTTATATACGCATATCAACACTTGTTATATACTGTGCTACATACGCATATCAACACTTGTTACATACTATGTTACATACGCATATCAACTCTTGTTACATACTGTGTTACTAGCATATCAACACTTCTTATATACTATGTTACATACGCATATCAACACTTCTTACATACGCATATCAACACTTGTTACATTCTGTGTTACATACGCATATTAACACTTGTTACATACTGTGCTACATACGCATATCAACACTTGTTACATACTGTGTTACATACGCATATCAACTCTTGTTACATACTGTGTTATATACGCATATCAACACTTCTTACATACTATGTTACATACGCATATCAACACTTCTTACATACGCATATCAACACTTGTTACATACTGTGTTACATACGCATATCAACACTTGTTACATACTGTGTTACATACGCATATCAACACTTTTACATAATGCGTTTACATACATATATCAACATTTGTTACATACTGGTGTACATATCGATGACACTGCGTTTCCTTTCATGTATGTATTTTATACACACGACACCAATATGTTATATATATATATATATATATATATATATATATATATATATATAATATATTATATTACTTTATAATTTAATAATCCGTTGTTTTAATTCTTTATTTCTTCTTTGCATGGCCGGTTTTTCATCAGCATTTTCTGCTTTATTCTTTAAACTTAACTATCTATCTAATATATCAATCTACCCACACTTTCATATCTTGTATGTATATTGACATATTTTACTATATGCATTTACTTACTTTTTTTCTTGCTTTTTCCTGAATTTGCAGATACCGGCCATTCTCTCCCCTTAAATAAGTTTTATTTTTTTTATTTTATATTTTATTTTTTATTTATTTATTTATTGTTTATTTATTATTTATTTTCTATTTATTTATTTTCCATTTAGTGTCTTCTAACAACTCTTGCTGACCTTTTTTTTAAGTGATGACCTGTACATTTAAGTTGACCTATATTATTTTGCCCTGTATATTTTTTTGCGCCTTTAACATTTCCTGTCTGTGTCATTTTGACATTTGTTTCTCTATTTTATATTTAATTCTATCACCATTTAATTTTTTCTCTCCTCTTTTTCTTCCCTGATCTTTCTTATTTATATTTATGTCTCTGCAGTAGATAGAAAAGCATATCTTATTTTTCTTTTATTAATATTATTGAATTTTTTTCTTTTTTTCCCTTGTACACATTTTTGTGAATTATTTCTGCCTTTGGATTATTTTGGACCATCTTCCAATTACGGGATTTCCTTGGATTTTACTTGTGCAAATGGAAATTCAATTAACTTTCTTGAAGTTATATATTTGGATTTTACCGTCACTGGATTATTTATCTTCCACCAGACTATCTATTCACGTGTAATCACCTTTTTCTTCACCATATTCCCTCTGCTTCACTTTTTTGTTATCAAGTAAGATCTCTGACTTACTTGTTGTTTCATCAAATACTTTTGCATGCAAAATCCGATCCCGCATTTTGCTAATTCCTACCCTCTGATGAGAAGGAAAGTATTTCTTCGAAACTCCGCGGATTAAGGACAATCCACTTATCTAGTGTTTCCTTTTCAGATTAAATATGTTTTTAACTCATTTCAAAGTGTTTTTTAAACATGTTTTATTAACTGTTTGCTCGTATATATATATATATATATATATATATATATATATATATATATATATATATATATATATATATATATATATATATATATATACTCGCGCCGATTTCTACATATGAGGTCCATCACAACAACTAAGTTGTTCGGAAATCCACACAAGTCATTTGTTTATCGATGTGAAGGCTTTGAGCAGAACCAACCATACATTTTGGTATTACTGCTAATCTTTATCACTGCAATGGCTGTCACAAGACAGAGTTTACAATAGACTTCAGGTTTTTTTTATCAGAGTTATCCTTCTCCTAGGTGCATGTCTTAATGACTAAAGGTGCATCTTCCCCAGTGGATTAAAGGTTCCCCCGATAATACAAATCAGGAAATTTCTACCTCCCGGCCCGGTACATACAGCGCCTAGGATTCATAAATAGTGACCCATGTGGTACTGACCATGCTCATCGTTGCTTAACTTCGGTAATTTAGGGAAAACCGGTGTGTCAACGTATTATATACATACACTCATGAGCAAAAAAAAAAAAAAAAAAAAAAAAATGGGCCAAGCGTGAAAGAAGGAAGAAATCGATTTTTCAATATTTTTCTATGAATTTTTGTTAATTTTAACTAAAATTTTCTGTTTTGCAGATCATTATTATTACAGCATATAATAATAAGTGGAAAGATTAATCCTAAAAATGGTAAAACCGCATCTTGGCGAGGATATAAAAACCGAATTGCAGGATTAAGGCAGTCGAAAATGATGTACAAGCAGATTTTTGATATCTTAAGAAAAGAAAATGTGAAAACATCTCTTTCTGTAGTAAAGCAAATTGGTCGAAGGTTCAAAGTCGAACTCTTGGTAAAAGGGAAATCTGGATCTGGTCGCCCTAGAGCATCCACTTTGAGGGACGTCCACAGGCTGAAATTAACTGTTTTAAAGTGTCTAAAGAAAACTTATGTTGACCATAGCAAAGAATTCAAAACAGGGGCTGGAAATTCTCTGTCTAGATATACAATATCTAGACGAATGAAAGAAATGGTATTTTCTCTAAAAGGTGTGCAAAGAAGCCATTTTCATCTAAGAAAAACATCAATGATAGAAAGAAATTTTTCTCGTGTTATGGCAAGAAAGATACAGACTGGTTCAGGAATGTTTTCTGGTTAGATGAATCAAGATTTTGACTTGTTAGTGATGCTCTCGATGCTCCCGAATGGCGCAATCGAAGAACTGGAGAAAGATTTTCGCCAAGTTGCATAAAAACGACAGTTAAATACGAGAATGGAGGGATAATGGTATGGGGCTCTTTTACTGCAGCAGGAGTTGGGGAACTTATTAGATGTGAGAAGTCACTCAATGCAAGGGAATACATTCGAATATTAGAAACAGGACTGTTACCAAGTATTCAGAAGCTGGAAATATCCCAGAACATTATTTTTCAACATGATAATGCCCCTGCACACACCGCTAAAGTCACAAGAAAATGGTGTTCTGATACTTCAATTAATGTGATGCTTTGGCCAGGCCAAAGCCCCGATTTAAACCCAATCGAGAATATTTGGTCTATAATATCTCGTGCATTGGCTGGAAGAACTTTTTCGAACAATGACAAAATGTGGGAAGCTGTGCAAAGCGAATAGAATAGCATGTTCTCTTCGCAGTGTTCCACTTTGGTTAAGAACATATCTAAAAGCATTAATCTTTTAAAGAAATCAAAAGGGAATGCGATTCCATACTAAGCATTTATTAAAGTAAATGTCTTGTTCTGTGTTATTAGTCTCGTTTAACTTTCTTTGTTCAATTGTTCAATATAGCTTTTAGTGCAATAAAATGTATAAAATTTGCACCATTTTTTTTGCTCACAAGTGTATACGCATTCAACAAAATACATAGAAAAATATATTTCTGTGGAAATCTACTTTAATTCCTTATAACATATACCAATCCGTTACAGAAATTTAAAATTCTAAATGACGTAATGGAAACATATTATAAGGTATTTACAGCTTCTCTTTCAATTTTTCAGATTTTAATCATTCCAAAACGAACTTTATTTCCTTTTGATGGATTGATTGTTGCTATTTCTTCTGATGAGTTAAGGGCAAAGTAGATTCACTAATTTATATAATAATTAAGTGATTGATTTTGTGATACGAAACAGATACTGCGAAGAATTGTAAATGTTAACTGAATTAAAAGAATAAATTATAAGATGATCAACATCATGAACTTTGGAATATAGACTTTTTTCATTCATTCACTAGATAGAAAAAATATATACAAACATGACTGTAGATTCTAATAAAGGCACATATACACATATATGTGTATATATGTATAGGTAACAAATAGTAATCGCATAAGAATCCCAATTACATACGTATTACAGGCTACATAATGGCACAATATGCCAACATATACGGGTATATAAGTACAAAACAAAAACATGCCTACATATATAAATATAAATATAAATATAACAATAAAAATATATAAGTTTGCTTATGCAACAATTATCAGCTACGTAAGTGCATATACGCTTCATTAAAGATTCTTTTAAAAAAATAATTATTCTTTAGGATGAGTTGTAATTTAGATGACATTCAAGGAAAATAAAATTTTAGTATTAAAAAAAATAAAATTTAATATTAAAAAAATAAGATTGTAGTATACAAAAAAATAAAATTTAATATTAAAAAAATAAAATTTTAGTATTCAAAAAAGTAAAATTTAATATTTAAAAAACAAAATTTACTATTTAAAAAATAAAATTTAATATTAAAAAAATAAAATTTTAGTATTCAAAAAAATAAAATTTTTATACTAAAAAAAATAATTTTAATATAAAAAAAATAGTTACAATCAAATTATACTATAATGTTCAATAATCGAACACTTCATAATAAAACCCCCCCAAAAAACTGCATCTAGTAGGATTAAAATTATATAACTATAAGTTATATATACATCCATATTTATATAGAAATATATCCAAACATGATGATTGCTGCATCTTTCCAGATGATCGCCGTCACACTGAGTTCTTCCAATCTTGCCGTCCATGCCATCTCAGATGACTCTGCACCCCTGCCGCAGATTTGCACATCCTGAAGCAGATGTGACACACAAATTGAGCAATTTCCATCGAGTTGACTTCCTCTGGATGTTGAAGGGTATTCCTATGAACAATCACATGTCTTCTCAGACCAGCAGTAGACTTGCAAACTTTACTGCATGTCAAACAGATCATTTGGTCTGTACTAATAGGTGCAAAGTTGACCTGAACAGGAGTTTTGTGCGACTTAAGGTGGTTGACGTAGCCAGCTTTTGAAAAAAGCACTCGTTCACAAGTGTCGCACTTCCAGCTCTGTGTATCATGGTTGAGACCATCAATTAAACCTTTGCGAAGCTCTCGCTTCAGATTACTGTGGGCCTGCTTTCTTTTCTCTAGAGCATCACAACTCTCACGTACAAGATTTCTCCACTTCGGCCTTTGCAGAGTAAGTTCTTCCCATGTGTCGATGTCGATTTGTAAGACTTTCAAATTATTCTTTGTAAAGTCCCTGAATCTCTTCCTAGGCTTGTGTTGAGGGCGCTTGCCATTTTCCAACTCCCCGTAAAAAATTTGTTTTGGCAGCCTACAATCTTTTATTCGAACCAAGTGACCCACCCAACGCATGTGAGATCTGATTACAAAGTTCTCAACACTAGAGCAACATGCTCTCATGAGGACTTCAGTATCGGGTACTTGTGCTTGCCACTTGATGTTTAAGATACGTCTCAAGCATTTTAGGTGAAATCGTTCAAGCCACTTAATGTGCCTTTGATGCAATGTCCAGGTCTCCGATGAGTACAACAATGTGGTCAGCACACAAGTCTTGTAAACGCAGATCTTAGTCCAGTCTGTGATGCCACGATCAGACCACACTCTCTTTTCCAACCTTCCAAAAGCAACAGATGCCTTCTGAATTCGCCTGTGGATTTCAGTGTCAAGACAGCCATCCCTCGACAGAGAACTACCAAGGTACACAAATGAATCAACTACACCCAATCTAGCACCACAGACCATGATGTTTGGCTCCACGTATGATTGGCCCGGTGCAGGAGTGAACATCACCTTTGTTTTAGGGAGACTAATCCTCAGACCAAAGGCAGTGCAGGAGTCAGCAAAGCTATTCATTATATGCTGCATATCAGTCTCAGTGTGTGACAAAAAAACAGCATCGTCTGCATACAGTAACTCCTTGACCAAGACATGATGTAGCTTGGTTCTGGTATTAAATCTTCTAAGATTAAAAATGCGACCTGTGGTTCGAAACTTTAACATGACACCCCTATCGCAATCACGAAACGCATGAGCAAGCAGAGCAGCAAAATATATAGAGAAAAGAGTAGGGGCAGGAATATCACCTTGTTTGACACCATTGTCAACAGGGATTTCATCAGACAATTTTCCGTTAAATGAGACTCGAGCTTTCATGTCCATGTGCAGTTCCTTGAATATTCTAACAAAGGTTAGAGGACACCCTACTTTCTCCAAGATTTATCCAAACATATAAATATACATACATACATAAATACAGGGTGGAACGATAAAAGTGTCGCCCTAAAGAAAACAACGCTACAGCTTTAGTCTACAAATTTTATTGAAAAAAAAAAATCAACTCAGATAACTTGATTATGTAGTAGAGCTGACATCTATTCAATGTAACCACCTTCAACTCCAATCACCGCCTCGATACGAATCCGGAACTGGGAGTATGCTTTTTCCACAAATGAAGCACGGCGAATACTTGGCGGATGGCGAGAATCATGCTGGCTTTGGTGTTGTGGGAGGTCATGTTGGTGAAGTTCCCGACGTATGACCAAACGAAGTAGCCAAATGGCTACCTATATGGTACTGGCCAGGCTCATCGTTGCTAAACTTAAGTGATCTGTGTAGAACCGTGTGTCAACGTGAATGTCAATGTGATATATATATATATATATATATATATATATATATATATATATATATATATATATATATATATATATACCCGTTGACTGGGTTCAAAAACAGCCTACAGAAAATGGACTTCGATTTATGAAGGTATGATAGGTTATAAAAAGGATGGGTTGTAAAGAGTTAGCTTCGAATTTGGGGGTATCAAAACCAAAGCAAAATATGATTAAAGTAAAAATAAAATAGATAAACCCCATAATTCATTATACCATACCTGTTCACACTGAAACACTTATCACAATATTCTGTGGATCTATATTTAAAAACCTTGTTAAACTTTGTGACATATTTCAATTCTATGGAGGTCAGGCGCGAACGAACACGCCATAATTTTATCATACCATATTTCTTCAAACTGAAACATAATTATCAAAGTATACTTATGCAGATAGATATGAAAAGTCTTTATTAAAGTTTGTGCCTATTTCCATTCTATGGAGGCCAGGCGCGAACGAAGATCCCACTATTTTATTATACCATCCCTATTTAAGTTAAAACATACTTATCAAAGTATATTATGTACATCTATATAAAAACACTTGTAAACGTTTTTTTTTAATTTTAAAATTTTTATTTCCATACCTTGTGCACCAGAGGCGTACGCAGACCCCACAATTTTAATGAATCATCATTATGCCAGATCAAACATACCCATTCTTGTGTCTCGATATATCTTCTATCATTATATGTGATCAGTTTTCTATATTAGTCAAGATGTCGAATCTGATAATTCTGGAAAAATGATTCAACGTTTTATATTTTCAAATATTTATTCAGGGTGCTTGCTTTGCTTGTTTTGTGCAGAAAAAAAAGTAAAAAATGTTTGTGGTTTTGATTTTACAGAACATGATTGCGTATTGCATAAAGAAAAGAAAACAACAATAAAAAGATGCTGAAACAGTGAGCGATATCAATGAAGCGTTTGGCCCAGGAACCACTACTGAGCGCACAGAACAATGGCGTTTTAAGAAATTTCATTGTGGTGACGAGAGTCTTGGAGAAGATGAGTGTAGTGGTCGGCCATCGGATGTTGACAACGATTAATTAAGAGCCTTAGTCGAAGCCATTCCACGCACAACTGTCAGAGCACTTACTTCTGAATTAGACGTAACGTATACGACGATTTCCAACAACTTGAGAGAGATTGGAAAGACAAAAAACTTGATAAATGGGCGCTTCCCAAATTAGACGACAACCAAAAGACCAGGTTGTGACGTGCGATGAAATGTGTGTTCTATAGGATAAACGGCAACGTTCAGTTTAGTGTTTAGACGCCGACGAAGCTTCACGACACTTTCCGAAGCCAGAGTGGCACCATAAGAAGGTCATGCTGACTGTTTGGTGGTCTGTGATCGGTCTCATCCATTGCAGTTTTTTTTTAAATTCAGGCGAAACAATTACAGCGGAAAAATATTATCAACAAATGGATGAAATGCATCAGAAACGTCGACAATAACACCCAGCATTAGTCAACACAAAAGGCCCAATTCTTGTCCAAAACAATACCCGACCGCACGTTGTAAACCGACCTTGCAGAAGTTGAATGAATTGGGCTACGGAACTCTGCCTCACCCGCCATACGCTCCAGACCTCTCATCTACAGACTACCACTTTTTCAAGCATTTTTTTATACATGGAGGTCACCACTTAGTAATCATTAGTATTGGATATTTGATAGGGTGCCTTACTTAAGAGAGCGGTTTGTCAGGAATTTGTTTATGTTGAACTTGAAGACATCCAAGTTGTAGTCAGATGGGTTGTATATAACGAGTGTATATACGTACATTCATGCACGTCTAGTCTATGTAAATATACGTGTATATGAAACCGATGCTCCTATCGTCTAGTGGTTATAAATGTTAACTGTGCGTGTTTACACATATTCAAACAGAGTTCACGTGACATGGACAAGGTAACAGTCATTAGTTAGTGACGCGTTTAACAAACATGACACATAAGCACACAATAGACGTTTGTTAACGGACTACTAATATTAGGTTGTGCCTCCTTTGGTCTCTTGGACATTGCAAGAAAACATTTCAAGCGTAAACAATATGACTTCTTTTTGTTTTTCCTCGTTTATTCTCATGTTTACTGTTAGGTGTTTCCCTCAGGGATATACAACGTTTTCTCTTCCTTCCATCGTTTCTTAGTACCTCAATAGAATGCTTCCACGACCGACAAAGTCAACCATCCTCTTGTGGACGACTTCTTCGTTCTCCGTTTTTACTTGTATTTCTCGTCTATATATTGAAACCTACTCTTTCTTCGTTACCAGGTCAATTCCATTGTTTATTATTTATAAAATTGTATTCCTAAATCTATTTTATTACATAAATATCTCTGCAATATTTTATTCATAAACAAAATCTAAGTTAAAATTCCTCCGTTAGATTTTAACATAAATATTTTAGCTAAACATTCCTTTCTTTCAAATCCTTCTCTCTGCTTATCTTTTTTCTACATAACACTAAACAAATCAAAATAATAATCGTTCAGACATTTGTCATTTCCCGCAATAACATAACACAGATACTACGCTGTGATCATAGCCAAAAAGCCCAGCATAACACTCTGCTGAGGTTGTGTTCGTCAGATGACGTCAGCTCATTTCGCTCTGCCCTCAACCAAAACCCGCGTTCAACTGTGGCCTGCTGTCCCAAACTATCGCAGATTTAAGATTGTCGTTAAATTGCTCCTTACTGTTTTTAACTGTCACACCTTGATTAACGAGTGTATTTCAGCTGCTTTTGTGTGCATTGCTTAACAACTTCTTCCTCATTGCCCTTCTACCAAGCTCACTTGTTGTGTCCACCACACGGATAATAATGAATTGTCCACTTATTATAAAGGCTTTGCACACAATTTAGGCACATGTGGAAGTTGGACCGACATATGACCACACTCTTTCTTTGTTGTATCTACCTTTTTTCTTCAATATATTTTGTTTCCACTAAATACCGAATTATATCTTCCTTCCGGACCTTTATAAGGGTCTCAAACCTTTGTCACCAACAACACTGGCAACGAGGAGAATCAGCCCTAATTTTCTGCTAATCAACTTGTATTTCCTTTCTGTTATGGTTTTCTTTCACCTTGTTTTTACTTCCTAACTTCTCTCGGACCCCCACGCCGTCCAACACTGTCTAAAAGGAACAAACAAACAAAAACAAATAAATCCGGGTCGGCATTTTTTTCTTTTTAACAAAAAGAATTTATTACCGTTACTTTCCCATCTCGACTTAAAACGTCTTTCGCTCTCGCTCATCTCGCCCAGTCTACACTTTTCTTCCAAAACCTCACACGGGCAGTAACCAGCCATTTCTCGCCTTCGACTTGACACGTCTATTTTCTTCGACGTCGACTTTGTTTTTCTCGACCACGTGGCGCATTTTCTCTCCTTTTTCTTCTCGTGTACACTTTCATATTTGCATATGTGCTTTTTCAGCTACTGCTGCTAATCTCTTCGAAAGCCAGCAATTCTTATCTGCTGCTGATGTCCCCACGCGCTCATATGCACTATATTACAATACAATAATAATGAATGTTTAAAAAAAAATTAATAGCTAAACGCATAAATTGAATCTTGAATCACCGGCTTCATCGAAATTCCGTTCTTGTCTAGATATACACTTACGGGGGTCTTTCAATCAATTCGTCCTTTCTTAGATATTAGAGTGTAATTTATTGCCACTGATGCTAGAGTCAGTCGGAAATGACCAGTTGGTTTTAACCAAACGTATTTGTTTCAAATGGCCAAAATCTGAACGTTTCTTAATTAGACCGGAAATTAACGTTTGTTGTTAGCGTCTTTTACTTACAACGACAGGCGGCAATTTTAGTCGAGCGGGTTTGTAAAGGAAATTGCCGTTTATTGTGATTTCCCACGTTTTATCGATTCAAACGAATAAAAACACGATCTTGTAATAGCATCACTCGTTCGAAAATGAAATCGTTTGCAATCATTTTCATGAAACTCCCAAAATTGCGCCAAATCACCGAAAAAAAAGAAGCTTAAGATTGAAACAAATAAAAAACATATTAGAGTAATCCAGAAAATTATGCATACATGCATGCGCACACACACACACACACACACACACACACACACACACACACACACACACACACACACACACACACATATATATATATATATATATATATATATATATATATATATATATATATATATATATATATGTACTAACACGCGACCCGGCGTTCCAAGTCGTAAAATACGCTTGAATATTTTAATCTCTGTAGATTTCGTATTGATTATTGTAGAGATAATTCTCTATTGATCATTATATTGTACCCAATATACAGTGACTTCCAAAGTTTTAAAAAAGAAATATGAGCTGGGTGCCATCAGCAAGAAACGAAACCAAAAGATTTAGCTATCAGATAAACACTGTATTTAAACATTTATGTATTAGTTACGACGTTGAACCCGACAGTTCTTTACGGTAAAAATCGTGCAGGTGTCTTATTTAGCTTTAAATGTGACATCATATATATGTGTGCGTGTATATATATATATATATGTATATATATGTATATATATACATATATATACATATATAAATAAATGTTAAGGGGTCATATGGGTCAAAGTTTTAAAAAATTGTCCGCTTTTTTTTTGCTCAAGATACACCTCCAAACACCCAGACAACGCCGGGTTGAAATACTAGTATATCTATAAAAGTGAAAGTGTCTGTGTGTGTATCTGTGTGTCTGTGTGTGTATCTGTGTGTCTGTGTACATTTCGCTACGTAATAGCTCAAAACACCCGGGCAACGCCGAGCTGAAATGCTAGTATCTATATATAATTGCTACCGATTAAACATGCGAGCCAGATACAGAGGAGCGCATTTACTGAGTCTAAGAATTGCACCAGATTGACCTAAGCTTTTGTTTATATGGTTTTAAGAGTACTAATTTCAAAAGAAAAACTCATGTACAAGAAGGACTTAAGTTTGATTACAGATTCCTTTTTGGAATAAAATTAAACTTGAAATCAATAGCACTCATTCATCCTTTTCAATGCTTCCGATTCTTAAGTTGTCAACGTATTTTGTATGAGGCATTGTCCGTCGGCCCATAAGTCTATCACGCGAAAGTTTTAAGCATCATTTTTAAATGCATTCACGTATGTATACAAGAAGTTTGGTCTGTAGGTTGGTCGGTAACGTCACGCTTACGTGGGAAATAATATTTTTGTCTATTTTTACACTTCAGTCAGAAATATTATTTTCTTTGGTCTGTCACGCTTACAATTAATAACACATTTTTGGTTTGTTCATACAAGTATCGAATATGTTCTGTCTGTCGGTGAATGGGTTTGCCCATCTTGCGCTTGAAATATTATTTTATTCGGTCTGTTACCTTTAAATTTTAAATATCATTTTTGCCAGTCTTATGTATAAAATAATATTTTTTTATTGGTCTGTTGTGTTTACTTTCTAAATAGCATTATCTTTACTTCGTAACGCCTACGTTTGAAATAATATTTTTATTGTTCTGTTACGTTTAATTTTGAAATAACATTTTCTTTTGATTGTCACGCCTATGTTTTAAACAATATTTTAATTGGTCTGTTATGTTTTATTTTGGAATAGAATTTTCATTGGTATTCACAATTACGTTTAAAATAAAATTTAATTGGTCTGTTACGTTTAAGTTTGAAAAAGCATTTAAAAAATCTGTCAGGCTTAAATCTGAAATATCATTTCTAGATGCGTCCACATATGAAAATAAGTGGCTTTGTTGGTCGATGGATCGGTCTGTAACTTTAACATGTGAAATAATTGTTTTAACGGTCTGTTACGTTTAAGTTTGACATTGCATTTTCAGTAGTCTAACATGCTTACGCTTATGTATTATTCCTTAATTGGAATTCATTTTTGAGATGAGCATTATAGATATTAATTTATTTATATTTCGGACTATTATTCTCATCTTTATTAGTTGTTGTTTTTCATCTTTTATTGGTTTATTCATTCACAACGTTTCGGCCAACTATTCCTCTGGCCTTCGTCAGGTGGTAACCGCGACGGATAGGAACTTCGAATCTCCTAACTGCATTCTCAGCCATCACTGCCATCCGTGGTGAGACGACAACAACTACGGATGGCAGTGATGGTTGAGAATGCAGTTAGGAGATTCGAAGTTCCTATCCGTCGCGGTTACCACCTGACGAAGGCCAGAGGAATAGTTGGCCGAAACGTTGTGAATAAACAAACCAATAAAAGATGAAAAACAACAAACTAATAAAGATGAGAATAATAGTCCGAAATAAAAATAAATTAATATGCTTACGCTTGTGACACTATTTAAGACGCGTTCTTATATCACTATAAGAGGTTCTGCTAGCTACCAATAGGTTTTTCTGTCTGTCACCCTTATAAAGGGACAACTAATCATATGGTACTAAACATTGCACTTCGGGTTGATTCTATATATTATTAGTGGATTTATATTAAATTTAATGAAAAGGAAAAACATTGACTTTGAACTACGATTAAAGATTTATTTTTGAACGGAATTAAATTTCAGATCAATGATTTTTATTAGAGTCATCCAGGTTGTGCGGATCGACGCTGCAAGATTCCCGGTCGTTCCGTACATATGAGACGCCATTATTATTAAGATTTTTTTGTCGTGTTACGTATTTCGAAAACGTGACACGTTCGCCTCTTCGTTGAGTCATCCCTATGAATAGATCTTAGTTTTTTTTACTAATGATATTAATGTACATGAGTGACTACTGGAGAGAAATTGAATTCTTACCGGAGAGAAAGTTAATGTCCATTGGAGAGAAATTGAATGCTTTCCAGGGAGAACTTGAATGTTTATTGGAGAGAAATTGAATGCTTACCGGAGAGAACTTGAATGTCCATTGAAGAGAAATTGAATGCTTACTGGAGAGAACTTGAATGTTTATTGGAAAGAAATTGAATGCTTACCGGAGAGAACTTGAATGTCTATTGCAGAGAAATTGAGTGCTCACCGGAGAGAACTTCAATGTCTATTGGAGAGAAATTGAACGCCTACTGGAAAGAAATTCAATATATATTGGAGAGAACCTGAATGCCTTCTGTACAGAACTGGAATGTCTATTGAAGAGAAATTGAATGCTTACCAGAGAGAACTTGAATGTCTATTGCAGAGAAATTGAATGCTTACTAGAGAGAACTTGAATGTCTATTGCAGAGAAATTGAATGCTAACCGAGGAGAACTTGATTGTCAATTGGAAAGAAATTGAATGCTTACTGGAGAGAACTTGAATGTTCATTGGTGAGAAATTGAATGGTTACCGGAAAGAACTTGAATGTCTATTGTAGAGAATTTTAATGCTTACCGGAAAGAACTTGAATGTTCGTTGGAGAGAAATTGAATGCTTACTGGAGAGAACTTAAATATCCATTGGAGACAAATTGAATGCTTACTGGAGAGAACTATAATTTCCATCGGAGAGAAATTGAATGCTTACCGGACAGAACTTGAATGTCCGTTGGAGACCAATTGAATGCTTACTGGAGAGAACTATAATTTCCATTGGAGAGAAATTGAATGCCTACTGGAAAAATGTGAATATATATTGGAGAGAACTTGAATACTTGCTGGAGAGAACTTGAATGCCGACTTGAGAGAACTTGAATACTTACTGGAGAGAACTCGAATGCCTATTGGAGAAAATTTTAATGACTATTGGAGAGGAATTGAATGCATATTGGAGAGAACTTTTATACATGTTGGGGAGAACTTGAATGACAATTGGAGAGAGCTTGAATGCCTACTAGACACTATTCTCCTGTTTAAAGTCTCTCTGTATAGAGGCTTGTCTTGACAACCTGGCTTGAAGATACTTTTCCTTACAAGTAAACCACGACTAAATATTCAAAATAACGTAGTATTCGAGGACTAAATAAGATCTCTTCGGTATAGCTAATCAAACACTGGCTTTTACGGGAAATGGTATACCTCTTCCAATTGGCGCTAGCTCATGTAACAGCACTAAGCTGGATATTCTACGAGACTCAATGAATTCTTGTCCTGGAATCCGGTAAGACAAAGAGATCACAAGAAAGCTATACTATAACATATTTAAATGGTCGATTGGCGAGAGGAAAGTAAGGCTTTAAAGCATTTTACTAACTCAGTGTTTGTGAAATAAAGGAGACCTTAAGGTCAGGTGTTAGTCCCACCCCTGCTTGATTTCCGAGAACTTTAATTGAATTAAAATAAAACCGAAAAGCGAGAATAGAAACATCTATGGAATAATACAGTAATGGCATTGCGTGTTCACACATACGTTTTCACATTTCGCACTTGTTTGAAATCGTTGAACACATCCTTTCAGCAAGATGGCGGTTCGTTATTCATCTGATGTCGCTAAGTTAAACAATTCCGACTTAACTCATTTTAAAATGAATTGTTCCCAAATCAAATCATGTCGACTAAAACCATTGCATTTTAAATAAATGCATTTCAGAAAGTGACATTCGTTTCATTGAATTAAAGAATGTTAATCTGACAATTATTTCTAACACAAAAGATTTCTAGTCTTGCTCGATTGTTAGTTGTATTGCTTCTACGGCATATCAACACTTTTCGAACTACTTAATGTCGACTTTAGTAATTTTGGTAAAAAAGTTTTTATGTTTCAAGATCACTAATTATCCCAATTGCTACCGTACACACATTAACCTTTATCCTCGAGTGACCCCAAGGCATTGCTAAATGGTGACACCTTTGTATAAAGACAAATCTATGAAAATGGATTCTGTTTTTCAAGTTTAGTTTCAACATGACTATTAGTGTATTTTAAAATATTTATTCATGGTGTTAGGTTTGGTTGTTTTGTTTTACGATACATCAACCCTTTTCAGGTTATTTAATGCTCAATCCGGTCATTTATTTCATGTTATTTATATCTTCAAATATTTATTCATGGATTTCGCTTGGTTGTTTTTGTTTTACGGCATGTTAGTACTTTTCGAATTGTGTATGTTTTAGTTTTCAATATTATTTAATTGTTACAAAATTTGAACTAATAAATAAGAGAAATATTCTTTTTATTTATTTACTGAAGTTCGCAACTGTTTCTACTGTTAAGAAAAACAGCAACACAGTTAACTGCTGTTTTATTTTTGTTTTCCAACTTTCATGGATTTGGGATTAAAATATTATTCGAATACTTTTCTTGGATAGCGTATATCATGGTCAAGGGCTTTCTACCTGCTGGACCCATTATCGTAGAATTGATTCTCTGCAGATTACAACAATGTTTTATCCTCTTTGCATAACACTAAATTAAACTGAATGTATCCCACATTACGACCCCTCACATGTAGCAGCCATGTTTCCAAAGTTCATAATGATCGATTAACTAGTTTAGGAGTGAATCCTGTTCATGCAAGTACATAAACATGTACACATAACTTTATATAAATAGAAATGATATTGACCATCATTCAATCCCCGGGCAACACCAGGTCACCCTGCTAGTAACTTTATATAAATAGAACTCATAAAAACTAAAACTGAAATTTCTGAAGTCAAGCAGTCAATAGCGAATGGGCTAGCTATTTTATTTTCGTTCTCTGACTTTCGTGGATGTAAGCTTAAGATATTATCCAGATACTTTTCTCAGATAATTGGCATCATGGTTAAGGACTTCCCACCTACAGGACCCATTATCGCAGAACTGATTCCCTGCGTTGTTGCGTACAAATCCAATGTCAACAAATACTTGTTATGAACGGCTCCACAAGTAAGAAAATTTACTTCATATCATTGATTGATTCTCATTATTCGGCTGACAGCATTTCCATCTCATTAAACCATTATCCTTGAGTGGCTCTTAGCCTTGATAAGTGGTGACCCAAACAGCAAAAACAAAATGACAGTAATTTTAAAATTGCTACATATCAAGAACGCTTTGTCAATAGCAAGTAAGTCAGCTAGTATAAAGTTTGATATGGGCACAATGAGTGTAGGTCATAATGACACTAAACTTGAAAAACAGAATCTATTTTCAGAGATTTCTTTTTACAAAGGGGTCACTCGAAAATAAGGGTTAATGCGTGTATTGTGGCCATTGGGACAATAGTTTAGTAATCGTTAGTAGTGGAAATTTGGTATAATTTGATTAAGGCGATTCAACAGAAAAAATTATAGGTAGGTGACGTAATATTGAAGCAAGGAGTAGCAGGTTAAACGGGGTAGACACAACAAGACACAAGAGGAAAATAAAGTAATGACGTCACATTTTGTCGAACTGCGAGAAAACAAAGGTTTTCGAATTTGTCTGTCTATGAGAGCCGTGCGAGACAGATCGCCATTAATGCGAGTCTGTTCATGGGGCGATGCGCGAGTCAGTTGGCCAAATATGTAAAAAAGACAACTTCAAATATCGCAAAGAGCAATTCTTCAAAGCAGTAGTGGAGTCTGTCCTTGTTTACAATGCTACAACATGGATACTCGCCAAAAGATTGAAAAGGAAGCTCGACTGTGCGAACACCCATATGTTACTGTTAAGGAACAGTCGCCTGTTCTTGTAAGTGAGTAAAAATGGGATAGGAGTCCGAGAATTCGAACCTGGGAAGCTATGTTTGGAATTAAGAATTCCGATCATAAGTTTAAAATAAATAATACAGATGTTATTGAAAAGAAATTCGTTGTTAGTAATGTTATTGAAAAAAAAAATTGATGATGCAATTTTGTTAATGAAATGAAATGAAATTAAAATTGAGGTTATCTAGATCCGAACAATAGAAAATGTTAAACATTATTGTAAAATAGGTTAGTCGGAAATGAAGTTAGAGAATTTTTCTTTGCAAGCATGTGTTGTCGATGCACGTGGTTTGGGCATGTTTTAGACAACATGAGGCATGTCAGGCTACAGGATCGATATGCACTTTGTTTGGTCATGCAATGACGTCATGAGTAAGAGATGAGTTCTCAATATAGTTAGAGCTTTAGGAGAGGTAGTCAGTCAGGGAGGCCAGTCAGTGCCGAGGCAGGGTCGACAGAGGGGCAGATAGAGATGACATCCGCCTTGAAAGCGAAGGTTAGAAGAAGGAAACAATGGAGAAACTTTGAATTCCTTGATGTGAAGCCATTGACCGGTCGAATGGAATAAACGAACATCATCATATTTTTGTAACTGTCGTCTTCGTGTTATGTCATTCAACAAAAAAGGTATTGCGAATTTGTATTA